>NC_064925.1:5192750-5521000 GCF_023897955.1 Schistocerca gregaria
AACCTTTGACGAAACGCGCTCATCTCCTTTGAATCCCCAGGAGACTATCAGTTATGCCAGATAAATAATTCAAACTAACGAAACACATTAAAGTATCGGTGAAACGCTCTTTCTTGGGTGGATTACTTTTCCTTAGAACTCATTGAATAAATCTCAGCCTAGTTTTTGAAGTCAATGTCTTTAATTCGCATCGGACTGGGCTCTATAATGCTTACGTTAAGAGCTATGAGCACTTGTGCATTAGAAGAGTTGTGTTACAAAGTAGAAAAGAAGAACAAGTGCTCATAGCTCTTAAGGTACGCATTTTAGAGCCCAGGTTCACTAGACTTTTTGGCTTCGAGTGATAATTCCTGTCATGTCCGTGAATATTGACCAATCCTCCGGGAGGACTCTGTATATTTAATGGCTGTGACTCTTTGCACAGATTAACTTCCAGTTGTGTACCTGCACAGTAATGGGTATGTCCGCTTTCCTTTACCTTCAAGGCCAAATGTTGGTCGTCCCTGTACCAAGCGGCGATCGTTTGCACGTTTTCCTGCATTTTGCAACCATTTCCTGGCACTGCGACTTCCCTGTATACACCAGCATCAATCGCCAACAGCCACTCTGATCCCGCTAAATTCTGAATCCAGTCTCAAAGCTAGTCCGATGTCCAGTAAACTCCTATATTCTTCGTCAGGCGACTGTCAGCGAATACTGCGTCACCCTACTCACTGACAGACCACTGTTTACCATATTATGGATGCCACGGTCGAATTAATCGGAATGTTCATGGGAAATCTTTTTGCTGTAACCATTCTGATTTCCACATGTGACTTTGGAATGATCTACTGCTAGGTGGAAATATATAGTAATAACAGCGATAAAGATATTTCTGAAAACATTATATCTTTTTTGTGATTCAACAAGATACTGAATTGAAAGATGACGTGCGTCACTACGAATGAACGCAATGGCAGTCTTCCTTCGACGGCTTAGCGATAATTCACCTAGCTGTGGGTACGACAAAACTTGATACACAACACACTTTCCTTAAGGACATATAACCAGCTAAAAATAACCACACAGCAGAAGGAGACGTGGAGGAATTTTCACTATTGCTATCAACATTTTGCCAGAGTGTAAAGAACACCAAAATGCAAATATTTATCTGGCAAAATTTCAGCTTCAAATGGCGATGCTGAAATGATTGGGAACCACGCGGACACAAAATAAAAATGGGGTTGGTTGCATCATTAAGGAAGTATTTGTCGTGGATTACTAATGCTGAACATCTTAGTAGCTCGTGCATAGCTGTTGAAGCAAATAACACACAGAACAATGGAAAATAAAGTTGAGGAGCTCTTATATAACGATCAATTTGGCTTAAGAATGGAGGGAAAACACTTTCATAGGATTAGTCGATCCAGAACAAAAGGTTCGGCAGCCTAAAATGATATAAAGTGTTTGAAATTCACAGAAAGATAGATATAGCGACCAGCCAGAACATAATAGCAGGTACGTTGTGTTGTCTTAATCAGCATCATAAAAGACTTGCACCACGCGAACGGTCTACCCGGAGGGCGGTCCTAGCCACACATTTCATTTCAGTACTCAAATGTAGGAGTAATACCCTTGAACTGCAACAGTACTCCAGTCTGTGTACAGAAGAACATAGCGCAGCATTCCACAGTAATGGCTAAGCGGCAGTCAGTTTCCCGATGAACACAGAAAGTGTACACAGTACACACATGAAACTGCAGAGACCAAATTCTACGTAGTGAAATATCAATTTTTGTTGAATTATTCTTTTAGAATAAAAATATACTATGTTCTACCCTACTCACTATTACACTGAAAAGTAATTAAATCCAATTTCTTACAAAAAAATCTCTTTTCATGCTGAAATGCATGGTCCCCTCCTTAACGTCACCCATTATCTGTCACAACTCGACACCTTCTAGAGTGAATGGTACAGAAATTAATTGCACAACAGTCACCGCACCACATACGGGAGCTACCAGGAAGCACGCGTATTCAACAGACATGGATATCAAGTGAATATGGGACGCATTATTGCGCGGCTTATACGGCGGGACATGCAACCAATAGGACATTCTGGTCCCACAGGGAATGAGGCACGTGTGATAACGCAGAAAATTCGACAGGGGCCAGTATAAACATGCATCACAGACGACGTACCCTATGTCCGCCGTACACGAATGAGTCGTTTTGGCAGTGGGCCCCTCTTTCCAAATGGTTTCAAATGCCATTAAAAATATATTTCATTCCATTTAAGAAAGTCATGGTTGCTTCAGTATTTGGGTGGATAAGAAACATAGAAGGTTTAAGAATACAGCAAATAAGAGGCGTGTTCGAAACATAAGGCTTGTTTTCTTATATTTAAGTTACGCAATTCGGGACACAGTTGCACGGACGCAGTGCCACCTATTGCGTTTGTTTTACGAAGCCACGGAAATCGTTATTCTAATGCAGTAGTCGTTTGACGGTGAAAGCAAACAATGGTTTCTGTCTACAAGCTGATGGACCTGCGCTCGTGTTGTCATTTTATCATTACATGTCAAACATTGAGTCCAAATAGAGAGGGCAACGAATTTGCGCTCACCATCTGGCGAAGACAGCTGGCGGAGTAGTCGGAATATTGTGTATGGAGGAAACGGCTGGAAAAACAAAAACTTCTGAACCATCAGTTTCGTCCAGAATGCCAGAAGAATCTCAATAATGGCTTCCAAAATCGTTGTTCCGCTAATTACGATAGGGTGCCGTAATTTGATTTGTGAGTGAAAAAGCGTATACAGTTGCCAAAATTCGTCAATAGTGCCTGCTTTGAGCCTGCAGTTATAAGTGAAGGGAAGGTAAGACAAGACTTTTACTAAAGTAGAGATGAAGAGGGATGGCAAACCCAGTATCCGGACCGATGAATTGTGCAACAAGGGGAGAAAAACCTGTGATCTGATTAAAGATTTGTGTTCTGGCTGATGAATTTCCTTGTGAAGGACGCAAAGTTGTTTTTAGGGATAAACAATTCTCGCCACAAAACTCAGATATTGCAAATTGTGTGAAAGGTGCCACTGAAAATGCTTAGCGACCAATACAAAGAGCAATAAATGGCAAACAAATGAGCGTTTTTTTGCCGTTGTCGAGAAGATGGAGACATTTTGTTTTCACACATTGTTATGGACGACGACAAAATATTTGAGACGTCTTGTAGATAACTGTTCACTCAATGTAATATACTTCCTGCAGATAAACATACAGTAAATCTGATATTATGGAAATTACTGGAGACTGCACTTGAAACATAGACTTTTTTTCGAGGCAGTGACTAGTATCAGGATCTTGTACTACAGTTTTACGTGTAAGCTTAATCACAAAAAGTTAATTATTCTGAATTTTTGAGATTCAAATATACTTCTAAATATCATGCATGTACCTAACTGCATACTGAAATTGTGCTTCTGTCATTATTTGCTGTCCCCAACGATCTCGCCTACAGGAAAATGGACAACATAATTATAACGGGAGAGATAGTAAACATTAGCGAAACGAAAAGTACAATAAAAGTGAACAGGAAGCATTCAGGCAACAACAGTGTTGTCAATAATATCATGCAACACAATCTGTCTCCCTTCCAGCCCTGATATTTCGCCTCAGTTTCTACATCTGTGAGTCAAATTCTCTGTGTACTTTGAATACATCTCTTTTTCTTTTGGCATCTTTTATCTCCCAGTACATGCTACTGATTTTGAATATACCGTCGTTGTACAGATTCGAATAACTTATTAATTGTGGGATACTGAAGCGATAGGAGAAAGAGCTGAGTGATAACTTCTCGCAGCAGCAAAAGTCTTGTACAATGAATCTCAAATTTAATTGTTTCGTTGTCTACACTGTAGAGTCTGTGAGAACAACAAAATCGCGCCAGTGAAATCAGTTACTCGCGACAATTAGCACAGAAGACATTAAAGGACCAAACTGTTTGCACTGAAAAATACTGTATGACACTTTAAGCCACCACGCGTTCTGTCGTTACGTCCTCCAGGTGTTACTGAGCGGAAACAGAAGGAAATTTCTGATAGCATATTCGTGGGTACAAAAGCATAGTACAGAAACTTAACTGTCTGAAGCTCTTCGACAAGTTTGAAAATTGCATGGTAATAAAGTCTAACTAGCAATGGGACTAATATGCAGCTGTTTGTAAAGATATAAATTTTAGTGAGTACATGAAGGATTACTTTTACAAAAAAGGAAGGAAAAGTGAGGAACGATGTGTAAAACCATGCAAAATTCAGAAGTGGAAAATCAGTTACTGCAAGATACAGTTTTCAAAAGGTTTTATATCGCGGTTTTTTATTTACCTTGAAATGCCGCGTGGAACAACTAACAACAAGTCAGCTTCTGATTGATGTTAAGAGACGAACTGAAAATACTCACAAGCGTTTGTACAAAACGTCCGTTATGGTACCTTCTCATAATTCTTCTTCAGAGTAATATCCTCTGTGAGGGTAATTACTTCTTGACATTGTTTACTAAAAACAAATCGTTGAGATTTTCCACAGAGTGTACATAACCTCACTTGCATCGTCTGCTCCCCGCGCAACGTCAGCGGCATCTGCCGCCCGTAAAGGGAACTTCGTAGAGAGACAAATGAGTCTCACGGAGCGCACAGTTCAGTCTCCGAAACTTGTACTATTAGAAAAACTATAGCAAGGAAAATGGAAATTGCCTAATATAATGAAGGGATGCATTTACTGATAGATATATTTGTACCAATATTTCTGCAGTCTACATCTGCAGGATGTGACGGTATTGCTTAACAGGCTTTGCAGATGCCAGCTTGGACAACTAGTTGTTAATTAATAATAATTTTAAAAAATAATTAAATATATAATAATAATAATAATAATAACAATGATAATTTAATTACATCAATACTTAGTACATTGCTCCAGTATAAAGTTCAAAAACGGCAGTTTAGAGAAACAGAAGAACATTTGTTACCAAGTTTTAGAAGTCTGCAAGCTCACCACGGAAGCAACTGCGAAGTATGACCCCGTGATCACTTTCCCCCGCCCCCTTCAAACTCTTGGATTCGCACCGGCGCAGAGGTACAATAAATAAACCAATAATGGCATACTGTAGGGAACGACATTAATAGGTAGTCATTCAAAGGAATGTATCAGAAGACTGAAAGCGATCAGTATTCAGAGGATCTGCAGATGAAAATTAGAATACCTGTATACAAGGTGAAACATAATGAAAATAAACAAAATTTTCGGACTTCTCGAAATTTTTAATCAGTAGCTGTCATCCTTGTCATTCTTAAAATCTACCCATCAGAATTGTAAATTAATTTAGCAATCACTTTATCCTGTCTTAACTTGTTTGGAAAGCAGTGGGTATTTAATCCGTACAAAAAGTTAATGCAAAACATCATTTATGATCTTCCATTCGGCGTCCAACTTGCAGCAGTAACTGTCACTGTTATGGCAGTAGCAAACGAGCTGGGTTTGTGCTTCTGCACCTTCAGTTCCATCTCTTTCGATTGCTGAGGCATCTGTGACAACAAGGAGTCAATCTTCTGATGGGTACTAGATCTTTATGGTGTCTCTGGAGATGGTATCCAGCTTTATACGTATTTTCAATTTTTCCGTCAAACTGAGTTTAGAGCGTATCTGAATTCTGGAGAAAATGATAGTCTCAAATTTTCTTTTTGCATATGAGAAATTATTCGCAGAAATCTTTTTTGTGATTCCTGGTATCGTGGATGTATTACATAATTATACTAATAATTATCTGATGATGATCTAATGAATTTTTCATTTTATATGACAGCTACTGAATGCCTCACAATGCACAATGCAGTACAGCCTGGAGACACTAGAGGTCTTGGAAAGAAGAATTCTGAGAAAAATCATGGCCACCTTTCGAACTGAAGACGAATGTAAAACTTCAAACAACAGGGAAGTCTACCAGAATTTGGAAAGCGTTCCGGAGAGTACCAGAATTAGGAAGGGTTTCAGCCTGCATGGAGACCTAAAAGAAATCGACGAATTTGGACAGAAGAACAAAGAAAGCACGCGTAAAACGTATGAAGGAGTACTGGAAGCAGAGAAAACTCCAAAGGGAAAGAGCGTGATGCTCAGAGGTCAATTCGCTTGAAATAATAAAAATAAACTCTAGACATTAGAACAAGCATAGCCTTTTGTCCCATATAAGTACACAACGTTTAGCACTCCCCAAGTACTAGTCTTTCCATCAGTGGAGCAGCCTCTGCCATACGGGTAGTACACCTTAGTGTTCGGAATATCTTCCTCAGGTCACTAAATACAGGAATTTACAGTGTGGAAACTGAGATAGGTGCCACGTATTGTAACGTTTCCCTGGCCACTTTCGCAACTTAGGGACGTGAATTTACGTCAAATGTGAAAATTTCAATGCCACCTTTCAACGACATCTACAACCTCTGTATCTTTACGAGCGTCCTGCAGCCGATAACTCCCCTTGAGTGACATCCATTTTTTCAAGACCAGACCAGAAATATGTACGCGCTGCTCTGAGGCAATACTTTGAACATCCAAGATGAAATGTTTCTACGAGAGACAAGAGACTGACTGGGTTGTCTCCACTAGAATACCTAGCTTAAGTGTTGTGTAGAGTACTTTACAGATATTAGATCTACAAGAACGCTGTATGATCAATTTCTCCAATTGTCTACGTATTGTATATTCACTGAATTTAACTGTCAGGGAGTCAATTCTGAAAGTATTTGTCTGAAGAGAAGCCTTGTATGGAAGCGACACGTGAACGGTGAACTCTATAGAGAGGAAGGGGATAGAGGTTATAGAAACATGATCCTCCAGCAAAATGCTGAAGATTAGATTGGTAGAGAGTATAACTGGTGAAAAGGTGTCGCTTAGAGTGAGGGAGGAAAGACGCCTCCACTAAAACAAGGGACAGGTTGTTTGCACGCATCTCGGGAATCTCGCAGTCTGAGGATTTGTTTGACGCAGCTCTCCGCGCTTCCTGTGCAAGCCTCTTCATATCCACACTATTACTGCACCTCACATCTTCTTAAATGTGTTTCCCGTAGTCCAACCTGGCTATTCCTCTACAACTTTCAGCCGTCACACTTCCCTCAATTACCAAACTAACTTTTTCTTGATGCTTCAGTGTTTTCTTTTAGTTAAGGTGTGCCACAAATTTCTTCCACCCAGACTGGATTCAAGTTGGTTTGTTGTTGGTTGGTTTGGGGAAGGAGGCCAGACAGCGAAGTCATCGGTCTCATCGGATTGGGGAAGGACGGGGAAGGAAGACGGCCGTGCCCTTTGAAGGAACCATCCCGGCATTTGCCTGGAGCGATTTAGGGAAATCACACTGGATTCAATACCGCATCATTAGTCAAACGATCTACTCTGTAGTACTACATTTCAAAACCTTCTCTTTTATTCTTAACTGTGCACGTCACAAGTCTACAATCCAGATAAACACTTTCGGATAAAGAGTTGCTAAGACTTAAATTTAATTTAGGTGCTAAACTAGTTCGTTTCCAATAACGTCATTTATCTTGCCGTCCACATATATCCACGAGATTTTGAATATGTAATTGACGAATGGAGAAAATGCAAAAGTGCAGACAATGAGTTAGGCAAAAGATAATATGGAAAATGGCACGTGGGTTTAAGTGTGTGTGTGTGTGTGTGTGTGTGTGTGTGTGTGTGTGTGTGTGTGTTGTGTGTGTTTGCAACTTACTGGCGCTCCAAACCGAGGTTAGCAGCGTCCTTACACGTACTAACAGATACGAATGTGGACAAAACGACTAAAATTGTTGTCACACAGTCAGGAGGAAGCATACAAAATTACAATTATTCATTCACTCCCAATGTGAGATCAGTTAGAGGAGAATATAACGGCTGTAGAAGCATGTACAACTAAACCGAAAAACTGGTACTCCTGTCTAATATCGTGTAACGTCGCCGCGAGCACGCAGAAGTGCCGCAACACGACGTGACATGCACTCGAATAATGTCTGAAGCAGTGCTGGAGGCAATTGACAGCATGAATCCTGCAAGGCTGTCCATAAATCCGTAACAACAAGAGGGGGTGGAGATCTCTTCTGAACAGTACGTTGCAAAGCATCCCGAATATGCTCAATAATGTTCATGTGTTAGTGTTTAAACTCAGAAGAGTATTCCTGGAGCCACTCTGTAGCAATTGTCGACGTGTGGGGTGTCGCACTGTCCTCTGCAATTGTCGGTCGGAATGCACAAGGGACGTGAATGGATGCAGGTGACCAGACAGGGTGCTTACATACGTATCACCTGTCAGAGACGTATCTAGACGTATCAGGAGTCCCACATCAGCTGCGCACGCCCCACACCATTGTAAAGTCTCCATCGGCTTGAACAGTCCCATGAGGTTGTCTCCATAGGCGTACACGTCCATCAGCTCGATGCAATTTGAAAAGACAGCCGTCCCACCAGGCAACACGTTTCCAGTCATCAACTTTCCAATGTTGGTGTTGACGGGCCGAGGCGAGTCGTGAGGCTTTGTGCCGTGCAGTGATCAATGGTAGACAAGTGAGCCTTCGGCTCCGAAAGCCCAATCGGCGATTTTTCGTTCAATGGTTCACATGTTGACACTTGTTGATGGCCCAGCACTGAAATCTGCAGAAATCTGCGGAAGGGTTGCACTTCTGCCACGCTAACCGATTCTCTTGAGTCGTCGTTGGTCCAGTTCTTGCAGAATCTTTTTCTGGCCGCAGTGATGTCGGAGATTTGATGTTTTACCGCATTCCTCATATTCACGGTACATTTGTGAAACTGTCGTAGGGGAAAATCCCTACTTCATTGCTACCTCGGAGATGCTGTCTCCCATCGCTCGTGAGCCGACTACAACACCACGTTCAAACTCACTTAAAGCTTGATAACCTGCCATTGTAGCAGCAGTAACCGGTCTAACAACTGCGCCAGACACTTGTTGTCTTATATGGGCGTTGCCGACCGCAGCGCCGTCTTCTGCCTGTTTACATATTTCTGCATTTCAATACGCATGCTTATACCAGTTTTTTGGCGATTCGGTGTGTATCACAGAGTGAATCAATGCTCGGCATCCGAATGGCTCTGTTAGTACAGATTTTGTTGAAACAGATACAAGTGTTCAAAATTTATGAGTCTGTGATGTAACGGCAGTTCACAGACGTTGCTTACTTACGTACTCGGTCCAGTCATCTAAATGCGACCACCGCCTGTGTTCGACGTCAAGTGTAATAACGACGCACAGATGAGAAGTGGCAGGAAGGTACATAAAACATGTCGGGGAAACGCTGGAAACGGCGCAGTTGTTGTTCTAATATGGATATGGAGCGAATTATGTGATGCATGATGCGTGATCGTTGGCTTTCGGGCCAAGGCTGGAAGCATTTCCGAAACGACTAACTCTGTAAACTGTTCGTGAGCCGCCGTGGTTAAAGTATACCGTGCATCGCAAAATGGTGGTATCCGAAACAGGCGCCGAAGCAACTGTGTTGCACTGCTCGCTGTTGATGAAAGGGGTGAACGACGGCTGCGGATATGTGCAACTGTTGAGCAACTGAGCAGCCAGACGAACCAAGTGGCCACCAACAGTGTGTCCTCAATTACCATCCAGCGAACGTTGCTGCGCGTGGGCCTCTGCAGCAGGCGACCATGCTACTTCTGTCCATCGGCGAAGGAGGGTTGGATTTCTACGTCAATGCCACGACTGAGCGCCCAGATGAATCACGTTTTATGCGCTAGCGGAGTGATGGCCGTTGACTTGTACAGGGCGAAAGTCTGAAGGTAAAGAATTCAGGCCACAGGACGGAGCGTTACGGCCAAGTGAACGTTTTCATGGTGTTCCCTCTATGATCTCATCGCTATGGAAGGCACAATTGATCAACGCAAGAATGTACCCGTCCTTGGGACCAAGTCCACCCTACAAGCAGTTGTTTCTTTCCTCGCCACAGTGGCATCTACCAGCAGGACAGTGCAACGTGTCACACAGCTAGCAGTGCACGTGCTTGGGTCGAAGAGCACCAGCATGAGTTCACCGCAGCTGTCCACGGCAGTGGAGCCGGCATGGATCCACATACCTGCTGGTACCTTCCACAGCCTCACTGACTCTCTTCCTGTACTTCTTGCAGTGGTCCGCTCGGCGAAAGGTGGTTATTCGGCCTTCTGACAAGTGGTTACATAATCTGACTGGAGAGTGTAGATCTGTTCGCCATTTAACAAGTTTTCCATTGTGCTATATTCACTTTCAAAGCCTGAACGTTCGTTTCCTTGAAACTCTTTGATTTCAAAGCCCACTTAATCAATAATGAACATTTTACCATCAACCTACAGTATCAGAAAACTTAAGTTAGATATTGTACGTCTGGAGGACAACCACCGATCTGCCAAAACTTTATGACCTCTGCCCACGGCGACTTTGGATGCCGCCTCGTTGCGTTGCGGGGACGTCAGGCAGTAAGAAAAGTCTGCAAGCGGAGCAGACACGGTTGTGGCATCACCCTGGCGAAGAGAGGGACATCCGTTGAGATAAGCGACTTTGAAAAAAGAGCAGATTATTATTACGCACAGTCTGTGAACGACCTTGAAAACGGGGAAGCTGGGCCAATGTTCACGTGCTACTGTCGTAAGCATCAGCAGAAAGAGACAGAACAGTGAAACTACCAGTAGACGATAGATGATTGGCTGTCCACGACTCTTCACAGAACGTGGGTTTCGGAGGCTTGTCTGTCTGGTCTGTAAAGTAGGATAGACGGTAATCTGTGGCATCTCTGCCGAAAGAGTACAATGCTGGTGCATGCGCAAATGTTTCTCGACACACCGTTCATCTAAAAGTATTGCACACATGTAGCTCCGCAGCAGAGCAGCCCTACATGTTGACATGTTGACCCAACCATCGGGATTCGACAGTGCCGGCTATAGTGGCCGAGCGGTTCTAGGCGCCACAGTCTGGAACCGCGCGACTGCTACGGTCGCAGGTTCGCATCCTGCCTCGGGCATGGATGTGTGTGATGTCCTCAGGTTGGTTAGGTTTAAGTAGTTCTAAGTTCTAACGGACTGATGACCTCATAAGTTAAGTCCCATAGTGCTCAGAGCCATTTGAACCATTTGATTCAACCGTTGCTCAATGGAAACGTGTCGTTTCTTCGGATGAATCAAATTTTTTGCAACACTAGGTCGATGGTTGTCTCCACAAACGCCGTCATCGAGGTGAATGGCGGCTCGAAACGTGCACCGCGCTATGGAATAGGCTGGTGGGAGCAGTACTATGCTATGGGAGACATCCTACTGCGCTTGCATGGGATCTGTGGCAGTAATCGAAGACACGCTGACAGCAGCAAACCATCTTCAGTCCTTCATGCCTGATGTCTTCCCGACTGCGACGTCATCTTGGAGCTATATAACTGTCCATGTCTCGGAGTCAGAACCGTGGTACAGGGGTTTGAGGGGCATTATAGTGAACTCACGTTGATGTAACGGAGACAAAATTCGCCTGATGTAAATGCTATGGAACCGATACCAGGCGCCATTACTGGGTACGCAAATCAGCAGTCCGTTATTTACGCAAATTAGATGACCTGTGCGTAGACATCTAATACCACATACCTCCACAAACCTACCAACAAACTGTCAGATCCCTGATACGCAGAATCAGTGATGTATTTAGTTGCAAACACGGTCAGACAATCTATTAAACAGATGGCCATGACGTCTTGGCACATCAGTGCATATAGGAGGGCCTTTTGTTAGAAAGCTACATCTGCAGATAAAACGGTGCGACAATTGGTCTTCATTACACAGAGCGGGATGGTTTCCAGGTGCGCTTCAGACGCGCTGTGTGTTACTCGGGCCAGGACGACTCTTTGTGTGAACCAAGGTCCTTCCGCTGAGACGTGCGCCGCTTACTGATCACGTGCTGAGGTCTGCTGCGCCGTGCCATACCTTTCTCCTCACACCGGGAGCTGAGCGTGGGGAGCTGTCGAGTCCCGTATCCAAAGGATATCCAGATGTGGGAATCGCGGGGGCACCAACATCCCTCGTCAAACCGACGACACGAATGTGAACGTGACGCGGGACGCGAGCACGGCGTGCGCTCGGCTCACACGCACTGAGGAAGCTTCCTAGTACGTAGTGTGGCCCACAGGTAGCAAACCACACACTGAATTGACGAGCACCTAACGCAAGTGCATTTTCTCACAAAGTCCAGTTGTAATGTTTAGCAGAAAGACAGAGTCGCATGGCATTGTTTGGTGGGACACCGCTGAGGATAGGTTCAGCTGGCAAATCGCAAGTGATATCCTTAACCCGCGTAAATTGTACACCTTTTAAGTCATGTATGGGAGTTCTGTTTCCGTTACGTATGGGTGTAATGCAAGTGTGTCTAGTTTGGTGCTTGTCGCACTAAATCGAAGGTCAAACCCGATGCCAACACATAGACTGCCCCGTTCTATTAGAACCAATCTGTGACTGGACTGATGTTTTCTTGGTTGGGACAACGCGGCATCTTGGATGGAAACTCATCGACAGATGTACAAGTTGCTTCTACGTGTGCCCCGGGCAAGCATCTTAGGACATATGTTATTCGTGTTGTATATGTATTAATGAACTTCAAAACAAATTCAAATGGTTCAAATGGCTCTGAGCACTATCGGACTTAACTTCTTAGGTCATCAGTCCCGTAGAACTTAGAACTACTTAAACCTAACTAACCTAAGGACATCACACACATCCATGCCCGAAGCAGGATTCGAATCTGCGATCGTAGCGGTCGCGCGAGTCCAGACTGTAGCGCCTAGAACCGCTCGGCCACCCCGGCCGGCGAACTTGCAAACAATATCAGTAGTGATCTCACACTTTTCGTAGATGACACAGTGTCTTGTCATGAAACACTGTTTGAAAGAATCTGTACAAGTATTCACTCAAATCCTGATAGCAATTTAAAGTGGTGTAAAAATTAGTATCTTGCTTTAGATGATAAGAATTGCAGAATTGTGCACTTCAGAAAAACAAAAGGTAAACGTATTATCCCATGATTATAATATCAATGTCCGCAGCTCGTGGTCTTGCGGTAGCGTTTTCGCTAACCCGCGCACGGATTCGATTCTCGGTGGCGTCAGGGATTTTTCCTACTTCGAGGTGACTGGGTGTTGTTGTCTCGTCTTCATCATCCTCGTTCATCCCCATTACGGTCGGAGGAAGGCAGTGGCAAACCACCTCCACTAGGACCTTGCATAGTGTAACGGTGCGGGTCTTCCGCATCGTCCCCTACGCTTCTCGGAGTATGGGACCTCATCATCATTATAATATCAATGAGTCACACCTGGAATATGTCAACTGCTGCAGCTATCTGAGTGTAACAATTTGTAACTAAAACAGGTGACACACTTCAGTGTCTTTGATAGGACATTAGGAAAATGCAATCAGTGTACAAAGGACGTTGACTGGTTACCAAACATTCGCGCAGTCCGTCCTAGAATGTTGCTGTAATGTATAGAACCCCTGCCACACAAAACTCAGAAGAGATGCTGAACAACACTGTTCAGTCTCATTAATGCGACCTTTGTAAAACTCCTGAATGACCACCTTTTTCAAAGTGGACCGCCGTGAGACGTGAAGGATGAGAGTCAGTGATGTTCTGGAAGGTGCGGGCAAGGAAGTGCACCCATGCCGAATCCAGCGCCTTTCTCAGTCGCGCTAGGTTTCTCGGTTGAGGATTCATGGCACGAACACCGGCGGTCCCACAGATTCTCGACTGGATTCAAATCCGGGCGGCCAGGGGAGTGCGGCAAACTTGTCCTGGTGCTCTTCGAAGCACGCGCGTACACTGCGAGCTGAGACAAGTCGCGTTGTCCTGCTGGTAGATGGCATCGTGACGAGGGAAAACGAATTGTGTGTAGGAATATGGATTGGATTGTTTGGGGAGGGAGACCAGACAGCGAGGTCATCGGTCTCGTGGGATTAGGAAAGAAAGTCGGCCGTGCCCTTTCAAAGGAACCATCCCGACATTTGCCTGAAGTGGTTTAGAGAAATCACGGAAAACCTAAATCAGGACGGTCGGACGACGGGATTGAACCGTCGTCCTCCCGAATGCGAGTCCAGTGTGCTAGCCACTGCTCCATCTCGCTCGGTGTAGGAATATGGTCTCCAGGAACTTGTACTGATCCACCCTGCCTTCCTACCAGCGAATGTATTCCGATCTGGACGCCTTCGACTATTGTTGCAGGCTGTTTGGTTTCAGATCTTCCACGCTGTACATACCAACGGCCATCTGTCCGATGGAGCGTAAAACGTGATTTATATGTAAGGACCACCTGTCGCACTAAGTAGAGGTCTAGTTGGAAAATTGGTGTGCGGATTACAGTTTTGGTCGTGGACGGACAGCAGTCAGCATGGGTGCCCGTTGCAGAGGCCCATACACAGCAATGCTGGCTGAACGGTCGTTGAGGAGATACTGCTGGTAGGCCCTCGGTTCATCCGCGCGGTCAGATGCTCGACGGTTGCGTTTGTATTCGCCCGTACACATCTCCGTCTTCTATACGATTTTGCAGAGCCTATGCTATTCTCAATTACGATGCAAAGTTCCTATGGACATATGTGCATATCCAAAGGAACAACCACTGCGGCGACTACAGCCGTTATGATATACATTAAATGTATTCGCAATTACGAATATGGACAACCATCGGCTGCAGAATGGAATGACGTTGAAAAATTGTGCCGAAGTTGACTCTAACCACTATGAGAGTTAAACATCTGAGGCCATCAGTCCCCTAGACTTAGAACTACTTAAACCTAACTAACCTAAGGACATCACACACATTCATGCCCGAGGCAGGATTCGAACATGCGACCACAGCAGCAGCGCGGTTGCGCCCTGAAGCGCCTAGAACCGATCGGCCACAGCGGCCGGCTGACTCGAACTCGGATTTCTCGCCTATGGCGAGCGGTCGCATTACCATTTGGCTATACGGACGCGATTCACGGCCACACTGAAACTTTCATATGTCGTCAGCCATGCGTCTACGGCCTGTACTCGTACATCCATTACGTACATTCCAGTACAGGCGAGACATTTTACTTGAAAGTCGCTTTTCCCGGTGTTGGCGGGTATATACGTTATTGCAGTGCCTGTGTTTTTCTGACTTACGATGCAACGTTTCCTTTGGACATGCATGGCTGACGACACATGGAAATTTCGGTCTGGCCGAGAGTCGTGAACTGATGGCCAAATGGATACCTCCAAGCACGACCTCTCATCTATTATACTGCGAGCCTATGGCGAGCGGTCGCATTACCATTTGGCTATACGGACGCGATTCACGGCCACACTGAAACTTTCATATGTCGTCAGCCATGCGTCTACGGCCTGTACTCGTACATCCATTACGTACATTCCAGTACAGGCGAGACATTTTACTTGAAAGTCGCTTTTCCCGGTGTTGGCGGGTATATACGTTATTGCAGTGCCTGTGTTTTTCTGACTTACGATGCAACGTTTCCTTTGGACATGCATGGCTGACGACACATGGAAATTTCGGTCTGGCCGAGAGTCGTGAACTGATGGCCAAATGGATACCTCCAAGCACGACCTCTCATCTATTATACCTTTTAAAAAAAGTAGTTAGCGCAGTGGACAAAAATGAAATGTAAGGCGACAGCTCGAGATAAGCGGGAAATCGTGGATCGGTGCGGCATAAATTTTCACTGTCGTCATTCCATTCTACAGTTGATGGTTGTCCATATTCGCAACTGTGAATACATTTAATTCTTGTTATCTATGGCCCGCGGCGTAGCACAGTTGCCTCTGCGGCTGGTTTGGATATCGTCATTTTGCCGTGAGCGGTATACTTTAAACACGACGGCACGCGAATTGTTTACAAACTTTACCGCTTAGGTAATGCTTCCATCCTTGGCTGAAATGCCAGTGATCACGTTTCCTCATTGCGACTACGACTGCTTTGTTCTCCGAGTGTCTCCCCCCCCCCCCCCCCCCCCAACACTGACACGTTTTAATACCCGCTACTGCTGCTATTACCATCTGGCGTCTGCTGTGAGTGGTTATTACACATTGACATCGAATACAGGTGGTGGTCACATTAATGCCACTGTAACGTGTGTGAAGGACAGCACAAATGGTACAGGTTTGTCTGACGCATTAAATTGCGTGACCGGGGTTCTGGAAAAACTTAACTTGCAAACGCTTGAAGATAGACTGTTTACAAATTTCATGAAACAAATTTAAACGATAAATCTAGGAATATGGTATAGTTTCCCACGTATCTCTCCTGTAGGGATTAGGCTAATTACAGCACGCTCCATACATGAAAGGAAGGAAGATGGTTGAAATGGCTCTGAGCACTATGGGACTTAACATCTATGGTCATCAGTCCCCTAGAACTTAGAACTACTTAAACCTAACTAACCTAAGGACATCACACACATCCGTGCCCGAGTCAGGATTCGAACCTGCGACCGTAGCAGTCCCGCGGTTCCGGACTGCAGCGCCTAGAACCACAAGACCACCGCGGCCGGCAAAGGAAGGAAGAGGCCCTGGTACAGTAGGAAGTAGCCTTTGCTACGCACTGCACAGTTGTTTGTTGATTGCAGATTTGGATGTGCGTGTAGGGCTTAACGTACTCCATTAACAGTGCCACATGCCCTCACCCCAAGAGAAACTGTGGTGGAATTTGGGGCGTTCAGGAACAACACACCACCTTAGCTCCCCATGCCGGCCAAATACTGATGGTAAAGATTTCTTTCGCCACCAGGATGCGAACTGGGTACCCCCGGAATCGCGCGTCACCGCAGGCTCGTGTGTTAGTGAAGTCGGCTATTGAGTCGGTACATGCACGAGATTTACCTTAATGCAATGTTATGAAGCGCTGCTTTCTGCTACGATAAACCGCAATCGCGATAGGCTACAATCCGACCTTTATCAAAGTCGGAATTTCTCCTCCTTACACTAGGCATCACAACAACGTTTTACCAGGCAACTCCGGTGAACTGCTGTTTGTGTATGAGAAATCGGTTGGAAACTTTCCTCATGTCAGCACGTTGTAGGTGTCGCCACCGGCGCCAACCTTGTGTGAATGCTCTGAGAAGCTAATCATTTGCACATCACAGCATCTTCTTCCTGTCGGTTAAATTTCGCATCTGTAGCACGTCATCTTTGTGTTGTAGCAATTTTAATGGCCAGTAGTGGATATTCGTCTGACAGTTGCTGGATCCCGACTGACGTGAGCAACAGTACCTTGGAACTGTCTCGATAGCACCTGGTCTTCTTGCCCTGGAACTATAGTTGTGAGACGTGCTAATAGACGTCTGTCCTTCGTGCAAGAGGCGTAAGACGATCTTCTCGTCAACAAACAGCATTCAAAAGCCACTCCGTCATGCCACAAAGCAAAAATGCGCTGTGTAATCCTTCTCTATACACGAAATGTAGGTTGCGTTATTCCTATCTACTCTGTGCGCTTGCACTGTGATGCTGGTCATCCGCGTATCCAAGCATCTATATCTGTATCTGCATACATACTCCGTTAAGACACTGTATGGTGCATAGCGGAAGGTACCCTGTACCACTATCGGGGGAACTTTGCTGTTCCACTCGCAAAAGAAGCGCTGGGAAAACGACTGTCTATATGCCCCCTTTCGATAATGTTGACTGGAATCCTGTCTTCAAAATTCTGAAAGTACAGAGGTAAGATACAGGGAGCGAAAGGCTACTTACAACTCGCACAGGAACCAGACGCCAGTTGCATGATTCGCGGGGCATGAAAGGGAAGCAGTGGTTGACAAAGGATTGGCACAGGGATGTAGCCTATCCCCGAACTTATTCAATCTGCACATTGAACAAGCAGTAAAGGAAAGGAAAGAAAAATTTGGAGTACGCATTAAAGTTCAGGGAGAAAAAACAAAAACTTTGAGATTTGCCGATGACTTTGTAATTGTGTCAGGGATAGCAAAGGAGTTGGCAGAGGAGTTGAACGGAATGGACAGTGTCTCGAAAGGAGGGTAGAAGATTAACATCAACAAAATCAAAACAAGGATAACGAAATGTATTCGAACTAAATCGGTTGAAGCTCAGAGAACTAGATAAGGAAACGAGACACTTTAAGTAGTAGATGAGTTTTGTTGATGGACAGGCAATGGCAAGAAAGCGTTTCTGAAGAAAAGAAATTCATTATCGTCGAATGTAAACTAAAGTGTTACGAAGTCTTTTCTGTAGCCATTTGTTTGGAGTGTAGCTTTGTATGGATGTGAAAGATGGACGATAAACAGATTAGACAGGAAAAGAATAGAAGCTTTTGAAATGTGGTGCTACAGAAGATTGCTGAATATTAGATGGGTAGATCATGTAACTAACGAGATGGTACTGAATAGAATTGGGGTGACAAGAAATTTGCGGCAGAACTTGACTAGTAGAAGGGGTCCATTGATGGGATACATTCCGAGACATCAAGGGAGCGGCAATTTAGCACAGGAGGAAGTGTGGACGGTAAAAATCTTAGAGGGAGACCAAGAGATGTAAGTTTCAGTAGTTATCCGGAGATACAGAGTCTTACACAACATAGAGTGGCACGGAGAGCTGCGTCAAACCGGTCCCGACTAAAGACCACGCGGGCCCTAGTTCTCGTATCTTCGACGTACTTACGCGAAATGTACGTCGGCAGGAATACTATAGTTCTGCAGTCAGCTTGAAATGGTGGTTATCTAAATTTACTCATTAGCGTCTTCTTCCCTCTAGAGATTCCCATTTGAGTTCACAATGCATTTTAGTACCCGGGTATTGATTGAATCTACTCCTAGCGAATCTAGCAGCCTACCTCTGAATAGATTCCTTTAGTCCGATCTCGTGGCGCTCTCAAACTTTACCAGTGCTCATGAATGGGTCGCGAAAATGTTCTGTACAGTGTCACCTTCATATACTTTCTAAGATTTTTCTAATAAACCGAAGCAGTCCATTTCCCTCTACAATCATTACCCACTCGTTCCTTTCCCCACTGCTTTCCAACGTTACGCCCAAGTATTTAATGGATGCTACTGTAGCGAATAGTACATCACTAAAACTTTATTGGAAGACTGTAGGATTGTTTTTCCCATTCATCTGCATTAGCTTAAATTTTTCTACAATTAGAGCTTCGTTACAGGATCATTTAGTAATTGCGAAAGCGTTACGGAGATGATAGATAAACTCCAGTGGAAGACTCTGCAGGAGAGACGCTCAGTAGCTCGGTACGGGCTTTTGTTGAAGTTTCGAGAACATACCTTCACCGAAGAGTCAAGCAGTATATTGCTCCCTCCTACGTATATCTCGCGAAGAGACCATGAGGATAAAATCAGAGAGATTAGAGCCCACACAGAAGCATACCGACAATCCTTCTTTCCACGTACAATACGAGACTGGAATAGAAGGGAGAACCGATAGAGGTACTCAGGGTACCCTCCGCCACACACCGTCAGGTGGCTTGCGGAGTACGGATGTAGATGTAGATGTAGATGTAGGTGCCATTTATCACACCAAACAGAAATTATGTCTAAGTGACCCTGAATCCTCCTACGGTCACCTAACGAGGACACCGTTCTGTACACCACAGCGTCATCAGCAGACATCGCAGTGCTGTTTACTCTATCCGTCAGACGGTATGTATGTGCAGAACAACAGCGGTGCCGTCACACTTTCCTGGGGCGCCCCTGACGATACACTTGTCTCTGATGAACAATGGCCGTCCAGGACTACGTACTGGGCTCTATTACTTAAGACGTCTTCGTGCCACTCATGTATCTGGGATCCTAAACCCTATGCTCAGACCTAACAATCTGCAGTGGACCACCGTGTCAAGCGCTTTCCCGAAATCTACGAATATGTAATCTGCCTGTTGACCTTCATCCATGCTTTGCAGGACATCGTGTGAGAAAAGGGCAATCCGAATTTCTCACCACCGATCCTTTCTAAATCTGTGTTAATTTCTACACAGAAGCTTTTCTGTGCCAAGAAAATTTATGAGATTCGAACATAGAATATGTTCATGAATTCTCCAGCAAACTTTTGTTAAAGATATTGGTCTGTAATTTTGCGGGTCAGTTCTTTTATCCTTCTTCTATTACACAGTCACGTGCGCTTTTTCCGGTCGGCTGGGACTTTGTTGCAAGCGAAAGGTAAGCGATAAATGATAGCAAAGTAACGGGCCAATACCACAGAGTGTAAAAACGAATTGGGATTCCATCCGGATCTGGCGACTAATATAGATGTACTGCAGGTAACGGCATTTTGATTTTTGTTGCATGTGGCTTTCATCAATGGTGAGCAGTGTTCGAGCTTTAGAGAACAGCTTTTTCGGCAATTACGTCATTGCTTGACTCTAAAGTCATACGTATTTTACAAAAATCTTGTACATTTCGGAGTTTTATGTGTGGTATGGATCTCTTTAATATCTCTAAGCATGTGAAAAGTCTGCTCTACGTTAAAAACAAGAAAAAAAGTATAGCTCAGTGGCCTCTGGAAAAGCTTCGTACTCGACAGCTGTCAGGCTCAATGCAGTGGGAGCTGACAGGACCCGTATAGCTTGCACTGGTGCACTCTGGGCGAGATCGTTCCATGTCGCTCGCTGCCAAATGCCGATTAGTTTGAGTACGATTAGCGTAACGAGTCTGCAAGGTTACCGGCAGCAGGAAAAAGCGGCGAGACGATGAGTCAGGGGCAGAAGTAGCTGCCAGAAGCGGAAAAGTTCCCAGGGGGAAGTCGGGAGAGGCGAGCGAGCGGCGGTTTCCGCGTCTGGTCACGTGGCTGCAGAGGGGCGTGGCCGACGTCCGGGGTGTTGGACGGTGTGGCGGTGGGGAGGGGTGGGGGGGGGGGGGGCGTAACAGGGGAGAGGCGGCGGCGGCTTCCGCCGACACCGACTTCCGGGTCGTGATGTGCGAGCCGTGGCCCGCGTCACGCGTTCTTGCTGCCCACCGCTTAACCTGCCACTCAACAACTCCACTACGGCCACTGCAGCACAAAAGTTGTCAAAACATGTCTAACTAATTGAGGTACAGCGACCAGATTGGATCTGTAGTCCGATTCACTTTTCTTCTACACTGAAGAGCCAAAGAAAATGGAACACCTGCCTAATTTCGTGTAAGGCCCCAGCGAGCACGCACAAGTACTGCAACACAACGTGGCATGGACTCGACTAGTGTCTGAAGTAGTGCTAGAGGGAACTGACACTATGAATCCTGCAGGACTGTCCGTAAATCCGTAAGAGTACGAGGGGGTGCAGATCTCTTCTGAACAGCACGCTGTAAGCATCCAAGGTATGCTCAATAATGTTCATGTCTGTGGAGTTTGGTAGCCAGCGGAAGTGTTTAAACTCAGAAGAGTGTTCCTGGAGGCACTCTGTGGCAACTGTCGACGTGTGGGGTGTCGCATTGTCCTGCTGGAATTGCATAATGGACATGTACGGTTGCAGGTGATCAGACAGGATGCTTACGTCGTGTCACCTGTCAGAGTGGATCTTGGAGTATCAGGGGTCCCATATCACTCGAACTGCACACGCAACACACCATTACAGACCCTTGACCAGCTTGAACAATCCCCTGTTGACTTGCAGGGTCCATGGATTCACGAGGTTGTCTCCATACTCGTACACGTCCATCTGCTCGATACGATTTGAAACGAGACCCGTCCGACCACTTAACACGTTCCTAGTCATCAACAGTCCAATGTCTGTGATGTGTCATGCAGTCATCAAGGGTACAAGATTGGGCCTACGGTTCCGGAAGCCCATATCGTTGATGTTTGGTTGAAAGGTTCGCACGCTGAAACTTGTTGATGACCCAGCTTCGAAATCTGCAGCAGTTTGCGAAAGAGTTGCACTTCTGTGATGTTGAACTATTCTCTTCAGTCATCGTTGGTCCCTTTCTTGCAGGATCTTTTCCCGGTCGCAGTGATGTCAGAGATTTGATGTTTTACCGTATTACTGATATTCACGGTGCACTCGTGAAACGGTCGTACTGGAACATTCCCACTTCATCGCTACCTCGGAGATGCTGTGTCCCATCGCTCGTGCGCCGACTACAACACCACATTCAAACTCACTTAAATCTTGATAACCTGCCATTGTAGCAGCAGTAACCGATCTAACAACTGCGCCAGACACTTGTTGTCTTATATAGGCGTTACCGACCGTAGCGTCGTATTCTGCCTGTCTGCATATCTCTGTATTTTGACACGCGTGCCTATACTATTTTCTTTGACGCTTTTTTGTATTTTATGTGATGTTGCTAAATGGTGACAAGCTGCAGGATCCTTGACAGGGTATGGAGCAAAGGAAAATGTCAACCGGAAATACGGCCTGAAATGCGTTGCAAGGGAGGTAGGCCAACTTTAACGTGGAGATTAAAGAGTTCTGACAGTGTGGGTTTCAGTAACTGTAAGCACGCTTGAGAACACATCACACAAATCGGAATGTTGTGTTATGTACTAGTGTTTTACCTACGCGCTTAAGTGGTTACTAATATTGTCCACGGCACCTGCCTCGTAGAACGCGTGTAGGCTTTATTTCTACGGACTTGTGTCCGTGACGATGGTGTAGCATACACACCATGCACACCCTTCTTGAGGTTGCGGCCAGGTCACTAGTAGAGTCAGAGGAACCCCACTTGGCTGGTACGTTCTGATGTTGCCTTTCGGTCCCTGAAATCTACAGCGTCAAACATCCTTTACACCATCTTCAGGTGCGAGCACTTCCCTTTTCTGGCCATCTGTATGACTTTATGACTTTCTTTGCTGCTTATCTTCTCACCGATTGTTTCCTGCAGTTTTTTATATGCAACAAAATCAATCTGTATGGGCATAACCGAATTTTCTCCGTATTTTTCTTATTTGCAGTTTTGGATGACGACAGACGCACTGTTATCGCCATTTGTGCGGCCATAGTATCCGCATCTGCTTTACAACTATTAAAGCTGTGTTAAATCCGTCTTCGCAACCTCTAAAAATGCGAGTACGTGTTTCAGTTTATCATTTAAAACATCATTGGTGGTAGCAATTTGTCTGATATCAGTTTACATCTAGAATGAATTGCTTGCATATTTTCCGGGTATTTGTGCGTGTTGCACAGATGTTTTCGGTCTCATTTGACTTTAACTCGCAGCATACATACTTCCTGACTGTAAGTGTTCTGGCTCCTCAGTTGACCTCACGAAGCTGAGTACACGCCGCACCAATCCTCTCATCAAGGGAAAAAAAATCCCTTGCAGCACCGAGAATCGAACCCGGGTCCCCGGCATAGGAGTCAGCTGCGCCGACACTCAGATACGGAGACGGAGTCTTGACGGAAAACCCAGAAAATACTGAACCACTAAAATTTATTTATGTTCTTGTGGATAAACGTATGAGTATGTACTACACGTGCATCATACTTGTACACCATAAAAACCAGAGTATTTGTTCAAAATGACTGCCACTAATGTATACATAAAGCATTGGCGTATGAAACTTTTGCTACTCTCTCCAAAAACCCTGCTGTTCGCAGCAGAACCATTCAGTTATTACAACACATTGGGCCATACCATGAACACCGCGAATAAATGCTGCCATTTTAAAATCACAGTATTTTCATGATATTGAAGGCGTGGATTAAAATTTCATCATTACGCGAGATTATTGTGGGTATTTTCAGTACGGAAAACGGCCACTCCTTTGAGGAGGAATAGCCAGAGTACATGACGGCGTATCTAACTTTACTGGAAGTGCTGAGATGGAGATCGCAACACACCACCACCAGTGGACATATGCACTTGCAGCTCATTGCAATCTTTCAGACTCTGAGGGGTGCCGAATCGTTGACATGAGGAATATGGGAACATCGTACCGAGAGATCACACAGATGGCTGGTGTAGGGCAGTGACTTTAGAAAGTGTGGTGTGGAGAGGGGTGCAGGACAACAACGGATCCTCCCAGAGCTCCGCACCACGAGTAGGTCGTACGACTCCTTGGCCAGTAGGCGGATGAGAAAGTCTGAATCCGAGCAGAGGTTACACGCAGTGTCATCACGAACCGTTGGGGAACAGGTTACTGGAAGTTGGTTTGAGGTCTAAATTTGTCACACACCATTTACCGCTGACAGCACATCACGAACATCAGAAACTAGCGTGGTACAGAGCCAGAGTCGCCTGGGACATTGAGTGGCGTGCTGTGGTGTTCAGCGATGGGCTCCTCTCTGTGGCGGTCAGATCAAGGACTACGGAAAGACACAGGAAACAGCGAGTCGCCCTTTCCAACCCTTTGAATCGTATCAGTCATTACGTCAGAACTGATTTGTTAATCGCTTAAAGGCGGCTGAATGCTTGTCTGTCTGTGGCGAGAATGGTATATGTATATTAGATTGGTTCATAGGTTTGTAGCGTTTTTATTATGCATGTTGGTATTCCGGTTGCTATGGGTTTATTTATCGACTGTCATTTACTATTTGTAGCTCACTGTTGATATTTGAGTTTGAATATTGCCCTATTGTCCTTTGGACATAGTGAGTGTAGCTGTCGACACTAGAAACCGGAGTACCAAGCGGAGAAGTAGGAACACATCCGACGTATTCTTCTGTATGAGTTCAGTAGAGGGGTGCAGCAGCAAAGGCAGCGAGAAACTTTCGCACTTTTTATGGGGATAATGCCATTGGACAGGGCACGGCGAAAAAGTAGTTACGTCGTTTAAGGAGGGTGGTTTTGACATAGATGACTCTCCGCGTTCAAGAAGACCTCCGATGTTTTATGAAGATCGTTTAAACACAGAAATCCACAACGATCCATGTCATTGTGCTCGAGAACTGACAAAGGTGATTACGCAGATGGCCAGACCAGTGCTAGGAGCACGCTCACTGCGATTGGCTCAGTGATCAGGCCTTAATAGTAGCTTTGTAAATCATCAAAAAAATGGTTCAAATGGCTCTGAGCACTATGGGACTTAACATCTACGGTCATCACTCCCCTAGAACTTACAACTACTTAAACCTAACTAACCTAAGGACATCACACAACACCCAGCCATCACGAGGCAGAGAAAATCCCTGACCCCGCAGGGAATCGAAACCGGGAACCCTGGCGTGGGAAGCGAGAACGCTACCGCACGACCACGAGATGCGGACTGTAAATCATCTGGCACACCTGTAACGATGCAGGGTAGATAGTCTTAGAATAACCCAGTGTAGTCAAATAGTTAGATTAACCCCGTCCATAGTAAGTGCCATTAACCAATTAGTATAAGCTGCTTTGTTATGTATGATAAAAGGACCCAATAATTAAATAAGGTGGTGGGTTATTGTGTATAACATAGTGTTGTTGTTCATGAATCACTTGTGCCATAATACTTGTTTTCAATTGTACTAATATCTTGTGTTGTATCAATAAAGATTTTTTTTAAAAAAAAGAGAAGGTGATTAACTGTGATCATTACACTATCGTGAGACATTTGCGTGCAATGTGGAAAGTTCGGCCGGCCGCGGAGACCGAGTGATTCTAAGCGCTTCAGTCCGAATCCGCGCGACTGCTACGATCTCAGGTTCGAATCCTGCCTCGGGCATGGGTGAGTGTGATGTCCTTAGGTTAGTTAGGTTTACGTAGTTCTAAGTTCTAGGGGACTGATGACCTCAGATGTTAAGCCCCATATTGCTCAGAGCCATTTGAACATTTTTTTTTTTTTTTGAAAGTTCAATGGTCGGGTTTATGGGTACCGCATGCTCTCAGCCAAAATTACAGAAAACAGCAGGTGGCATATGTGAATCTCTGCATGGTTCAAATGGCTCTGAGCACTATGCGACTTAACTTCTGAGGTCATCAGTCCCCTAGAACTTAGAACTACTTAAACCTAACTAACCTAAGGACATCACACTCGTCCATGCCCGAGGCAGGATTCGAACCTGCGACCGTAGCGATCGCGCGGTTCCAGACTGTAGCGCCTAGAACCGCTCGGCCACCCTGGCAGGCGAATCTCTGTTTGATCGTCATAAATTGGCTCGTGAACAACACAGAGCATATCTATCCTGTATCGTTACTGGTGTCGAGAAATGGTTTCTTTCCGCTAAAATAACGAAAAGAAGCGAAAGTCTGATCTGGAACAGAGCAGCAGTTCACCGTTAAAGACCTGTGCGCATCCACAAAAGATAAGTAGCTATCCACGACCTGAACCAGAACACCACCGACCGAGCGAGGTGGTGCAGTGGTTAGCACACTGGACTTACATTCGGGAGGACGATAGTTCAATCCCGCGCCCGGGGATCCTGATTAGGTTTCCCGTGATTTCCCTAAATCGCTTGAGGCAAATACCGGGATGGTTCCTTTGAAAGGGCACGGCCGATTTCCTTCCCCATCCCTCCCTAGTCCTACGAGACCGGTGACATCGCTGCGTGGTCTCCTCCACCAAATTAAACCAAACCAGAACACCACCGACCTCAGCAAAGATTGTTGACAGATACCTTTTGAGTATTTTGGTATAACGGACACGTGGTCTGGTTACAGACTAATTTGATTTCGTTTGATTTCTCGCCCTCATGTACGTTTTATCTGTGTTGCACTGAAAAGATCCGAATAACGCTGCAAATGTCGAGGTATGCCCTTTGTGTCTTGTTTGGAAATACTTGTTCCATCCACTTATGGTATTTGTTGTTAACAACATTTAACCCCACTCTGTTCTCTCTCTCTCTCTCTCTCTCTCTCTCTCTCTCCATGTGTCTCTTTTCCCTCCGGCTGAGTCAGTTGCTCGTCAGCTGTGATGTACAGCTCTACGTACAGATGACTGCTGGAGAAGTTGCCGAAATACACCTCGTGTATGGGTTCACTGAATGCAATGGAAGACGTTAGGTTAAGAAGATCTCCCATCGACGGCAAACCCATTACACTACTTTTGTCCGTTTGAGAGCTGTTGAATTACTCTGTTTTGTGTTGTTGTATAAGAGTTGGACTGCTTATTAGATGTGTTATAATACGTGTATCGTCATGAACGCAATGAAGAATTGTAGAACGCCTCATTAGATGTAGCATGTGATCTGATGGTTCTCATTTTGACAGGATAAATAAATCAATAAGTAAGTCAAATAAAATTATTTCTACAGAAAAAATATGCTCAGGAAATTATGGCAGTATAAAAATATGTATGCTAAATAGGCCTACACAAAGAGTTTTCTGATGGTACACCTACCGACATGGCTGTTAGATTCCCGCTACAGGAGTCATAGAATGAGCTCCAGTAATTTCTTTAGACCACTGCATACTACTGTCTACAACAAACTACCGAAATGAAAGAAATGGATTACTATCGACGAAATTGTTTCAATCCAGCAAAACTCTCGGAAGATAAATATCTGTATAGAATGCCTAAACTATTCTACATTATCACTGGATGGTTCCATTTACAAAACTTTAGCTATCTTTTGGCAAAATAAAAAGGAAGTCAATACTGACGTTGCCATCGACAAAATATCACAATCTGTCAGGCATTATGCAATTAATGAGAAGCGCTCTTGCTACACACAGTGGCTGGACGGAACAGAAAGATCGTCGCCTGGTGTTACCACCTCATTCCGGGACTTGTTTCGCGTCTTATCTGCAACGCGCTGACATCTTTTGTTTGCCAAACTGAAAATGTGATTAATGGTCCTTCTGTCCATAAGATATCTCACCACCTCTTATATGGAGGAGGACATAAAAACAAGTTCTCTGCACATAAAGGCGTTGGATAAAAATGGTATGAACAACCTTGTAAGAACACCTCACTGCGACGCTAGTTTTCGTGTAAAGCACTGACCTACTAGCAAGGTGGCGCGTCATTGGCCTCGTGTTCCCGTCGTCGCGGTCCGCGCTCAGATTTAGGTTTTCTGTGCTTTTTTTAAGTGGTTTAATGCGAATGCCGGGATGGTTCCTTTGAAACAGCACAGCCGACTTTCCTCTCAAACCCGAGCTTGCGCTCCGTCTCTAATGACCTCGACGTCGATGGAACGTTCCTTCTTTTCTAGCAAGCACTGCGTTGGCGCAAACACATTCCCCTAAAGGTATTGTACTCGCGTCACTCATATTAACGTTTTGCATATTCATACAGACCGTAAGAACACGGCTGACACGGCGTGGACGATCTCTTAAAATGCAGCGTCTGCGCCTTGCAACTAACTGTCGTGCTGCTGTGTTTACCTCACACGCCAGAAGAGGCATGCGTTCAGGTCCATTCATAGTGCTCCACGTCTGTGCGTGCGTGATTGCATTCACACCCAGATGGAGTTACGCACGTTGTTTCAGTGATCTAAATGTCCACTTTGCTACAAGTAATTGTCACCGCTACCGGTATATTTTGAGACAGAGGCGTAGAAAGAAGCGCTAGTACTTGAACAGTTAATATTTTTAGCGTAACACTTGTTTGAAAGTGGTGGAAGAGAGAAAGATGGCAAGGTGTATACTGTTTAACAACGATTTAGAAGTAACACTTGATCCTGTTAGGCCAGTGATAGGGAAGGAAAGTACGTATTACAGAGAAGCTATATCAGTGGCGGCACTTCCAGTTTTAGCTACTGGTGACAAGTATCCCAGCTTTAAATTCCAGGTCAAGCAATCTACTGCATCGAAATCTAACGTTGTCCCAGCGTTTAAATTCAGCCTCTAAACTGAAGAGCATTGTGGTTTGATATCGCGCAAGGTTTCTGATTGATGTGGAGTTTCTCGAACTGTTTGGGGACTTTGGAGGGCAAATATATGGTGCTGCAGTACCCGCATGACAGAGAAAGCGACTATTTCATCTACAAGCAGGATTTCAGGGTTCCTGTACGAACTCTCGTCGACACAAACTATTTATCGATTAAGCAGCTCGTACAGAAAAGCGGACGGCTTCGGTGCAGCGCCACGAGCCGCGTTTTGCAACATGTACTCGTCGGAAGCAAAAGCTTTTTACTTTATTCGGATTTGCTGTTGCTGTTTCCCGGTTGTATTTACTTGTGAGGAACTGTAGACCGCCATTTCGTTTCACGCTGGCTTTATAATCCGCCGAATTAATGAATCAGAAACAAGGGAATACACAATGACGCTCTTCATATTTCACGGGTTTCTCGTCAGACTACTCGGCCAAAGTGCTAACTCAAACGTGAATTCGAATGTGTGCGAAAAACTGAACCTCTCGACAGGGAGACGTACTAAAGCAAAGCTCCAAACGCAGGGAACCACGGACAGGTGCACGACTGTTCACTCGCGCCCCTGCGCTCATTGTCGGGTGCGCGGATATCGGACGCATGAGTCACCCCGCGTCGCTGGATGCGCCTCCTTGCCTCTTGCTACAAAGGCCGCATGCACGGAAATGTACGTCAACGTACTTCACACTGAAGTACAAAATGGTATAAGTTTAAAAATATACATACAAGAGAAAATAAATAATTTTGCTTTTAGAAATTATTGAGAACCGAATGTTTCCTTAGTGAGAGACTCCACACTAAAACTTCAATTGTTTTCAAAAGTATTTTAATGGCTATATCATATCTATCCCAAACGATTTGAATTCATTCGAATTACGTGTAAGATATATTTGAAATACGGGCTGAGGGAGGCGGTGGCACACAGGCAGCTCTAAAAGCGGTCGAGATGGTGCCTGCGCATTAGACGCTTGCATCAGATGCGGCACGGGCAAGATGTGCTGATGGCCAGACACAGCAAGTTTGCACAGAGTCGTCTAGTCCAAGTATCTCAGGCAAAATAAAGATACTCTTGGGTCTTGCATAAGCTTTGTTACAGTTCAATATGATGTGTTTGCAGAGTGAAGAGTGTAGGGGTCCCACCAACGTTTATCACACTCCCAGAAGAAGATCTGCTTATGCAGAGATCAACGACGGATCAAGGAAGGAAAAGTGAAGAAAAGCGCTATCCTCACCTTGAAATTACAGGCAGAAGAAGTCTTACAGGAGCAGGAAGGGAA
The DNA here is from genome assembly GCF_023897955.1 of Schistocerca gregaria. Lineage (NCBI taxonomy): Eukaryota > Metazoa > Arthropoda > Insecta > Orthoptera > Acrididae > Schistocerca > Schistocerca gregaria. Next base: position 5,222,700 of record NC_064925.1, read on the forward strand.
AATGTATGGTGTTGGTGAATTGTAATGGGGATGTGTCTTGTACTAACATTAACTTTTTACAAAAGTTTTAAAATCTAGTGTCTGACTGGAGGGTTGAGGGATTTCCACCATTCACAGGTCTATTAAAGTGGAACACCTACAGCCGTTTAAAAATGGTTCAAATGGCTCTGAGCACTATGGGATTTAACTTCTCAGGCCATCAGTCCCCTAGAACTTAGAACTACTGAAACATAATTAACCTAAGGACATCACACACATCCATGCCCGAGGCAGGATTCGAACATGCGACCGTAGCGGTTGCGCGGTCTCAGACTGAAGCGCCTAGAGTCACTCGGCCGCACAGGCCGGCGTTCTAAAGCCGTCCTTACGATGTCATTTACTGTATGCGTACCAGTTTCGGTGTTTCGGTGCTTCGGTGCACCATGTTAAGGCCTTAACTGACGCTCAGAGGAGGTTGGTAGTTGATGGTTGGAGACTCAACATATTTGTTTCAGACAGTCAGTGAAAACCAGTTTACCGTGCGGGGTAGCCGCTAGGTCTGTGGCGCCTTGCCACGGTGCGTGCGGCTGGCCCCGTCGGAGGTTCGAGTCCTTCATCGAGCATGGGTGTGTGCGTTGTCCATAGCGTAAGTTAGGTGAAGTAGTGTGTAAGCTCAACAGTTTGGCCCCGTAAGACCTTACCACAAATTGCCAAAAATTCAGTTCGTAGACATTGACCACTGATGAATCGTGTGTAAGACTGGAGTGAACTCCCTCACCATTAGTTAAGGCCTGGAGAGGATGCACTGAAGCACCGAAACACCTAGCCATATAATAAACAACATCGTAAGGATGGCTGTAGATCTTCCATTTTATTGCGTTTTCCCGTTAAGTCCAACGTCAACTTTTTTATGCTGAATATTAACCAATCCTAATGACATTTTTGCAGTAAATACTCTTGAGATTTTTCTTACTTACACACAGTTATATTATCAAAAACGTAGTTTTCCTATTATCTCAGCTTTGTACTGATAATTAAAGAAAATTTAATTTTGGAAATTGTAAAAAACACTGAAAGTAAATTAATAACATTCCTCATAAAATGAATGCGTAGAACTGTTGAACAATATCTTGTGAATGAACCTAAAAATTATGGAATGTGAAAATTGAGCTCTGAATACTAAAAGCTGGTTTTGAATAATCCCATTAACATAACATTAAAAGTTCAAAACTAAAAAAAAATGAAGTTCTGCACATGGAAACTTGTATGTATCTACATCTTCCCGCGATAAACATGATTTTACAACTCGGTTGAAATTTCAAAGTAGAAGGCAATTTAAGTTTCTGAGTGAAATCGCTACTCAAAATTCAGTTGGCCTTTTAGCAATTCACGCTGTTTCAGGCATTCTTTGGGAATGACGCAATAGCCGAATTAGAGGTAAGACGTAAACAGGAGAATATACTTATTTACAGTGCAAGCGGACAGTGTTTTCGTTTGTAAGAACGCCGCAGGTTTGTGGACGCGAGCGAACAGCGGCGACGTGCAGGGCGAGCTGTACCTGGCCCGCGAGAGCAGGATGAAGGCCTGCACGCCTTAGGCGTAGCGCCAGACTCGTTTTAATCTCGTGCGAGGTTTACTCTGCAGCCGTACAGACGCCGCTTCGCTCCGCGCCGCCTTTCGCAAGAGCCACGTGAAGGTGAGTCGCGGCCCCGTGAACTGGACCTCCAGCCTGGCACGCCACGTGAGGCGATCCGGCTTCCCAGCAATGGATGCTTCGTCACCAGCCAGCACATCCACTACAGACGCTGATGCACTCACTCCAATGTTCATGACAACAGCGGAAAATCTTAGTACACGGTCTGTATTGTTTCAGCAAGGTTTCTAGTTGTGTCGATTTCTATATGTTACTTATTAAAATGAAATAGCTCGGTTCATGAAACAGTCCAATACTGTCGTTCGACACCAGGAAGCCAGATGTCAACGGGTGGTCTGCCCGGTAGGGTTCAATCCTCGGTCCATCGCTTTACTCGCTGAGTATTAATGATAGCTCATCTGTCCTTCACTCTTGTACACTTACCGCAAATACGCTGACGATATGCAGTTGTATTCCAGTGCTAATCCTAAGAACACTACTGTTGCCCTATTAGGTATGAATGAGCATATTCCTTCACTACCAAAATGGATACAAAACCTCCATCTTAAACTAAACCGTAACAACCGTAGCAGGTCATCCTCGTGTCACTCCAAAAGTGGATCAGTGAACATTCCTGTGTTACAATTGGTCTAATACTTCTTAATTACCTTTTCAAAAAGCAGAAAAAGACTTCGGTATAATCTTGGACGCGCATCTAAATTGAGAAGAACAAGGTGTTGCAGCATGCGGCAGCAAGTGATGTCTTTTCCGAACAGGCCGTGTAGGCCCAACGGCACCGACCAGCCGCCCTGTCATCCTCACTCAGACCATAGGCGTCACTGGATGCGGATATGGGTCAGCATGTGGTCAGCACACCGCTCTCCCGGCCGTCTGTCAGTTTACGAGACCGGAGCTGCTCGGTTTGCCTCACAAGGGTTGAGTGCAACCCGCTTGCCAACAGCGCTCGGCAGACCGGATGGTCACCCATCCAAGTGCTAGCCCAGCCCGACAGCGCTTAACTTCGGTGATCTCACAGGAACCGGTGTCACCAAGTGGCAACGCCGTTGGCCTTTTCCGCCTACAAGCGATCGAAAAATTGATAAAAATACTTCCACGTCAAATTAAACAGAAATTTGCCCACTCTTCAGTCGTGGCAAAACTTTGCTACTGTGATGTAGCGCAATACGGCACAAATAGGAATAAAAACTCGTGACGAATCGAGCTAGCTATTGCGCATCACACAAGCGTCTTCTAACCAATCTGGGTGCCTATAGAATATCGCCCCAGTTCTGCAACTGGATTTCGTGATTTCCCGTCAGAAAGGTCACAGTTCGTAGTAGCAGACGGAAAGTCATCTAGTAAAACAGAAGTAATATCCGGCGTTTCCCAAAGAAATGTTATAGGCCCTCTATTGTTCCCGATCTATATTAACGATGCTAGGAGACACTTTGAGTAGCAGTCTTAGATTGCTCGCAGATGATACTGTCATTTACCATCCTTTAAAATCACCAGACGATCAAAACGAAGTGCAAAATGTTTTAGTTAACATATATGTATGATGCGAAAAGTGGCAGTTGACCCTGAATAAAGAAAAGTGTGAAGTTATTCACATAAGTACTAAAATAAATCCGCTAAATTTCGATTACCCCATAAGTCAACTAAATACTTAGGGATTACAGTTACAAATAACCTACACTGGGACGATCACATAAATAATGTTGTGGGCAGAGTAAACCAAAGACTGCGATTCATTGGCAGATCGCGTACAAGGTGCAACAGGTCTACTAAAGAGACTGCATACACCACGCTTTCCCACCATGCCCTGGAGTGTTGTTATGCTGTGTGGGATTCGCATCACGTGGAATTGACAGATGACATCGAAAAAGTTCAAAGCAGTGCAGCTCGCTTTGTATTATCGCGAAATAGGGGAGATAGTGCCACAGACATGATACTTGAATTGCAGGGGCAATCATTAAAACAAGGGCGTTTCTCGTTGCGACAGAATCTTCTCATGAAAATTTCAATCTGCAGTTTTCTCCTCCGATTGGGAAAACATTGTGTTGGCTCCCACATACATAGGGAGAAATGAAAATTACGATAAAATAAGAGAACTCAGGGCTCGCAAAATTTAAGTGCCCGTTTTTCCCGATCGCCGTTTGAGAGTGGAACGGTAGAGAGACAGAATGAAGGTGTTTCATTGAACCTCTGCCAGGCACTTTATTGTGAATAACAGAGTAATCGCGTAGATGTAGATGACAACGCAAGAGAGCAACATTCGGTTGTATGATCACGTGAATCAATCCTACACTCAATTCGGTTGGAAACGACAGCCTCGGTGGTGTGATTTGTACACGTTTTGTTTACTTCATCGGCCGCTTCTTCACTGATGTCGTTAGCAGCGCCTCTCCTCACGTACACAACACTTATCATCATTACACAGCTGCAATGCCAGAGTGGACACAACAAGTATCTTGACTGTACCGCCGGCCGCGGTGGCCGAGCGGTTCTAGGCGCATCAGTCCAGAACCGCACGACTGCTACGGTCGCAGGTTCGAATCCTGCCTGGGGCGTGGATGTGTGTGATGTCCTTAGGTTAGTTAGTTTTAAGTATTAAGTTCTAGAGGACTGCAGACCTCAGATGTTAAGTCAAATAGTGCTCAGAGCCATTTAAACAATTATTTTCTGTACCCTTGCACAACAGTAAATATTTCTCCATCGCCTTCTATATTTTGGCCATACGACTGTTGAACAAATTACCCAGTAACTTGGGTATTATACAGAACAATTCTTCAGTATTATTCATTATCTCTTACCATCGTCGTAGCTTTCCTCTTGGTATATCCCAGCTTCCTCCCTCCTGTCCCACAAGAAACGGGCATCTCTGTCAAACGGTAAAGTATCTGTGCTTTCCTCCTCATCTCGTTCTATTTCTTTTCTTTCTTTCATGTCTTCTGCTCATCTTATCCTATTTTTTCTCGGTCTTTCCCTGACTAATTGTCTTCTTGTCCCACTCAATTTCTGTATTGTTGCCCCACGTTTATGCTTGATTCCTTTACTGACATTCGACGAGAACGTGATAATGAAACTGCTTAATACCATGTTGATAAGACTGAGTTCTCTTAAATTCTATTTGTTCATCACTGTTCCTATGCCAGAAGCATATTTTCACTCTGCAGCGTATTGTGCGTTGATATGAAACTTCGTGGCAAATTAAAACTGTATGTCGCACCGAGACTCGAACGCGGGACCTCTCCCTTCCGCGGGCAACTGCTCTACCGACTGAGCTACTCAAACACAGCTCAACAGCCGTCCGCACAGCTTCAATTCTGCCAGTACCTCGTCTCCTACTTCCCAAACTTCACAGAAGCTCTCCTGCGAACTAGTACTCCTGGGAGAAAGGATGCTACGGAGACATGGCTTAGCCACAGCCTGGGAGATGTTTCCAGAATGAGATTTGCACTCTGCAGCGGGGTGTGCGCTGCTATTAAACTTCCTGGTAAATTGAAACGGGTTCTGAGCCGTGCTTGGGTAGTTCATTTGGTTGATGTCTTACGTGGTCATTTTCAACTGGTAAATTAATTGTTTAATTGCATTGCTGCATATATAGTTCCTCTTGTTTAACTCTGTGTAGCATCAAGCTTTCACTTGGATTGTATTTTCTTTGAATAGTGGACACATGTGGTGTAACTGAAAATATTTCCTAAGTCTCAAATGTATTTCTCTAGTCCTTAGGTCACTGCTTCAGAGCTCTATTCTCCGTGTGCTGTGAATGTTGGGAAAGATCTTAGTGTCATGTGTAAAAACAATGTTTTTGTTTATAAATTATGTGTGAAAGCATTACAAGAATACTTTGAAATACTTTGAAAATGAAGTTTTTAAATGGAATATTAAGATTCAGAGAACTGCAAATAAATTTTTCAACTTTTCTCTCTTTTCTTTTCTTTTTTTTCCTAATGCAAAGGTCCCGATTTCAAGTCTCGGTCCGGCATACACTTTTAATCTGCCAGGGAGTTTCATCGTGCCTATTGCCATAATAATTAAAATATTATTAATGTTGCATATTGCTCCTTTACTAAACAAACTGTGATGTTTACTCACTGACGTAGTATGGTTAGATGCACTGATCTTGCCAGATGAAATAAATGCATTTATAAAAATGAATAAATATATCTATATCCCTTTATTCCGCGAGTGTGTAGTGGAAAATTCTCCTGTCCCTAACACCCCTTTTCTGGGTCCGTTAGCGCATGGTGCGTGGGAAGGACGAACGACGGCAAAGGGTAGGTTCGCGTGCTGGAACAGATGCAGCAGTGATGTTCGAATAATAAACTAGCCACGCCAGCACACAAAAATAGCTAATTATTGCTCAGAAGTCAACAGTCTCACACAAAAAGCTGCACAATTAAAACTGATAGCACTCCGTATCACGCGGCGAGGTTTGATGATACCAGGGAGTCCAACTGGATGAAAAGGAGGAATTTTATGGCAGACATGAAGCTACCTACAAAAAAGCAGTGAAAATTATGCACAAGTTTGTGCAAGCCAGTACCATGAATTACAAGCTACCGTTGCGTGCCGTTATGGCTCTCCACAACGCTATCTTAGGTGCCGCAGTTGGCATCGCGGTCAATGCTTGAGCGCATCAGCTGCGATTCAAGAAATGCAGATCCAATTAGACTACTAGCGCACGGGAGCGTTTTGCTCGGGCTTACTGTGGTTTCTGGTACAGCAGATGTGGAGGCTGTACTGCTGATACCTGGGGATCTGCCCCATGGACGTTCAGGTGCGATACGGACCAGCTTGCTACAGCTTAAGTTGAGGCAGACTCAACTGAGTGCAAGTGATTACAGGAGTAAATATTAATAAAAAAAAGTTCAACAACCGTGCCAGGAGAACAGATAAATGGCAGCATGATTCTCACGAAAGTTTCCCGTCACCGCTCCACTTGCTGTTATAACGATGTGGGGTTCAGTTGTTCATGAACTTTACATAGCTTTAACAAGACTTTGAAACGACAGCAGAAACTTTGCGTCCTTCTCATAACATACACCAAATGTATAACAAGTGTATAACAGTTAAGAACGATAATAGCAAACGAAAAATAACTCTCAACACTTCAAAGACAAGGGAAGTAAAAATATAAAATTATCATGGTACATATAAAATTACTAACATACTAAACTGAGAGTGTCAATTGAGAATGTAGATAAATAATGTACTGAAGATAGCACAGAAAGTGGCACAACATATCTGGGAAAAATAAATATTTATTTTGGTTCAGTGTCCGACCCCAGGTTCCCTACCTCAAATTGTTCAGTGGACGGTCCTCTACGTGCGCTATATTTTTGCATGCTCTTACGGAAACACCCTGTATGATACCAGCAATGAAGCTGACATACCTGATGAATGTGTTGAACAACTGGCTACAGTGAAGTATCACTGACATCGAGGTAGACTAGGTAAATGAAAATAGATAGAATGAAGAGTAAAAAAAAACTGGAATTGCCCAAGTTTGTCGGAATGCACAATGGACATGAATGGATGCAGCTGATCGTAAGGATGCATACGTACGTGTCACCTGTCAGAGTCGTATCTAAACGTATCAGGGGTCCCATATCAGTTCAACTGCAGAAACCCCACACCATTACAGGGCCTCCACCAGCTTGAACAGTCCCCTGGTGACATGCAGGGTCCATGGATTCACGAGGTTGTCTCCATACCCGTACACGTCCATCAGCTCGAAACAATTGGAAGCTACTTTTCCGACCAGGCAACATGTTTTCAGTCATCAACAGTCGAATGTCGGTGTTTCATCAACAGTCCAATGGCGGTTGGTTGGTTGGTTGGCTGGTTTGGGGAAGGAGACCAGACAGCGAGGTCATCGGTCTCATCGGATTAGGGAAGGAAGTCGGCCGTGCCCTTTGAAAGGAACCATCGCGGCATTTGCCTGGAGCGATTTAGGGAAATCACGGAAAACCTAAATCAGGATGTCCGGACGCGGGACTGAACCGTCGTCCTCCCGAATGCGATCCAATGGCGGTGTTGACAGACCCAGGCGAGGGGTAAAACTTCGTGTCGTGCAGTCATAAAGGGTACACGAGTGGGCCTTGGGCTCCGAAAGATCATATCAATGATGTTTCGTTGAGCGGTTCACACAGTTACACTTGTTGATTGCCCGGTACTGAAATCTGTAGCAATTTGCTGAAGGGCTGTAGTTCTGTCACGTTAAACGATTCTCTTCAGTTGTCGTTGGTCCCGTTCTTGCAGGATCTTTTTCCGGCCGCAGCGATGTCGGTGATCTGATGATTTACGGGATTCCTGATATTCACAGTGCGCTCTTGAAATGGTAGTATTGGAAAATCCCCACTTCATAGCTACCTCAGAGATGCTGCGTCCAACCGCTTGTGCGCCGACTATAATGCCACGTTCAAACTCACTTTAATCTTTATAACCTGTCATTGTAGCATCAGTAACCGATCTGACAAATGCGCCAGATACTTGTATTATATAAGCGTTGGTGACCGCAGTGCCGTATTTTGCCTGTTTACATAACTGTATATTTGAATAGACATGCCTATACCAGTTTGTTTGGCGCTCAGTGCAGAGGACCTGATTGTTCTCAATCACTTTTTTGTATGCAACACACCCATTTAGTAATCTGTTTCACCGAATTGCTAATTTTTCACGGAAAGGAGAGAGCTAGTTAGCTACAGTGCGTGTGCGCTGTTGCGGACATTAGTTCGCTTTTATCGTGTAAGCATCCTAGTCCAAAGATATGAGAGGAATGACAGATCTGCCAGTGAATCTGGAACCCTGGTAGTGCTCGTTAATGAAGAGTGCGTGGCGCACGCACACTGGGGCGGGCTGGTGTGGAGTGCGTGCGGCCTGCTCTGCCGCTGAGTGCAGTTTAGTGTCCTACAAGGGCGATCGCGCAGCACGATACGGCGCGCTGCGGGGAATGAAAGTTGAGCCGGCCAGGGCGTGGTCGACCCGTGGAACCGTCGCTTTATGCGTCCCACTAATTGAGCGGGCCCGTGTTACCTGTCCGCCGCTCTCGCGGGACGCGTAAGATACCTGGATGAGTGATGGGCAGGGCCTAATTTTTCAATTCACACGGCTTCTAGTCGTGTCACTTCCTTCCCGACTGCTGCGAACATAGTGTACGATACAGCCACAATAATTGCACTATATGGCGGCCTTCTTCGACGATAACCTCTTACCTAATAACGAAGTAAGTGGTGACAATTGTTCAACAATTCAAAATGTACAGTCGTAACTTCTGAATGGTTTGCGTTATGAAGTTCCAATTACACGGCTGGCCTCGGGCATGATAAGAATTAGTTTGCGCATGCGCGCACGCCTTGTTGTTGTCGGCCATTTGCACGAGAAAACAAGCAAAATGGCTTTAAGCACTATGGCACTTAACATCTGAGGTCATCGGTCCCCTAGACTTACAACTACTTGAACCTAACTAACCTAAGAACAACACACACATCCATGCCCGTGGCAAGATTCGAACCTGCGACCGTAGCAGCAGCGCGGTTCCGGATTGAAGCGCCTGGAACCGCTCGGCCACAGAGGCTGGCGGAAACAAGCACAACTGGCGGATTTGGGGGACCGAGACTCCGCATTTCGCGGTCGAGAAGTCTCTCCATCGTTAACCGGTGACTGTGTGGTGTGCAATGCCCAGTCACGGAATAGCCGGTGCCATATTCCTTGGTGGCACGGCGACTACCGAACGGTACGTGAAGGTTTTGGATGATGATTTCATCCCCATTGTCCGAAATGACGCTGATTTCGACAAGATGTGCTTCATGCAAGACGGATCTCGACCCCATCAAAGCAGGGGAATGTTTGATGTCCTGCAGTAGCTCTTTGGGGACTCATTCTGGCTCTGGATATCCAGAGCTCTCTGGAATGGGCCTCGATTGGCTGCCAAATTCTCCGGATCTAAACACATGCGACCCCTTGTCGTGAAGCTATATTATAGACAAGGTGTACAGCAACAACCCCAAAACCACTGCTGAGCTGAAAACAGCCATTCAGGAGGTCATCGGCAGCAGCCATGTTCCGACGCTTCAGCGGGCCATGCAGAGTTTCTCTATTCGTCTGCGCCACATCACCAATAATGGCAGGAATATCTAACATGTCATAACTTAAGATCCGTAACTTAAATTTGTAGTGACGTCAAATGTTGAATAAATTGTGTGCATGCGGTAGTTTGTAACTAATTTACTTTTTTTCATATAGTTCAATAATTGTCACCCAGTACTTTAACGCCCGTCAGAGAAGAAATAAAAAATTGTAAAATTACCAATCCTCAGAGGCGTAAGGTTGAAAACAAATGACTCGGAGGTCCGAATGGAATTCCAGTTCGATTTTGCACAAGAAACTCTTTGGAATTGGCCCCTTAGTCAGCTTGCATTTATCGCCGAGTCCCTAGACACTGGGAAAAAGAACACGTGATTCCTCTACACAAGAAAGTTAAAAGGACGGCTTGCATTTATCGCAGAGTCCCTAGACACCGGGAAAAAGAACACGTGATTCCTGTACACAAGAAAGTTAAAAGGACGGACTTGCAAAGATACAGACCAATATCCTTAACATCGGTTCATTGTAGAATTCTTGGCCGCACGGGATTAGCCGAGCGGTCTTGGGCGCTGCAGTCATGGACTGTGCAGCTGGTCCCGGCGGAGGTTCGACTTCTCCCTCGGGCATGGGTGTGTGTGTTTGTCCTTAGGATAATTTAGGTTAAGTAGTGTGTAAGCTTAGGGACTGATGACCTTAGCAGTTAAGTTCCATAAGATTTCACAGACATTTGAACATTTTTAGAATTCCTGAACATATTCTGAGTTCGAATACAATAAATTTCCTCGAGACAGAAAAATTTCTCTCCTCATATCAGCATAGACTTATTAAGTATCGGCCGAGCGACACTTAGCTTTTCTCATACGAAATCCTGCGAACCGTGCACGGGGGACAATAGGCAGGTTCGATATCCCTACGTTTCCGGAAAGCGTTTGTCAGACTGCCGCACTGCAGATTGTAAACAAATGTCTGAACACTTCGAAAACGTTCCCAGATACCTGAGTGGCTCGAAGACGTCTCAAGTAATGCAACCCAGTACGAACCTCAGCGACAAAGGATCGACAGAAGCGTCGGCAGGTGCGGCATTACAGCGGCATTTGCACGTCTCGCGAAGCCGCATTTCCACGGCGGCGGGCTGCCTGCCGTGTTTGCGAGGCGCCTCCCTCCCTGCTGCGTGCTGCTGAGTTTAGCCAGGAGCCCAACCCCTGCTGCGTGATCAACTGGGAGCGGCTTCTCGGAAATTCTCATCGCGTGCCGAAAATTCCGCCTCGCCGCGGCGTTTTCCTCCTGACGCAGATACTCCCCTTCCCCTCCCCCCTCCCGCCACTCGCTAGGCCGCGAAATAATCCCAGAAAAACTTCCAGCGTCGTCGTGTTCTTCCTCTATGTGGAGTCTTCTGGTGCGTCCCATTGCTTCTTACGGTTGGTCATCGTCGCCCTGCACTCACATACATCATGTCGCCCCTGTGTGTGAATTCCTAAGGGAACAAATTGCTGAGGTCATAGGTCCCTCGACTTACACACTACTTAAGCTAACTGAGACTAACTTATGCTAAGAACAACACACACACCCATGCCGGAGTGACGACTCGAACCTCCGGCGGGAGGGGCCGCGCAACCCGTGACATGGCCCCCAGATAACGCGGCAATGCACTCTTCTCTTGTGGGGTAGTCCACATACGTTCAAATATTTTACTGTTTTCTGAATGTCTTACCTAACTACAGTTGGGGCTTCAAGTGTCCTCCATAACTCACTTGCATACAGGGTGGACCATTGATAGTGACCCGGCCAAATATCTCACGGAATAAGCATCAAACGAAAAAACTACAAAGAACGAAACTCGTCTAGCTTGAAGGGGGAAACCAGATGGCGCTATGATTGGCCCGCTAGTTGGGGCTGCCATAGGTGAAACGGATATCAACGGCGTTTTTAAAAATAGAAATTACACAATCGTGTAGTACGTAAAGAAATATGAATGTTTTAGTTGGACCACTTTTTTCGCTTTGTGATAGTCACAAACGTATGTGGTATCACGTAATATTCTGCCAGTGCGGACGGTACTTGCTTCGTGATACGTTACTAGTGTTAAAATGGACACTTTACCAATTGAGGAAAAGGTCGATATCGTGTTCATGTATGGCTATTGTGATCAAAATCCCCAACGGGCGTGTGCTATTATGAATGCTGGTCGGTATCCTTGACGACATCATCCAAATGTCCGGAACGTTCGTCAGATAGTTACGTTATTTAGGGAAACGGGAAGTGTTCCGCCACATGTGAAACGTCAACCACGACCTGCAACAAATGATGATGCCCAAGTAGGTGTTTTAGCTGCTGTCGCGGCTAATCCGCACATCAGTAGCAGCAAAACTGCGCGAGAATCGGGAATCTCAAAAACGTCGGTGTTGAGAATGCTACATCAACATCGATTGCACCCGTACCGTATTTCTATGCACCAGGAGCTGGATAGCGACGACTTGCAGCGTCGTGTACAATTCTGCCACGGGGCACTAGAGAAATTACGGGACGATGACAGATTTTTTGCACGCGTTCTATTTAGCGACGAAGCGTCATTCACCAACAGCGGCATAATATGCACTATTGGGAAACGGAAAATTCACGATGGCTGCGACAAGTGGAAAATCAGCGACGTTGGCGGACTAATGTATGGTGCGGCATTATGGAAAGAAGGATAATTGGCCCCCATTTTATCGATGGCAATCTAAATGGTGCAATGTATGCTGATTTCCTACGATATGTTCTACCGAAGTTACTACAAGATGTTTCACTGCATGACAGAATGGCGATGTAATTCCAACATGATGGATATCCGGCAGATAGCTCGCGTGCGGTTGAAGCGGTGTTGAATAGCGTATTTCATGACAGGTGGATTGGTCGTCGAAGCACCATATCATAGCCCGCATGTTCACCGGATCTGACGTCTCCGGATTTCTTTCTGTGGGGAAGTTGAAGGATATTTGCTATCGTGATCCACCGACAGCGCCTGACAACATGCGTCAGCGCATTGTCAATGCATGTGCGAACATTACGGAAGAGGAACTACTCGTCGTTGAGAGTAATGTCTTTACACGTATTGCCAAATGAATTCAGGTTGTCGGACATCATTTTGAGCATTTATTGCATTAATGTGGTATTTACAGGTAATCACGCTGTAACAGCATGCGTTCTCAGAAATGATAAGTTCACAAAGGTACATGTATCACATTGGAATAACCGAAATAATATGCCATAGCACCATCTGGTTTCCCCCTTCAAGTTAGACAAGTTTCATTATTTGTAGTTTTTTCGTCTGACTCTTATTTCGTGAGATATTTGGCCCGATAACGATCAATGGACAACCCTGTATATAGTCGTATGGCATGATGGATGGGTGTCCCTGAAATTCAGCCACCTCCTGCAAGTGTTTTAATTAGACTTAACTTTGGCAATTTGGGTACCCCTAATCTATCTCAGCAGTCATATCGGGGGGAAGGCGGCCTACAGAATCCAAACCAAGTGTCGTTCGTTGCATATCTTCACATCCGTGTGAGGTGAAGGCTAGAGAAAAGTTAGACTGAAAAATTGCAAGGTTTGACCGGGATTCGATGTCGCTATTGTTCGCTTTACAGGCATCCGGTTTACCACGAGACGACGAAACGTAACTGCACCTGAGCTGCTTATGTTTTTCAAAAATGCAACGGTGATTAAGCACTCTTCTCTCCGTTTATCCATACTTTATCTTCCGATATTATTCATAATGCATGAACTGGAAGATTGTTATGAAACTGTTACTACCGAAGGTTTCCCAATCAGTCTTTTTTTTATTCCTGGAATGCCTTTAGATAAAAAGCTTTCAAGTCAGGCGCTTCTCTTCAGTAGGAATCAGTTATGCAGACACGCTTGACGTACATTGAAACGCCAAAGAAACTCGTATAGGCATGCGTATTCAAATACAGATGTAAGTAAACAGCCAGAATGCGGCGATGCGCTGCTTCTTTTCGCACCAGAAGGCCGGCCCAAGAACGAAGCGCTCGCATTGTACTCTCCTAGGGACGCATTTTTGATGTTCACCTTTCCGTTGTTCCAGTTTTTCCAGTTTGGCTTTTGTGTAAGACGTTCGATATATGTTAAGTTCAGCTGATTTAAACTTTTTTTAAACGAACAAAGAAGTGATGACTTAGTTAGTGTTGCGCACACAACCTACACCTTTACGATCAAGCTTAGAAGTATTTTTGAACAGATATTTTTCTTGCTAATAGAGTTTGTGGATATCAACACACTAAATTTCAAAAACTCCAATCATCCGCCTGGGACCAAACATCGCAAAGTTATTGATAACTGCTTGTCTCATTTTGTATTTTGTTTTTCTATTATTTCTCATATTAACATTATTGTCCAATATGGACGTATTAGAACAATACTTATAGTAAAACTGAAGGTAATACGTAACGAAGCAGCTGCAATCAAATGCTTTTATAGGCGTCTATTTTTTTTCCTCGGTGGCGTTTCAAAGTGGTTGGCAGCCCGTCTTGCAATGGAAGTTTTTAAGACAGCTACGACAAAACGCCGTCAGTAAAGATATAATGTTCACGTGAATTAACATCTATCATTAACATGAATGAGAAATGCGAGTTCCTAAACATAATTTATTGGCATGCTGTGACGTATCCTTGCGTTAACCCTAGAGTAGCACTCTACAGAACTACGGTTCGGTAGTTCTGCTACAGTGCAGTACATAAATCACGTAGCAAACGATAGGATTACCGGTGCTATTGGTAGTATTGAGAGGGAAAGAAACGTAAATGAATGTATGACAGAGAAGTTGGGAGCCGACGACTTCACTTTTGTTTGTTTTGCACATAATTAGAACCGCATGTTGTACAGTGTTAGTCAGTTGTGTATTTTATGCTCTTACAAAAACAAATTGATTTTGTAAATAAAAATTACATGATGCGTAAATTCTCCACTGTTGTGTAACTACAGCAATTACAGTACAGTATACGTACAAAAATATTTTAAAAAATTATAATTATTGTTCTTATTTTGTACTCAAGGGAACGTTCCTCATCGTCATGAAAGGCAAGAGTTTCCTGTTATTACTGATCAGTGCAAAAGTTGTTTATGATTAACAGAAACATATTTCATACAGGGTGTTTCAAAAATGACCGGTATATTTGAAACGACAATACAAACTAAACGAGCAGCGATAGAAATACACCGTTTGTTGCAATATGCTTGGGACAACAGTACATTTTCAGGCAGACAAACTTTCGAAATTACATTAGTTACAATTGTCAACAACAAATGGCGCTGCGGTCTGGGAAACTCTATAGTACGGTATTTTCCACACATCCACCATGCGTAGCAATAATATGGCGTAGTCTCTGAATGAACCTTTGACAACGTGTCTGGCGGAATGGCTTCACATGCAGATGAGATGTACTGCTTCATCTGTTCAATTGTTTCTGGATTCTGGCGGTACACCTGGTCTTTCAAGTGTCCCCACAGAAAGAAGTCACAGGGGTTCATGTCTGGCGAATAGGGAGGCCAATCCACGCCGCCTCCTGTATGTTTCGGATAGCCCAAAGCAATCACACGATCATCGAAATATTCATTCAGAAAATTAAAGACGTCGGCCGTGCGATGTGGGCGGGCACCATCTTGCATAAACCACGAGGTGTTCGCAGTGTCGTCTAAGGCAGTTTGTACTGCCACAAATTCACGAAGAATGTCCAGATAGCGTGATGCAGTAATCGTTTCGGATCTGAAAAATGGACCAATGATTCCTTTGGAAGAAATGGCGGCCCAGTCCAGTACTTTGAGGATGCAGGGACGATGGGACTGCAACATGGGGCTTTTCGGTTCCCCATATGCGCCAGTTCTGTTTATTGACGAAGCCGTCCAGGTAAAAATAAGCTTCGTCAGTAAACCAAATGCTGCCCACATGCATATCGCCGTCATCAATCCTGTGCACTATATCGTTAGCGAATGTCTCTCGTGCAGCAATGGTAGGGGCGCTGAGGGGTTGCCTCGTTTGAATTTTGTATGGATAGAGGTGTAAACTCTGGCGCATGAGACGATACGTGGACGTTGGCGTCATTTGGACCGCAGCTGCAACACGGCGAACGGAAACCCGAGGCCGCTGTTGGATCACCTGCTGCACTAGCTGCGCGTTGCCCTCTATGGTTGCCGTACGCGGTCGCCCTACCTTTCCAGCACGTTCATCCGCCACGTTCCCAGTCCGTTGAAATTTTTCAAACAGATCCTTTATTGTTTCGCTTTTCGGTCCTTTGGTTACATTAAACCTCCGTTGAAAACTTCGTCTTGTTGCAACAACACTGTGTTCTAGGCGGTGGAATTCCAACACCAGAAAAATCCTCTGTTCTAAGGAATAAATCATGTTGTCCACAGCACACTTGCAGGTTGTGAACAGCACACGCTTACAGCAGAAAGACGACGTACAGAATGGCGCACCCACAGACTGCGTTGTCTTCTATATCTTTCACATCACTTGCAGCGCCATCTGTTGTTGAAAATTGAAACTACTGTAATTTCCAAAGTTTGTCCGCCTGAAAATGTACTGTTGTCCCAAGCATATTGCAACAAACGGTGTATTTCTATCGCTGCTCGTTTAGTTTTTATTGCCGTTTCAAATATGCCGGTCATTTCTGAAACACCCTGTATATGTTCGAAGGAATATTGAAGCGATGTTTGATTTATTTTTTTACCTTTTTGAACAGGAAATTCCGTTTCATAGGGCTATGTCATAAATCCGAATTTTTTATTTTGTATTGCTACATCGCCCAGTTTCACTCTAAAAATCAATAACTTTCGAATAAAACCTGAATTAAACATTGACAGTTTCAGTTTTGTTGTGAACACTATTTAATGTTAACTGACAGAGAGGAGAATAACCATGTAGAGATTTACAGCAAGGATGTTCATGACTGTTTTAGTTTTGCTATAAATGCCGGCCGGAGTGGCAGAGCGGTTCTAGGCGCTACAGTCCGGAACCGCGCAACCGCTACGGTTGCAGGTTTGACTCCTGCCTCGGGCATGGATGTGTGTGATGTCCTTAGGTTAGTTAGGTTTTAGTAGTTCTAAGTTATAGGGGACTGATGACAAGTTAAGTCCCATAGTGCTCAGAGCCATTTGAACCATTTTTTGCTATAAATACCATTTATTTTTAACTGGCAGAGAGGAGAGTAACATGTAAAGGCGTACAGCAAAAATGTTCAGTGGTCCTTTATATACCCTCACTCGGTTCCTAGACTGTTCACTGCTTCCTGTTCCTAGGCGAATCTACGCAATAAGGCACTGATCGCACTCCCAAACAAAGCGATCGAAACGCGGTAACGCCCGACAAGTATGCAACACACCTAATGTACAGCTAACACTGTAAAGATCGCAAATGACCAAGGCCTCTACGAAAACTACGTGGTTCAAAATGGTTCAAATGGCTCTACGCACTTAACATATGAGGTCATCAGTCCCTTAGACTAAAAACTACTTAAACCTAACTAACCTAAGGACATCACACACATCCATGTGCGAGGCAGGATTCGAACCTGCGACCGTAAGCAGCAGCGCGGTTCCGGACTGAAGCGCCTAGAACCGCTCGGCCACAACGGCTGGCAACTACGTGGTCTACGCTTACTTGCGATAGTCTACGGTAGTCTTACAACTCTAGTTGTCCCGTAAATACTAATGTTCAAATGGCTCTGAGCACTATGGGACTTAACATCTTAGGTCATCAGTCCCCTAGAACTCAGAACTACTTCAACCTAACTAACCTAAGGACATCACATACATCCATGCCCGAGGCAGGATTTGAACTTGCTACCGCAGCAGCAGCACGGTTCCGGACTGAAGCGCCTAGAACCGCTCGGCCACTCCGGCCGGCTTAATATTAATGCCATGAGCGCTAGGAGTAGTGCTGTGATGTTACGTGACTAACCGGACCGCGATCTTAAGGAAAATATGTGGAACACGCGAGCGGGTCACGAATGGTTGGCAACACCTGTATTAAGCTATGTTCTTTAACAGGCTATTAGCGTACAAATTAACACTAAACTTGGGATATTTTGTCAACTTCGCGATCAGACACCGAGTGCCGAGACCTAATTTTCACAAATTCAGGAGAGAAAGTTGGTGCGTGTGGGAAACAGCAAGAGAGAGAGGGCCGGACGGTGTTCCCGAGCAGTTCTAGGCGCTTCAGTCTGGAACCGCGTGACAGCTACGGTCGCAGGTTCGAATCCTGCCTGGGGCATGGTTGTGTGTAATGTCCTTAGGTTATTTAGGTTTAAGTAGTACTAAGTTGTAGGGGACTGATGATCCCATAGTGCTCAGAACCATTTGAGGGAGGGAGGAAGTGGAGAGAGAGGGGGGGATAGAGAGAGAGAGAGAGAGAGAGAGAGAGAGAGAGAGAGAGAGAGACAGAGGGAGACGAAAAGAAAAAAAAGTGTCACATCGTGTGGAAGACAACTTCAATAGGGACACTCGAGAAGATACACTCCTGGAAATGGAAAAAAGAACACATTGACTTAGGTGGGTCTGACACACCATACTTGCTCAGGACACTGCGAGAGGGCTGTACAAGCAATGATCAAACGCACGGCACAGCGGACACACCAGGAACCGCGGTGTTGGCCGTCGAATGGCGCTAGCTGCGCAGCATTTGTGCACCGCCGCCGTCAGTGTCAGCCAGTTTGCCGTAGCATACGGAGCTCCATCGCAGTCTTTAACACTGATAGCATGCCGCGACAGCGTGAACGTGAACCGTATGTGCAGTTGACGGACTTTGAGCGAGGGCGTATAGTGGGCATGCGGGAGGCCGGGTGGACGTACCGCCGAATTGCTCAACACGTGGGGCGTGAGGTCTCCACAGTACATCGATGTTGTCCCCAGTAGTTGGCGGAGGTGCACGTGCCCGTAGACCTGGGACCGGACCGCAGCGACGCACGGATGCACGCCAAAACCGTAGGATCCTACGCAGTGCCGTAGGGGACCGCACCGGCACTTCCCAGCAAATTAGGCACACTGTTGCTCCTGGGGTATCGGCGAGGACGCTTCGCAACCGTCTCCATGAAGCTTGGCTACGGTCCCGCACACCGTTAGGCCGTCTTCCGCTCACGCCCCAACATCGTGCAGCCCGCCTCCAGTGGTGTCGCGACAGGCGTGAATGGAGGGACGAATGGAGACGTGTCGTCTTCAGCGATGAGAGTCGCTTCTGCCTTGGTGCCAATGATGGTCGAATGCGTGTTTGGCGCCGTGCAGGTGAGCGCCACAATCAGGACTGCATACGACCGAGGCACACAGGGCCCACACCCGGCATCATGGTGTGGGGAGCGATCTCCTACACTTGCCGTACACCTGTGGTGATCGTCGAGGGGACACTGAATAGTGCACGGTACATCCAAACCGTCATCGAACCCATCGTTCTACCATTCCTAGACCGGCAAGGAAACTTGCTGTTCCAACACTAAAATGCACGTCCGCATGTATCCCGTGCCACCCAACGTGCTCTAGAAGGTGTAAGTCAACTACCCTGGCCAGCAAGATCTCCGGATCTGTCCCCCATTGAGCATGTTTGGGAATGGATGAAGCGTCGTCTCACGCGATCTGCACGTCCAGCACGAACGCTGGTCCAACTGAGGCGCCAGGTGGAAATGGCATGGCAAGCCGTTCCACAGGACTACATCCAGCATCTCTACGATCGTCTCCATGGGAGAATAGCAGCCTGCATTGCTGCGAAAGGTGGATATACACTGTACTAGTGCCGACATTGTGCATGCTCTGTTGCCTGTGTCTATGTGCCTGTGGTTCTGTCAGTGTGATCACGTGATGTATCTGACCCCAGGAATGTGTCAATAAAGTTTCCCCTTCCTGGTACAATGAATTCACGGTATTCTTATTTCAATTTCCAGGAGTGTATAATCAGGCAAGGACGGGGACTCAACCCAGCATCCACCTTAAGCAACTGAAGGCTGGTTGGTTGGTTTAAAATTGGGGGGAAGGGACCAAACTACGAGGTCATCGATCCCGCGACTGAGGGAAATGAAGGGAAACGTGAATCTGGTGGGCCGCACCTAGAGCTGAAGCGCTCTTCTCCCGAATACCGGCCCTCTGCCTTACCAAACACTTCACGCTTGTCAGGTGGAGTGTCTTTCGCCCCACAAAACTACGCTGAACCTGGAAAGACAATTAGCAGCTAGCTTACTCTAGAGTTATTTATGTCTCCGTAAAGTAACCTTTCTTAAATGGTTTTTGTGTAGTTTACTACCTACCATGGCTCTACTTGTGCCATGCAACTGATTTGGAGCGACTGCATGAGAGCAGAGTGCGCGCGCGCGCACACACACACACACACTCACACACACACGAGCACGCTGATTAACCTGCAGCCGGACGGCCCGTTTTCCCATTCACGTCGGCGCTTGTCACTGCTACGTTCAGCGCGATTCAGATGAAGTTGAGTGGCGCGCGTGGAAGTGCGTAGCCCCTTTAAGCCGGGGCGGGGCGGGGAAACTTCTGGAGCGCGCACCGGCGGCCGGCGCCAGCCGCCGCTTGCGGCTAAACGTCTCTCACGTGCCTCTTGTGCTTTCTGCGTGTTCTCTAAACAGACACGTGTACGCAGATGGTCCCACAACAAACTTACGCTGCTCAGCGCATTCTATACACCCTAGGTGATCGCGGTTATACACTAGCAGCACAGCCTGGGCACCACCCAGTAGCAGGCTTCCCGCCTAATGCCTTCCAGATGCAACAAAAATTTGCTTTTCAACATTTCCTACAGTTACTGACAGAGTCCAAACGTTTAAGATACTCTCATAAGCTACTCATTTAAAGCTATAACCCTGTGTTAAAGCTTCAACACAATCGATATCTGCATCCACACCTACATGATTACTTTGGAACTGGCAGAAAAAGAGCCTTTCATAAATTTCGGAACAAACAGAATAGTTTTGTTTTTACTTTGAGAAATAACAGGTAAACAATTAAACGTATTGTGTTTGTCATTCCAACAGACAGAATGAAATTCACAGAGCAATAAATTGAACATTTTACTTCATTTAATGACTCACAAAACACAAATAATTTCATATTTTTGTAAAATAACGCTGATTTGCATTCGCAAAAGCTTTGGCACAAAGTGCAGAAATAAACCAAAAACTAGGAAATAATGAGGAATTAGTACTTCGTACTGCTACCGCGACGTTGTAACACTTGGGTCAGCCGTTTTGGCATACTTTGTACAAGCTTCTGTCAGTACGAAATACTTTCATTTTCCCATTCTTCTTGCAATCATTTCCAGATGGCTTGTTCTATGGGGACTCCTAGAATACTTCCTTCTAAAGCATCCCATAAATTCTCCAGACTTTGTGGAGGAGTATTGACAACTTTTGGATAGTTGTACAGGGGCCTCAACCGAACAATATAAGCGATATGTCTGGGGTACTTGTCCTGATAAAGTTTGAAACAGTCTCTAATCCCCATATTTTTTGCGCTCTTCTTCAAACTGCTCTTTAGAATCTGCAGGTATACATTTTTATCCATTGTTTCGTCAAGGAAGACCAACTCACTCACTCCTTGGGCCGACATACAACCCCAAATCATAACATGGCCTCTGCCATATTTCACTGTAGCTTACGTGTTTTTTTCTTCCCGTTCTTTATTGGGCTACCGCCAGACCGTTATTTGTCCATCCGGTCCTGATATCTTAAATTTTGGTTCTTCTGAAACAATCTCACCACTCGTTTATGTGTTCCCTTGCGAATAGCAGCCTCTTCTTCCTATTGGCGGGACTGATATAAGGTTTCCTTCTTGGAGTTCTCCCGTGGTAATTTTCTCTATACAGTACTCATCTGATTGTTCTAGGACTGGCCTTCTTCCCAAAACTTCTCCTCAGCCTCAAACTGTAATCCGTGTAGCTGTGATTCGTGGATCTTTCTTCACCTTATGTACTATTGGCCTCTCTTCTCTCCTCACAAATATCCTGTTGCATATTTTCTACCCTGTCTTCATATTTATATCGACGGACGATATTCCCTAGCCGGCCGTTGTGACCGAGCGGTTCTAGGCGCTTCAGTCTGGAACCGCGCGACCGCTACGGTCGCAGGTTCGAATCCTGCCTCGGGCATGGATGTGTGTGATGTCCTTAGCTTAGTTAGGTTTAAGTAATTCTACTTTCTAGGGGACTGATGACCTCAGATGTTAAGTCCCGTAGTGCTCACAGCCATTTGAACCATTTTTGATATTCCCTACAGTACTTTTCTTCATATTCAGTAACGTTGGTATTTCTCGGCATGTTCGTCCCTTTTCGTGGTCGAATGTTACTAACTGCCTCTGTTCAAAAGTGCTGTTTTCACCTCTGCGTATCATTGTGTAAAACCACACTTGTGTTTCCTTGAGTTCTCGACAGGTAATGACTGACATCGAAGGAAGTAACAAATAACAGAGTCATGCACACTGACACTGTTGCCAACATTTGTCCCAAAACTTTTGAAGTGCAGAGTTTCATATCTCGCAGTAAGAAATGGGTCTTGTTCTGTTGTAAACAAGCAAACATACGTATTGTACTTTTCATCGCCCGTAATTACATATACAACTTGCATGCGCACATCCTTAATTATCTATTAACCATCATAAATTCCTTCATACCCAGACATACTGTGCACAATGTTTGTCCCAAAACTTATGAGAGGCACTGTAAATACCAGTCAACTGTTTCATCGATCAGGGGACTGATGACCGCAGATGTTAAGTCCCATAGTGCTCAGAGCCATTTGAACCATTTTGTTTCATCGATCACGTTCAAGCTGCTTTTCTGCCGTTCCACTCTCGAATAGCGCGCTGGATAAAGGAACACATGAATCTTTCCTTCGAACTACGTACATGAGCACCAACAAACTATTTTCATGTTCGGAGGAGAGAGTTAGTGACTGAAATTTCATGTGAAGGTCCGGCCGTAACGGAAAACGTCTTTATTTTAATGATTGCCACCCAAATTCGCGTGTCATATCCGTGACACTCACACCTATTTCGCGATAACGCCTAAAGAGCTGCCCTTCTTTGAACTTCACCGATGTTCTCTGCCAGCCCTATCTGATGCGGATGCCACACAGCGCAGCAGTACTCCAGAAGAGGACGGACATGTGTAATGTGAGCAATATGTTTAGTAGACATGTTACATTTTCTAAGGGTTCTGCCAATAAGTCGCAGTCTTTGGTTTGCTTTCCCCACAATATTATCTATGTGGCTGCTCCAATTGAAGTTATTCGTAACTCTAATTCCTAGATATTTAGTTGGATTCACAGCCGTCAGATCTCCGTCATTTATCGTGCATCCGAAATTTAGCAGATTCATTTTAATACGCATATGGTTGACTTCACACTTTTCATTACTTACACTGAAGTACCACTTTTCAACCCATTGAGATACCTTGTCTAAATCGTTTTCCAGTTGGTTTTGATCATATGATGTCTTAACAAAACGGTAAATGTCAGCATCATCTGCAAAAAATATAAGAGGGCTGCTCAGGTTGTCTCCTAACTGCTTACGTAGATCCGAGCAGGGGAACTGTAACATTTCCTTGGGGAACGCCAGATATTACTTCCGTTTTTCTCGATGACTTTTCGTCAGTTACTGCAAACTGCGACCTTTCTGACAGGAAATCAGGAATCCAGCCACACAACTGAGACGATACTCCGCAGACACGAAATATGATTGGCAGTCGACTGTGAGGAACACTATCGAAGGCCTTCTGGAAATCTAAAAATATGGAATCAATCTCACAGCCCCGTCGATACCATTCATTAAAACAAGTCAACTATTACAGTTAGAAACTGTGTTCATGTCTTTAGCCGCACAAATTTATCCAGACTGGACTCATCCAGTGTTTGAAAATGAGAGCACTTTTTGAATTTCATATGTAATTTCAAACCTTTACGAGCCTTTTTCTCCCTGGCACCTCCTACTAAATGATGAAAGGAAACAAGTTTATCGCTTACTAAATTTTGCTATTTGTGCAATAAAATTGCAGCATCAGGCATGACGTTTAAATTTATGATCTATTCTCGGCAGACTATGTTCGCAACACATTTTGCAGACAATGTCCACTTAAATAACCAATGTACCTGCAAAGTTATATAAATATACGACATACAGTTGAGGTATGAATAATGGTGTGGGTGAAAAACTAGTTTCTGCTGAAAACGGAGCGCTAATTACTCAAACTATGTTCATCCATTGTGTGATATCGACAGTACTTCGCAAATTATAATAAACATTGAACATAATTTCAAATATTTTCTAAGCTTTTTCTCACTTACTTGCTTAAAGTCCAATATTTAATACAATAACTCGGTTGTAACATTTATCAGACGTTTCAAGATGTATACATGGAAGCTCGAGTCTTTACAGAATCGTGGCCGTTGTGTTTATTGTTTCCAGATTCCTTCAATAATGATAGTGTAAGCAGCCAACCACTTACCAAAGTCCTAATCATATTTTTTGGGTATAGTGACGATTAAAAACGTCGAAAAAACCGCTGAACGGAATTTGACACGTCCTCTACACCTCTCTGTTGTACCATGGAAGTTAATTCCTCATGTCTTCATAGATGTCGTACCGCCATGTCCCTTCTTCTTGTCAGTGTTTTCCACATTTTCCTTTCCTCTCCGATTCTGCGCAGAACCTCTTCATTCCTTACCTTATCAATCCACCCAATTTTCGACATTCGTCTGCAACACCACGTTTCAAATGCTTCAATTCTCTTCTGTTCCGGTATTCCCACAGTCTATGTTCCACTACCATACAATGCTGTGCTCCAAACGTACATTTTCAGAATTATTTTCCTCAAATTAAGGCCTATGTTTGATACTATTAGACTTCTCTTGGCAAGGAATGCCCTTTTGCTAGTGCTAGTCTGCTTTTGATGTCTTCTTTGCTCTGTCTGTCATTGGTTATTGTCTTACACACTTTTTAATCCGCGAGCTTGGTTCTTGTTCGTCTACTCTTATTATTCCCTCTAGGCCCTTGTACATGTTATATATTACCCGTCTCTCCCTGCAGCTTACCCCTTTTTTTCCTCATACGTTCGAACATCTTTCACCATTTGACATTGTCGAACGCTTTTTCCAGGTCGACAAATCTCATGAACGTGTCTTGATTTTTCTTTAGTCTTGCTTCCATTATCAAAAACACATTCAGAATTGCCTCTCTGATGCCTTTAACTTTTTTAAAGAAAAAATGAGAGTCATAAACACATCCTCAGTTTTCTTTTCCGTTATTCTGTGTATTATTCCCGTCAGGAACTTGGATACATGACCTGCTAATTTGATTGCGCGATAATGCTCGCATTTGTCAGCTCTGCCAATCTTCGGAATTGTGTAGACGATATTTTTCCAAAAGTCAGATGGTATATCGCCAGACACATACATTCTACACACCAACGTCAATAGTCGTTTTTTGCCCCCCCACCCCCACCCCCAATGATTTTAGATATTCTGATGGAATGTTATCCATCCTTTCTCTCTTATTTGATCTTAAGTTTTCCGCAGCACTTCTAAATTCCGACTCTAATACTGGATCCGCTATCACTTCAAAATCTACTCCTGTCTCTTCTTCCATTACATCAGACGAATTTTCCCCCTCACAGAGACTTTCAATGTATGCTCTCTGCTCTGCATTTAAAAGTGGAATTCCCGTTACACACTTAATGTTGCCACCCTTGCTTTTAAATTCACCGAAGATTGGTTTGACTCTTCTATATGCTTATTCAGTCCTTACGATAATCATTTCTTTTTTATATCTTCACAGTCTTCATTCAGCCATTTCGTTTTAGCTTTCCTGCACTTCCTATATATTTCATTCCTCAACGACTTGTATTTCTGTGTTCCCGAATTTCCCTGAACGTTTTTGTGCTTCCTTCTTTCATCGATCAACTGAAGTATTTCTCTTGTTACCCATGGTTTCTTTCCAGTTATCTTCTTTGTGCCTATGTTTTTCTTTCCATCTTCTGTGATTGCCCCTTTTTAGAGATGTGCATTTCTCTTCAAGTGTACTGCCTACTGAGCTCCTCCTTATTGCTGTGTCTACAGCCTTAGAGAACTTCAAGCGTATCTCATCGTTCCTTAGTACTGCCGTATTCCATTTCCTTGCGCATTGATGCCTCCTGACTAAGAGATTAGCCTAGTGTTCATCAACACTAAATTGTGATCTAAGTCTGTATCGCTCCTGGGTACGCCCTGCAATCGACTTCCTGGTTTCGGAATCTCTGTCTGGCCATGATGTAACCTAACCGAAATCTTCCTGTATCTCTCGGCCTTTTCCAAATATACCTCTAGCTCATGTGATTCTGGAACATAGCATTCGCTATTACTAGTTGAAATTTATTACAGAACTCAATTAGTCTTTCTCGTCTCTCATTCATAGTACCAAACCGATTTCTCCCTATTGATACGATACCCATATTAGGTGAAATTACCCTCCGAATATTTTTGCGCCGATCGTGCTATACACTGTTCGCCCTAGGAGAAAATTCGTGATCTTTCTGTAAAAAAGGTTACATGAGATTCCTTCTCCATTATTATCAAACAGTCTATACTCCTGAACATCCAGATAACTTCCACCACCGAGGAAAAAAAATGAGGGCAGAATACAGAGACACGTCCGTGATATTACATACTGGTACAGTTACGGAACTTTTACCATTGAGATGAAAAAAAAATCTGATGACAATATTGACAATATTTATGAATGTATAGCAGGTCACAGCACTGGTCACCAAGAGATGTTTACACATAGTGTGCCATATTTTTGAATACGGTCTCGCTGGTTGTAAAACAACATAATCATTTCGTAACCAGTTGCTGATGGGAGTATTACCTTAAAATAAGTCTAAGTCTCCGAGGAACATCGAGTACAATAGATCTAAATCTTAGTTTAGTAGCGTTTTATTGTATTTCTTACGAATTACAATGGTCATTTTTCCACGACTTGTCCAACTCTGTTCTCCAGCAGGGTCGAGTGCAGATACGGGTGTCGGTTGTTTTGCACTAGTATATGGGCATCAAGGGATCACCAGTTTAGTACTGGAGGGCAGCGTGGAGGGTAAAAATCGTAGAGGGAGACCAAGAAATGAATACACTAAGCAGATTCAGTGCAGATACGGGTATCGGTTGTTTTGCACTAGTATATGGGCATCAAGGGATCACCAGATTAGTATTGGAGGGCAGCGTGGAGGATAAAAATCGTAGAGGGAGACCAAGAAATGAATACAATAAGCAGATTCAGAAGGATGTAGGTTGTGGTAGGTACTGGGAGATGAAGAAGCTTGCACAGGATAGAGTAGCATGGAGAGCTGCATCAAACCAGTCTCAGGACTGAAGACCACAACAACAACAAACATGGTATATGCGTCCCTACACCTGAAGCTAGGTAAGCTGTCGAAGTAACGTGGGAAAGTAGCAACACTTGTTGGCCACAAAACTCTAAGATTCGGAGATCCTCAGTTCCCAAGTGGTTCCATATTTGGGAAGAGCAGTCCCAAGCCAAGCGACCATGAGAGAACTGCTCTTAACGCACTTCATTTGTTCGGACTGAGTTCCCACAGTGTCAATGTCGACGGAGCGTGAAAATTCTACCCATCGTGCCAACTGTACAATGCGGTGAATGTCTTTTTATGTTATGTCTAGTTTTTAACATATTTCTCTCAGTTCTGTGGATGCTCAGGTGACCAGTAGACTTGTTGAAGAAAGGCTCATAGAAGAATCTGATGTCGCGAAGATTCTTCTAAAGCGAAGGAAAAGTAGCAAGCAGCAGCTGAGATAGTGCAGTGGTGAGAATTTGAACACACCTTCTGGAAAACCGGGTTCCTTTCCCTGTGCGGTCATCCAGATTTAGGTTTTCCGTAATTTCTCCTAAATCGCTCAAGCCGAAATGCTATAATGGTTTCCTTGAAACGGCCAGGGCCAATTTTCTTGTCCAATACTGGCTTGCGTTCTGTCCCTGATAACCTCATCGTCGACAGACGTTACAACACAATCTTCCTTCTCTCCACTACAGGTCTACCAGTATATTATCCTAGGAAGACAAGGATTACGCGCCGTTACTCATGTAAACAGAATGAAGGCTTCAAAATGGCGCACACCTACCCTTCCCAAGAACTGGGGTAGGTACAGCAGGACCCTTGTGCACCAATGACAAAAAAACTGTTGATTGTACACCCACGTAATTTCATTTATTACAAAGACTGTCGCAAGGAACAAAGATAAAAGACAGCTTGTGAGCCGCGCGCGATTAGCCGAGGTGTCTTAGGCGCTGCAGTCATGGACTGTGCGGCTCGTCCCGGCGGAGGTTCGAGTCCTCTCTCGGGCCTGGGTGTGTGTGTTTGTCCTTAGGATAATTCACGTTAAGTAGTATGTAAGCTTAGGGACTGATGACCTTAGCAGTTAAGTCCCATAAGATTTCACACACATTTTTGACCAACTTGTGGACAACATGATTTCCATTCGCATATACGTTCGTATTTCGAACCTAGGAACATTACTGAGAAGTAGCTATCTGAGAATGAAATACACCCTGTAAAATATATCATGGAATTAGGTGTTACACAACGTACATTACTTGCGACGCAAGATGTTGTGCCATCGATGATCTGGAAAATAGAATGAAAAATATTTAGTGTTCCTCGATAAAGCCGTCCGAAGGACAAGGGCGAGTAGCCAACATTTCTGGGAAATGTCGGGAAGACTTCCAGCAAGTAATCTGGCGCGCCCAGCAATCGTGGCCCTGCCACAACGCCCCATTCAGTGAATCATTCTCCAGACAATGGACGCTATCGTGGATCGACTAATAGTCTCGGTCGTTGCAGGATTTTATGGCACAAAGAGTGTTGTGAGCCAACGGAAAGAGTTCTCTCTGCGCTGAGTCACAGCTTAGTTGGCCCGCATAACATGCGTCTGCCACCCTTGACTGTTCAACATTCTGCCTCCAATTCCACGTGGACAACCTTAATTTTACCGCTACTTCCGCCTCCGGATATTGAAAATGATGATATCTTACAAGTAAAATGGTGCCAAACGTAAGCATACTGACCCAAGACACCAGCTTGTCATTCTTGAAAGTAAGGAGTATTACCGTTTAACATCCCATCGACGGGGCTGTTAAAGGCATCGTTGAGAAGGTGGGAAATACTTTGGGGAGCGTGACATACAACTTATACATGATCAGGCACCACTGCGGATCGCAGAAGGTGATCCGCAGACTATGGCATGAATAGAAATACTTAGCAAACTCAAACGGCTGGCTCCCCAAAAATGAACCTTAATAAGTTGGAGTCGGCCGCTGTGGCCGAGCGGTTCTAGGCGCTTCAGTCCGGAACCGCGCAGGTTCGAATCCTGCCTCGGGCGTGGATGTGTGTGATGTCCTTAGGTTGGTTAGGTTCAAGTAATTCTAAGTTCTAGGGAACTGATGACCTCAGATGTTAAGTCCCATACTGCTCGGAGCCATTTCAACCAATAAGTTGGAGCTGGTTGCATAAGGGGCGATTTTGCGTACTAAACCACAGTCACTTGTAGTAAGTATTCCATACAGTGCAGCGTAGAGACCTGCCTCATCATTTAAAATATATGACTGTTACTCTTATTTTAACTGTTACCTTCTATGCGGACTTTAGTCCATGGATTTCTCGGAAAGCACCGATTTAAAGACGATCTGGATAGCGTGCTTTTGAAGTTAAGTAAAGTTTTTAATTTATAATCTATCTTCGTAGGCTTCGCGTGTGTGTTCCAAATTATATTGTTGTGTAATTCGTAACTATTCACAACCGTTTTGTCACCATAACAAATTTCGGATCGGAGCTAATTATGGGTGCAGGTTTCAAACTAGATATGATGGAGAAACAGGGGAGGGGGACCCCAATGTGTTTGTTGACAGCTGCTGGTCCTACCACAAGGTGTAGCTTCGTATCTGGCCAGAAACGCGTTATGTCACACTTGAAATATTTACGTAAGTTAAATGAGTAATATAAACTTCTTGAGAGGACAATTTTACATATCGGAGATGTTTAAAAAATGTGTCACGTACTCATATTCCTAAGGGAGCTGGTCACACCTTGAAGTAAAGTTCAGATAATAATGTGTCCGGAAGCCAATACCTGTCGAGATATCGGGTGCTGAAGATCAGCATTTTATTTACGAGTAAGGCTCATTACCATACTACGATTAGTAGTTCACAGCCTATATTTTGTTTGCTCCTAAGATAGATGACCACAATAGCCACATGTGGACAGATGAAAATCCTTGAGCACTTATGGAGGAGAGGCATCAGGATCGCTTCAGTATCAGAGTATGGGCAGGAAATGTCGGTGACAGACTCATAGGACCGTACGCTTCACCAAACGGACGAACAAGTGTTTTGTATCACCTATTCCTGCGCGATGAATTACCAGCGATAACCGGAGAGCGGCATCCTTGTAGAAAGACAACAAATGTAGTTTACGCACGACGGAGCACAATCCAGTTTTTTACGAATCGTACAACATCTCCTGTCCCAACGCTTCACGGGCGGCGGATTGGTCGACGAGATACGGTAGCGCGGCCTTCCCGTCTACCAGACCTCACTCAGTTGGCTATGAGGTCATTTAGAGGCGTTGCTCTGTGCCCAACCCATCGTCGAAATGCAAACTTTGCAAGAGCGGGTGGTCAACGCACGTAACGCAGTCCGAATGGAGCGGGGTTACTTGAAAGAGTGCGTAGTTCACTGCGAAGAAGAACGGAAGGACGTGTCAGCATACTACTTGTACGTAACAGACAGATGGAGAAGGGATGGCAGAGAGGCCCGTTCCTCGACAGGTATCGGTTTCCGGACGTATCTTTATAAGAACTTATCTTCTACTTTTGATCAATACCACCTAGAGCTCGCCACCCCCCCCCCCCCCCCCTTCTAGCACTTACGGAAAGGAAAAAATATAGTGTAGTCAGCTGTTTCTCTTTCAAAAAGGTGGCCGCGAGGGCCGAGCGGTTCTAGGCGCTTCAGCCCGGCACCGCGCGACCGCTACGGTCGCAGGTTCGAATCCTTCCTCGGGTATGGATGTGTGTGATGTCCTTAGGTTAGTTAGGTTTAAGTAGTTTTAAGTTGTAGGCGACTGATGACCTCAGATGCTGTCCCGTAGTGCTCAGAGCCATTTGAACTCTTAAGAAAACGACTGAAAAATCGGTATTTTTCAGTCATTTAAGAGGGAGGAAACTGGATCTTTTTAATGGCTTCTTACAAGTCACCATTCGCCCTCCAGACTATTAAAAATACTTCAGGCCCCCAGCCTCCCCCTCCCTACCGTTTCTCTACAAGCTATAGTATAGGCACCCTTGGTTGTAGCGTACTTCGAGTACCACTATTACTTATTCCCTGCGTAGTTTTTTTCAGGAATCGTCTGCTGCAAGAGAGACTGTCGTTGAACTTCCATACGACCTGGAAAATCTCTGATCTAATATTCATCGAGATTTATATGTGGACAATATAACGTACTGTGCAAAAACAGGAAAATAAATCCACTCCCGTACGACTATAATATTCGTGACACATCACTGGAAACAGTAACTACCGTATGAGGAACTATTCGGAGCGACTTAAACTGGAATGAACATATAAAACAAACTGCTGAATAAGTAGGTCCGAGGCTAGGACTCTGTGAAAGAATCTTAAGGAAGAGCAACTCATCCACGAAAGAAGTGGCTTACGAAACATTTCAGTTTTATTCATCAATCTGGGGACCGCATCAGTTTGGAATGTAGGAAAGAAGCTCTGACGAAGAGCGGCGCGTTTCGTCACGGAATCGTTTAGTCGGCGCGAGAGCGTTGCGGATATGCTCAACAAAATCCAGTGGCAGACGGTACAAGAGAGGCGCTGTGCATGACGGAGAGGTTTGCTCTTGAAATACCGAGACATCGCGTCCTGGTAAGTGTCTGTCAAGCAATATAGTATTTCCTACCGTGTTCGACTCTGGAAAAGAAAGGGCGAGAGGGGAGAAGACAGTGGTAGCAGAAGTCACGGTGTCTGGTGAAGCTGACAATCAGTTTCCGAAAAATATAGTTTTTTTCGGAGTTCTTGACTGTTTAATGCTATAGTTCGCGGTACAAAATTTGAATATTTATGCAGAATTTATTGAAGAAAACGATTGTACTCGGGAAAATTTTGACCTTCTGGAAACATTATTTGCCAGTTTTCGAAAAAGATTATGATCGCATTTCTGACCAGCTCCCCGAGACTCTTACAGAGAACCGTAATGGCATTTTTCTTCTGCAGATAGTAGTCTGTGAGGTAATTGGAATTACCGCTTTTTAAGTAGTGAAAGTGAAACCACAGTAAACTCCGTTAGAGTAAGCCTTGAAGGCCCAACGGTAGCGACCGACCGCGGTCATTCTCAGCCCATTGCCGTCACTGGGTGCTGGTGTGGAGGGGCGCCGTGGTTGGCACCCCGCTCTCCCGGCGGCAGCTGTCAGTCTGAGACTGGAGCCGCTGCTTCTCAATAAAGTAACTCCTCAGTTTGCCTCACAACGAGAGAGGGCACCCCGCCTGCCAACATCGCTCGGCAGACACCGACGGTCACCCATCCGACTGCTAGCCCAGCCCGTCAGGACTCGATTCGTTGGTCCAACGGAACCCGTTTCACCACAGCGGAAAGACCTTTGGTCTGAAGTGAAAGCGGGTCCCCCTTCGTTGCAGCTATCTCATAAACTATTATCTGCACAAAAAGTCACTGGAATTTTCGACAGAACTCTTGGGGTGGTACCGAGAACTGACGTCAGAACTCTTGTGCGTCTCATTCATGTGTTACTCGGGATTGCGATTATAATTTTTTTCGCAAATTGCCGAAAAAAAATTTACACCATTAAAATTAACCCGAATACCATTGTTTTACTCGCGACATTCTGCAGAGTTGTTCAAATTTTGTAGAGGGAACTCTAGGACTGTAGGGCGTCTATCAAGAAGTCTGAAATAAAAATGCATATTTCTGGTAAGTCAGAGTCCAAATCGACATGACTTTCCGTCTGACAGCGTAAGGGCACTCCGACAGGTAAGTGGGGGAGTATTAGTGTAGATGAAGCAATTTTTGATTGATTTTTCGTCCAACATATCTCTCTCGTAATTTTGACCGTAACCCTAGCAATATTTTCGTAATGTGTACACAGATCAAACTTGTATATGTGTGTAAGAAGGGACCGGCCTAAGTGGCCGTGCGGCTCTAGGCGCTGCAGTCTGGAACCACGAGACCGCTACAGTCGCAGGTTCGAATCCTGCCTCGGGCATGGATGAGTGTGATGTCCTTAGGTTAGTTAGGTTTAACTAGTTCTAAGTTCTAGAGGACTAATGACCTCAGAAGTTGAGTCCCATAGTGCTCAGAGCCATTTTTTTGTGTAAGAAGGGTCCTGAACTTCAAATTATGAATATGACATAACTTGCAAAAAATCACATTCACTACTAGGGCTTACGTTTTACTCAAAAATCCACAACAGTTACTGAATGTAGTATAAGAAATCATTAAAAGCAGAAACTAATTTTTGGAAAATTTTAAAATAGTACATGACTACATTACGATGTATTCAGAAGGTGAGCATGTAATATCCCTTCCCCCCCCCCCCCCCCCCCCGGCACTCACCACCATATTATTGCGAGGGGTAAGCCCGTCTTGCATTGTATGTCGTTAAATGTAGGATGAGCATCTGCCGGATGCTCTCGCACTCTATCTATTAGCACTATTCGTTTATGGTCCCATCGGAACGGACACTGAAACTATGTACCCGTAAGGTATCTATGCAAAGGTGGTGGAAAACTGCCCTCAGGAGAGAAAGATCCGAGCTCGTTTTCCGCTACGAGATGCAATTTTAGTCTGCCACGAAGTTTCACTGCTGAACGCTCTACACTGCAGACGAGATTTCTTCGTGTAGTTCTGGCTTACGTACACTGCGTGGTAACGTGCAGCTTTATTTAGTATAGTAATGGTGGAGTAAGGCCTGTAAACCGAGTGAAGAGCGACCTTAGAGCGACGGAGATGTGCATCTGATTGGCCGGGCGGTGACCGGCGATCGCGCCCGCCTGCAGGTGGGGCCACACCCCGCCCCGTGCCCGTCAGCCAACAGGTACGGCAGAGAACCCCGGCTCTGTACTCACCGATGCTGAGGATAGCCGGCAGCGCTGCCAGCAGCAGCCACAGACGGACGTCCGCCTTCGCCATGCCTCGCGCCATCGCCACCTGACTTGCAGCTGGAGCCTGCTCTGCTGGTATACGGGAGCTACTGCTGCTGCTGCTGCTAACCGCTGACAAGTCCGTCCCGCACTGGCTGCGCCGCCGCCTCCAGGACCGGCCAGACCCGGCTATCGGGTCGCGCGGGGGGAGGGGAGGGGGAGACCGGCCGGCAGGGTGACGCGGGAGAGGTGGGGGGTGCTGGGTGGCGGGCAGGCGCCACCCCTCCCCGCCCTCCATCGTAGCGCGGCGGTGGCGGCGTTGCCTTGTCCTGCTGCTCTCCCTCGCGGCTGCGTCACGCCACAACCGTGGAGTAGCGCAACAATTGGCCGCTGAATAATCGAAGTATCTGTGCCGTGGCCTGGCAGCGGCAGGGGCGAGCGTGAATAACCCGCCAGTCGCACGCTGCCGCCCTCTACCTCCCCACTGCCGACGCTCTACTGCCACTTCTCAACCCGGCAACGTATCTGCTCTGCACTGTGAACTACAGCAACGGCTGTTCCACTACATCCAGGAAGGAAGCCCTTAGCGCTATTTCCGTCCGCACAAATGTACGTCAACTTGCAAAAGACGGCGACTGAACAGCACCTGAAATAAAACGTAGAGACAAGTATCCCTACTATGCTTTTTCAATTCATGCTTTTTAATTGAGTCACAATTAATACCGAAAATGGACACGGTTGAATGTATAAGATGATACAAATAATAATGTGATCTCAAATAAAGGTCCGCTACGGGTGTTGCACATATAACTGCGTATATGTTATTACTCGCTACCACTGACTTACGTATGAAATTTCCTCCTATGTGTTCGTATGTGAAATATAAACTCTTGGTATACGTCGCTAGCCGGCCGGTGTGGCCGAACGGTTCTAGGCGCTTCAGTCTGGAACCTCGTGACCGCTACGGTCGCAGGTTCGAATCCTGCCTCGGGCATGGATGTGTGTGATGTCCTTAGGTTAGTTAGGTTTAAGTAGTTCTAAGTTCTTAAGTTCTAGGGGACTGATGACCTCAGATGTGTAAGTGTTCAGAGCCATTTGAACTCTCAAGAAACCGACTGACAAATCAGTATTTTTCAGGCATTTAAGAGGGAGGAAACTGGATCTTTTTAATGGCTTCTTACAAGTCACCATTCGCCCTCCAAACTGTTAAAAATACTTCAGACCCCCAGGCCTCCCCCCCCCCCCCTCCCTTTTTCTCTACAAGCTATAGTGATGTCGTTAGTAGCGCCTCTCCTCACATACAGAACACCTATCATCATTACACAGCTGCAATACCAGAGTGGACACAACTAGCAACTTGACTGTATCGCCGGCCGCGGTGGCCGAACGGTTCTAGGCGCTTCAGTCTGGAACCGCGTGACCGCTACGGTCACAGGTTCGAATCCTGCCTCGGGCATGGATGTGTGTGATGTCCTTAGGTTAGTTAGGTTTAAGTAGTTCTAAGTTCTTAAGTTCTAGGGGACTGATGACCTCAGATGTGTAAGTGTTCAGAGCCATTTGAACTCTCAAGAAACCGACTGACAAATCAGTATTTTTCAGGCATTTAAGAGGGAGGAAACTGGATCTTTTTAATGGCTTCTTACAAGTCACCATTCGCCCTCCAAACTGTTAAAAATACTTCAGACCCCCAGGCCTCCCCCCCCCTCCCTTTTTCTCTACAAGCTATAGTGATGTCGTTAGTAGCGCCTCTCCTCACATACAGAACACCTATCATCATTACACAGCTGCAATACCAGAGTGGACACAACTAGCAACTTGACTGTATCGCCGGCCGCGGTGGCCGAACGGTTCTAGGCGCTTCAGTCTGGAACCGCGTGACCGCTACGGTCACAGGTTCGAATCCTGCCTCGGGCATGGATGTGTGTGATGTCCTTAGGTTAGTTAGGTTTAAGTAGTTCTAAGTTCTAGGGGACTGACGACCTCAGATGTTGAATCCCATAGTGCTCAGAGCCATTTCAACCATTTGTATACGTCGCTAGCAGACCGCTTCAATCTAATCCATGGCCAACCTCACCAGTAAATACAACATTACACTGAAGAGCCTAAGAAACTGGTACACCACCCTAATATCGTGTACAGCCCCTCCAGCACGCGGAAGTGTCGCAACACAACGTGGCATAGAGTCTACTAATGTCTGAGGTAATGCTGGAGAGGACACCATAAATCCTGCAGGGTATCCATAAATCCGTAACAGTACCAGGGGCTGGAAATCTGTTCCGAACAGCTTGTTGCATGGCTTCCCAGATATGCTCAATAATGTTCATGTCTGGGGAGTTTGGTGGCTACCGGAAGTGATTAAACTCAGTTTTGTGGCAATTCTGCGAGTGCGGGGCGTCGCATTGTCCTGCTGGAATTGCCCAAGTACGCCGCAATGCCACAATCGGCATGAATGGATGTAGATGATCTGACAGGACGCTTAAGTACGTGTCACTTTTCAGGCGCGTATCTAGACGTATATGGGGTCCCATATCACTCCAACTGCACACGACCCACCCCATTATAGAGCCTCCACCACTTTGAACAGTCCCCTGCTGACATGCAGGGTCCATGGATTCATCAAACTGCCTCCTTACCCGTACACATTCAACCGCTCGATACAATATGAAACGTGACTCATCCGACCAGGTAACGTGTTTCCAGTCATCAACAGTCCAATGTCTGTGTCGACGGGGCCAGGCGAGGCGTAAAGTTTTGTATCGTGCACTCATCAAGGGAGCACGAGTAGACCTTGGGATCTGAAAGCCCATATCGATGATGTTTCGTTGAACAGTTCCCACGCCGGCACTTGTTGATGGCCCAGCATTAAATCTGCAGTAATTTGTCGAAGGGCTGCACTTCTGTCACGCTGAATGATTCTCTTCAGTCGTCGTTGGTGCCGTTCTTGCAGGATCTTTTAGCGGCCGCAGCGATATCGATGATTTGATGTTTTACCAGATTCCTGCTATTGAAGGTACACTCGTGAAATGATCGTACGGGAAAATCCCCACTGCATCGCTACCTCGGAGATGCCGTGTCCCATCGCTCGTGCGCCGACTGTAACACCATGTTCAAACTCACTTAAATCTTGATAACCTGCCGTTGTAGTAGCAGTAACAGATCTAGCAACTGCACCAGACACTTGTTGTCTTATATAGGCGTTGCCGGCTGCAGCGCTGTATTCTGCTTGTTTACATATCTGTGTACTTGAATACGCATGCCTATACCAGTTTCTTTGGAACTTCAGTATATTTCAGTACGATATACACTGCCTGAAAAAGACAGACAAGCACGAAGAAGACGTAGTCGGATATCAGTGTGCGAGGGATGTTTGATAAGTAATGCAACACACTTTTTTCTTATAGCATGTTGGTTCCATTTAGAATTCGAATACACTATATTACTCGCCACTCCTGTGGCTACAAACCCTTGTTTTTTAACATAATCTCCGTTCAGTGCGACAGCCTTACGCCGTCTATCTGGAAGGGCCTCTATGGCCGCACGATACCACTCTAAAGGTCGAGGTCGGGGTCAATGTCTCGCTGCATCAATAACCTCCCCATCATCCACGTACTGCTCCCTCTGTAATGCATTCTTCACTGGTCCAAACAAATGAAACTCGGAAGGTGCGAGGTCCGAATGCCAGGAGGCACACACCACTGATTACCCCAATCGGTGGACGAGTGTGTCAGCACTACCAAGAGAGACGGCCAGTTGTGCAGCGAGGTGTCTCTGAACCGTCGATCACCTCGAGTGAGTGTCCGCACGTTACAACATTGTGGGAGTCACAGCTGTGTCCGGCCGGGCGCTACGCGTGAGATCGGACACGACGCTATCTTGCTACGAGGATGACAGACGCCTCACCCAACGACTCACCGTGTTTTTGTTAACTGCCAGGTCTCCGCAGACGTTATGCAAGAGTCTACGAATCTCTGTGATGCTCTGGTTTTCGACCTAAAATACTCAATTACAGTCCTCTGCTTGGAACGCACCTCCATTACCCACGTCACTTTGGATGCTACGTATAGCGCCGCTACCCATCCCAAACTCTAGACCCTGACGCGCGAGTATTCCACGATGTCTCACAAAAAAAGTTCCTTATGTTTTCAACCGACACTGGCCGAGAAGAAAAAAGTGTTGCGTTACTTGTTGAATGCCACTTGTAACTTCTTTCAAATACTCGCCATCGGTGGATTTTGTAACGGGACATCCTTTTCTAGCATTACTTTTCCTCAACTGTAGTTGTCAATGCTATTGTTATTTTTCGAATTTTGTACAGGTCAGTATTAGCTCAGTTGCTGTTCTGAAAACTTTAATATAATTTTATACACAGTATGTTATACACACATCAAAAAAAGTTTTCCATCACCCCTGTTCCGAGAACTCCTGAAGATAGATGTTCACTGTGGATAGTGTATCACAGACACAGTCTCTTTGACTGTTCAGAGATGTCACTAGACCTGCCCAAAGATGTAAACAACCTTGTGTGTGCAGTGCCTATTAGACGGAGGCGCTGATTCCACCAGCAAGGAAGTACACAGCTCGTATTGTCTGTAGTTCAACCATGCCTAGACGGCCAATACCGCGCTTCGATTGCGTCCGCATTGTTTCTTTGTGCCAGGAAGGGCTTTCAACAAGGGAAGTCTCCAGCCGTCTCGTAGTGAACCAAAGTGATGTTGTTCGGACATGGAGGACACACAGAGAGACAGTAACTGCCGGTGACATGCCTCGCTCAGGCCGCCCAAGGGCTACTACTGCAATGAATGACCGCTACCTTCGGATAATGGCTCAGAGGAACCCTGACAGCAACGCCACCATGTTGAATAATGCTTTTCGTGCAGCCACAGGACGTCGTGTTACGGCTCAAACTGTGCTCAATAGGCTGCATGATGCCCAACTTCACTCCCGACGTCCATGGCGAGGTCCATCTTTGCCACCACAACACCTTGCAGCGCGGTACAGATGGGCCCAACAATAAGCCGCATGACCCGTTCAGGATTGGCATCACGTTCTCTTCACCGATGCCTGTCACATATGCTTTCAACCAGACAATCGTCAGAGACGTGTTTGTAGGCAACACGGTCAGGCTGATCGCCTTAGACACACAGTCCAGCGAGTGCAGCAAGGTAGAGGTTCCCTGCTGCTTTGGGGTGGCATTATGTGGGATTGTCATG
This sequence comes from Schistocerca gregaria, assembly GCF_023897955.1. Classification (NCBI taxonomy): domain Eukaryota; kingdom Metazoa; phylum Arthropoda; class Insecta; order Orthoptera; family Acrididae; genus Schistocerca; species Schistocerca gregaria. Next base: position 5,261,796 of record NC_064925.1, read on the forward strand.
GAAGGCGTCTAACGGCTGTACGATACTTGAATGCCGTCCTCCGACCCATAATGCAACCATATCGGCAGTATATTGGCGAGGCATTCGTGTTCATGGACAACAATTTTAGCTCCCATTGTGCACATTTTGTGAATGACTTCCTTCAGGGAAAAGACATCGCTCGACTAGAGTGGCCACCATGTTCTACAGTCATGAATCCTATCAAACATGCCTGGGATAGATTGAAAAGAGCTGTTTATGGACGACGTGACCCACTAACCCCTCTGCGTGATCTACGCCGTTGACGAGTGGGAAAATCTGGACCAACAGTTCCTTGATGAACTTGTGGATAGTATGCCACGACGAATACAGGCATGCATCAATGCAAGAGGATGTGCTACTGGGTATTTGAGGTACAGGTATGTACAGCAGTCTGGCCCCCCACCCGTGTAGGTCTCGCTGTATGGTGGTACGACATAGAATGTGTGGTTTTCATGAGCAATAAAAAGAGCGGAAATGATTTTTATGTTGATCCCTATTTCAATTTTCTGTACAGGTTCCAGAGCTCTCGGAACCGAGGTGATGGGAAACTTTTTTTGGTGTGGGTATTTCAAGCTAAAACTTATGAAAAGGAATTACTTTATAAAATATTTTAGTTTCGTTGTTATAATCGATAATTACTAGTTCTGAATGTACTGTTAAATTTTTTTTAGAAACATTTGAAATTACGAATTATTTGCACACTTAAAATTTCTATTATTAGCTACGCAGTCCTTTACTGCTTACTATGTTTATTTCAGGATTCATTTATGACATAGTAATCCAAATTAATAATGTGACGAAAACCAGTAGGGATTCATTTTTTAAGGAAAATTGTAATCCCTTTGGAATATTGTTAATTCCGCGGAGTGTCAGAGTCGTAAGCTTGCCTCGTGATGGGGCGTATTGTTGAATAATAGATGCGAAGAATGTAATTTCGGCTTCGTTAGTGTGAAAAATTAAAATACTGTATGATATACGTAAGTGAGAAAATTGTTGGAAATTCTGGAACAACAATCTTCCAACTTATTTAGCTCAAACCAACGTGAGGACCTATGTTAGATTTTTATCTTCTGGAATCAGACCCCTAGACAAGAAGGAGCCATCTCAACATGACAAGCTGAGTAAACTTAAAAGTTTATTGTAATCTTCGTCCCCTCTAAAATCTTCATAGAAGGAATTATTAATTGCTTGGACTGGGCATTGTTTAATGCGGACAAAAGACTGAAGAAGGAAGGAGGGGGGAGATTACAATATGTAAATGATTATAGTTGCAGTTCTCTGAGACATTCTGAAAGGCCGCCATAGTGCACGGTGTTGTTCGTGTTTGGGTTGTTATCAGGTCGGGTAGGGTTTACAACGACAGTAAATAGCGTGATGCTGAGTGATGACTGTGAAGGGCACGGAGGCGCCACGTATTCGCGTGGGGTAGTATTATCGGCACGTGACAGAATTTCATGGTCCCTCATTGTGGTCTCCATTAAGCTAACTGGTCCAGCCGTGCAACGTTCAGATTTGTGGAGCATTCGGATGTGACAGTGGCCCAATGGTGGACAGCGCGAGAACGAGAGTACGGCTGTACTCGTCCTCAAGATTCTGGTCGATCGTGTGTGACCAACATTAGAGAGGACGCCATGTCGTGCACCAGTCACATTGTAACCTCTTAGCATCGGCGACTGCCGTTTGAGAGCAAGTAATTGTATCCTCATAACATCCTGTGTCACCCCGTGCCATTGGTCGTAGACCGTCAGCACCCGACCCAGGAAACGAAGGTACCGTGCATTAACACCACAGCTCAAGCGGCTGCATTTGGGATGATGCCGTGGACAAGAAGCATGTGCTGCCGATGACGTAGCAATATGGTCTGCAACGAATCGCGGTTCTGCGCTACTCTCAGGCGAATGTGACGGAAACTTGAAGAGAGCTGCCGTTCTTCCAGTGGTCTGGAGAAGCATCGCGGTACGACTACTGAAGTCAACTAGCGGGGAGCTACAGGGTATGAACGCAGGTCACGGATCGTACTGCTTGAGGCAACTCTGACGACACAGCGGTCTGTGTCTTCATGTGTTACCTCTCATGTGAACGTGCCGTGGTGACATTTTTCTGCGACACAAAGCCCGTCTCAACTTGTCACATATCTGTGTGACGCTGAGGTGCGCCCGCGGCCAGCAAGACCCTGTACCCGACACAACGCATGTGGGATCAGCTCAGACGTCAACTCTGACCTACTGGCAGCGGTCAGGGTATCAACGACGAGTTACGACAGTTACCGCCCAGCTTGCCTCAGTAGAGGATACGATGATTCTGTGACACCAGTCCAAGCACCAATGCTAGAGGGAGGTACTATGGTATGTCACACTGCCCAGTTCTTTGAAAATTTGACTCGATTTTGTAATAACTAAAAAAAAAAACGTAACATACTCTCTCAAGCCGTCAAGTTTCATTTCGTCCTCTTCCTTCCTTTTCGAGATTTCGTTAATAATGCTTCCTCTTTATATAGTCTGGACATATTTATATAGCATATACAATGAGGAGCCAAAGAAACTGGTACACCAGACTAATAATGTGTAGTGCCCCCGCGAACACTACGCGGCATGGGCCCGACATATGTCTGAAGTAGTGCTGGAGAGAACTGACGCAATGAATGCTGTATGGCAGTCCATAAATCCATAAGAGTACGACCGGGATGGAAATCTCTCCTGAACAGCTTGTTGGAAGGCTTCCAAGATATGTTCAATAATATTCATGTCTGGGGAGTTTGGTGACCAGCAGAAGTATTTAAACACAGAAGAGTTTTTTGGAGACACTCATAGCAATTCTGGACGTTGGGATGTCGCATTGTCCTGCTGGAATTGTCCAAATACGAGGCAATGCAGAATGGACAGGTGACCAGACAGGATGCTTACGATCGTGTCACCTGCAGGAGTCCCATATCTCTCCAACTCCACGCGACTCACACCATTACACGGCCTCCAACAGCTTGAACAGTCCTCTGCTGACATGCAAGGTCCATGGATTCAAGAGGTTGTTTCCATACCTGTCCACGTCCATCCGCTCGATATAATTTGAAAGTAGACTCATCCGACCAGGCAACATGTTTCCAGTCATCAAGAGTCCAATGCCGGTGTTGACGGGCCCAGGTGAGGCGTAAAGCTGCGTGTCGTGCAGTCATGAAGGGTGGGCGCGTGGGCCTTGTGCTCCTAAAGCGTTCGTTGAATGGTTCGCACGCTAGCACGTGTTGATGGCCCAGCCTTCAATCTACAGCACTTTGCAGAAGAGTTGCATTTGTGTCACGTTGAAAGATTCTCTTCAGTTGTCGTTGGTCCCATTCTTGCAAGATCTTTTTCCAGCCGCATCGATATCGGAGATCTGATGTTTTATCGAATTGCTCATATTCCCAGTACATTCCTGAAGTGGCATTACAGAAGAATCCCCATTTCATCGCTATCTAGGAGATACTGTGTCCCATCGCTCATGCATTGGCTATAACACTACGTTCAAACTCACTTAAATCTTGAGAACCTGCGATTGTAGGAGCAGTAACCGATCTAACAACTGTGCCACACACTTGTCTTACCCGACCGCTGTGGCCGAGCGGTTCTAGGTGCTTCAGTCTAGGACCGCGCGACCGCTCGGTCGCAGGTTCGAATCCTGCCTCTGGCATGAATGTGTGTGATGTCCTTAGGTTAGTTAGGTTTAAGTAGTTCTACGTCCTAGGGGACTGATGACCTCAGATGTTAAGTCCCATAGTTCTCAGAGCCATTTGAACAAATTGAACTTGTCTTATATAGGCGCTGACGATCACAGCGCCGTATTCTGCCTGTTTACATATCTGTGTATGAGTACTCATGCCTATACCAGTTTCTTTAGCGTTTCATTCCATACTTAAAAAGAAATATAGCGTATGTCCGTCCAAACGGTTATTAGAGGATCGCGAAAAAATCAGTTTTACTTTCTTGTCAACCACTGTATGTTGTTGCATTCGCAGATTTTGAAGGAAGTTTTCGACAATGTTGACTGAACTATACTCCTTGAAATTTTGAATGTAGCGGTGATAAAATACGAGGAAGGAAAGGTTATTTATAACTATAGAAGAATGCTGAAGATTTTATGGGATACAACGCGTAACTGATGAGGAGGTATGTGGGAAAACAATAAATTTGCGGCAGAAACTGACTAAAAGGAGGGGTCGGTTCATTCGACACACCGTGAGGCATCAAGGTATAGCCAATTTGCTAGTGGAGGCAAGTGTGCGAGGTGAAAATTGCAGAGGGACACCTGAATATGAATACAGGAAAAGGGCTCAAACGATTGTGGGTTCTACACCTACATCCAATACTCTGCAAGCCACCGTATGGTGCTTGGCGGGGGGTACCTTGTGCCGCTCCTAGTCATTTGCCTAACTGTTCCAATCGGAAATTGAGCGAGGGAAGGCGACTACGTATATGACTCTGTACGAGCCCTCATTTCTCTTATCTTACCTTCCTGGTCATTACGTGAAACATACATTGGTGGCAGCAGAATAATTCTGCAGTTAGGAAATGATGATTCTCTAAATTTTCTCAATAGCGTTCCAGGAAACCCGAGCGAGGTGGCTCAGTAGTTAGCACACTGCACTCGCATTCGGGAGGACGACGGTTCAATCTCGCGTCCGGCCACACTGATTTGGTTTTCCGTGATTTCCCTAAATCGCTCCAGGCAAATGCTGGGATGGTTCCTTTGAAAGGGTAGGGCCGACTTCCTTCCCCATCCTTCCCTAATCCGATGAGACCAATGACCTCACTGTTTGGTCTCTTCCCACAAAACAATCCAAAACCGTTCTACGAAAAAGAATGTCGTCTTCACTCTAGATGTTACAAATTCGAGTTCGTGAAGTATGTACACAATACTCACATGTTGCTCGAAACTTTCTGTAACAAATCCAGCAGCCTGATGTCTTTCTTTAATCCGACGTGGTGGAGATAACACTCGAGCAGTACTCAAGAATAGGTCGCCCTCGTGTCCTACATGTGGTCTCCTGTACAGATGAACTACATTTCCCTAATATCCTGCAAATAGACCGGAGTCGAACATTCGCCTTGCGCACTACCGTCCACACGTGCTAGTTCCAGGTCATATCGCTTTGCATCCTGGAACCTAGATATGTAATTACACAGAACTGTGTCAAGCAACACGCTTCTGAAGCTGTACTCGAACATTACGGGATTGAGAATGAGATTTTCACTCTGCAGCAGAGTGTGCGCTGATATGAAACTTCGTGGCAGATTAAAAACTGTGTGCCGGACCGAGACTCGAACTCGGGACCTTTGCCTTTCGCGGGCAAGTGCTCTACCAACTGACCTACCCAAGCATGACTCACGCCCCGTCCTCACAGCTTTACTTCTGCCAGTACCTCGTCTCCTACGTTCCAAACATTACATAAGCTCTCCTGCGAACCTTGCAGACCTAGCACTCCTGAAAGAAAGGATATTGCGGAGACATGGCTTAGCCACAGCCTGGGGGATGTTTCCAGAATGAGATTTTCACTCTGCAGCAGAGTGTGCGCTGATATGAAACTTCGTGGCAGATTAAAACTGTGTGCCGGACCGAGACTCGAACTCGGGACCTTTGCCTTTCGCAGGCAAGTGCTCTACCAACTGAGCATTTGTAAAGTTTGGAAGGTAGGAGACGAGGTACTGGCAGAAGTAAAGCTGTGAGGACGGGGCGTGAGTCGTGCTTGGTAGCTCAGTTGGTAGAGCACTTGCCCGCAAAAGGCAAGGGTCCCGAGTTCGAGTCTTTGCTTACTCGTGTGCATCAACTTACATGTGAATAATAGGTTTCAGCTATCAGTCGTCCTTTTTAAATTTTATTGGCAGATCGACATGCAGCTAGAAACTAGCCATTCTCAATGCACTATCATTTTTGATCAATGCTCGCAGGAGCAGAGTCAAGTATACTCGTGTGTGTGATCAAAACTGTTTATTTGCACTCAGTCTAGCTACTACACTGAAGGCTAATTCTAAACACCGAAAAAAAGCAAGTCAGTGTCCGAGTGCATGAGGAGAGAGCCAACAGAAATGGCAATCACTGGCAGCGTAGTAAAGGAATGACTTTGAGAACAGCACTGCAAGAGAGAGAAACAGACTTTTCGGAACCCACCCACGGCTGGCGAGAAGCGAGACAATGTTGGCACCCCAACGATCTGACTAAGAACTCCCCCTACGTTCAAAAGCACAGGTTTTTAAAGGATTGTAGCGGCGTACCATTTCTCCCTTCCTATAGTCGGTCCAACAACCCGCCGGCGCTTTAAAGGCACCGGCCAATCTGACGAGTGGTTCTGCATCTCAAGGCTGGCTCTGGCCAACCGCATTCAGATTGCTTCCCTTCTACTCAGTAGGCGGGCATGTATCTGGACTTTGGACTTTACTTACGCCGACTCCAAGTTTGGTAGCAACAGCGTTCAGCTGAAGGCTAAACGTCATTGCCCGTCCTGTTATGAGCAGAAACACCCATTGCGTTACGTCACTCGGCCTCGTTCGCAGTCCTTTCGTCAGTGGGGACCGCTGTTGTAGCTCTGCAACCAGCTTAAAGCCACTGACGTCAAGGGGCAAGAGTCAAGCTTGCTGCGCCTTTTTTATGACCATCTTCTATTGTGACGCTTTAAAACAGCGTCTAGGCGGTGCTGAACGGAGTTACCAGTTAATTATCTGAAGTGCAACTTCTCTCCTGGGAGAGCTGTCTAGAGCGTCCGCAATTTGCAGAACTCTAGCGTTACTGTTAACTCCTGTAACTTAAATGCTGACACATTTGCTTGCTCTCTGTGTTGTCTTCCAGGTTCCCTATCTTGGAGTGCCCTAAGTGGCTTCCAACAGCCACAAGCTACACGACGTAGGAGCCAATATATCTTCAATATATAACACGGCCAGTGACAAGTGTAATGCGCTGAGAATACATAGAAAGATACATCCCTTACCATTTAGCTAGAATATAGCAGGTCAGCAACTGGAAGCAGTTAAGTAAATAAATTATCTGGGAGTGATTTAAAATGCAATGATCATATCAAGTTGATCGTCGGTAAAGCAGATGCCAGACTGAGATTCATTGGAAGAAACCTAAGGAATTGCAAACCGAAAAGAAAGGAAGTAGGTTTACAGTACGCTTGTTCGCCCACTGCTTGAATACTGCTCAGCAGTGTGATACCCGTACCAGATAGGGTTGATAGAAGAGATAGAGAAGATCCAACGGAGAGCAGCGCGCTTCGTTACAGGATCATTTAGTAATCGCGAAAGCGCTACGGAGATGATAGATAAACTCCAGTGGAAGACTCTGCAGAAGAGACGCTCAGCAGCTCGGTACGGGCATTTGTTAAAGTTTCGAGAACATACCTTCACCGAAGAGTCAAGCAGTATATTGCTCCCTCCTACGTATATCTCGCGAAGAGACCATGAGGATAAAATCAGAGAGATTAGAGCCCACACAGAAGCATACCGACAATCCTTCTTTCCACGAACAATACGATACTGGAATAGAAGGGAGAACCGATGGAGGTACTCAAGGTACCCTCCGCCACGCACCCTCAGGTGGCTTGCGGAATATGGATGTAGATGTAGATTCGAGTTTCTCCAAATGTCTTACAGAGTATCCGAATGACCTCAGGAGCAGTTTTAGGTAGAGCTCCACCGTTCATCAGAGTAGTTGAGTGGACCAGGGATCACGTGTTGGAGAAGCAGGTCATAGTAGTGTATGTCGTTGGCGCTGCATGTCCTTTGGATCCAAGTCCGTACTAAGGCACCGTACCAGGAGCGGCGCATACCGGCAAGTCATCACACTAACCCTACTAACGACGCGAATCCTGCAGCGCAAAGTCTGAACACCATGCCTATAAAGATGAGTACTCGCAAGTTAAATTGTTTTCCGCGTACTGTGGCTCGAATAACGAAAGTTTAATTGTAAGCATCCTGTATTTCCAACACTTCAGATCATCTGGTAAGTGCTGACAAGAATATAATTTGTTCTTCCAGTACCTAGAACCGTATGAAAGGGAGAGCTGTACACTTCACTTTTGAGATGACCTGAGGCAGAGAAATTTAGGTCAGGCGATGTTGGAGGCAGAGGTACAGATCCATCCAAATTAGACCATACTGGCGCTTTAGACATCGTCTTAATCAGCAGCAAAACGTGCTGGTGCCGCGTCATGCATGTAAGACATTGCGGAACTATTGCCCCAAGCTCGCAATTTTTGCCAAGTTACATGGGGTCTTCGTAGAAAATTTGAAATTTCTAACACGTTTGTAGTTACTTGGGCAATATTTCGCCGGCCACTGTGACCGAGTGGTTCTAGGCGCTTCTGTCCGGAATCACGCGGATCCTACGGTCGCAGGTTCGAATGCTGCCTCTATCATGGATGTGTGTGATGTCCTTAGGTTAGTTAGGTTCAAGTAGTTAGGGGACTGATGTTGAGTCCCGTAGTGCTGAGAGCAATTTGAAACATTTGACATTTCACAATGAGGTCAGTGACGGCGAGTAACAAACATTTCCAATTACCTCTCGAACGATTTGTTTGAGGAGCCATGTTTCCTACAACGTTTCCATTATTAATTACGATACACACTTCATGTATATGTAGACACGGAGATGTCAGAAATGTGTAAGAAATTACCTCTTAAGGTTCCATAATACTGTCAAACGTTAAAGAAAGAAGGTTGTACCATTGACGTGAATATTTTACGAAAATTTGTAACTTACTATGTGTATATGACGACCAGTTGAGCTGCACCGTGGAATTACGGCGTCTTTATACTGAACTAGCCTTTATTTTTTATCATTTGGCCCTATAGAGAGCATGTAGAATCATGTCGACGCTTTATTATTATCTTACTGAAACTCTGTGCTTCACTACTGGCACAACAAATGAGGGCAAGTAACGTTCTCCAGGCGTTCGCTAAACCCAAATCCTTCGATCGGACTGCGTGATGCATCACGTTAAATCACTAGTTTCCAGTTGCCTACACTGTCCAGTGGCGTCGCCACCTCAAGCGTCGCTTAGCATTGATTACAGAAATGTGCTGCTTATGTGGAGGTCCTTGAGCACTGAACATAACTTTTTTTAAAAACTTCGTCCGCACAATTATTCTACTGGCTGGACTGCAGCTACTAACTTGCAATGTGCGAGTGATTACTTCCGCTGTTTACGCGCATATATTTTTTTTTATCCTCCTTTCGCAATGCTGACGATCCCAGCCCGTTAGTACATTAGGTCTGCTTGGTCTTGGTCTAGCTTTGTTTACTAATTCGTGTTTCACCTCTCACTCACGTCACCAACAGCCGACTTCGGCAGATTCACAAGGGTTGGAATGTTCCAGGTGGATTCTTTGGCAGGTGGCATGCAGGCAGAGACCGCATCTCTACTGACATCTCAATACACGCCGCCTCCTTTTACCATGAAGCGCCAAAGAATCTGGTATAAGTATGCGTATTCAAATACACAGATATGTAAACAGGCAGAATACGGGGCTGCAGTCGGCAACGCCTATAAAAGACAGCAAGTGTCTGGCACAGTTGTTAGATCGGTTACTGCTGCCACAATGACAGTTTATCAAGATTTGAGTTTGAATGTGGTGTTATAGTCGGCGCACGAACGATGGTGCACAGCATCTCTGAGAGAGCGATGAAGTCGGAATTTTCCCTTATCACCCTTTCACGAGTATACCGCGAATATGAGGAATTCAGTAAAACAACAAATTTCGGACATCGCTGCGGACGGAAAAAGATCCTGCAAGAACGGACCAACGACGACTCAACAGAATCGTCAATGTGACAGAAGTGCAACCCTTCAGAAAACTGCTGCAGATTTCAATGCTGGGCCATCAACAAGTGTCACCGTGTGAACCATTCAACGAAACATCATCGATATGGGCTTTCGGAGCCCAAGGCCCACTCATGTACCCTTCATGACTGCGCGACGCAAAGCTTTGCGCCTGGCCTGGGCCCGTCAACACCGACATTGAACTGTTGATGACTGGAAACATGTTGCCTGGTCCGATGAGTCTCCTTCAAATTGTATCGAGCGGATGAACGTGTACGGTTATGGAGCCAACCTCATGAATCCTTCGATCCTGCATGTCAGCAGGGGACTGTTACCACTGGTGGACGCTCTGTAATGGTGTGGGGTGTGGGGTGTGTGCAGTTGGAGTGATATGGTACCCTTATAGGTCTAGATACGACTCTGACAGGTAACATGTACATAAGCATCCTGTCTGATCACCTACATCCATTCATGTCCATTGTGCATTCCGACGGAGTTTGGAAATTCCAGCAGGAAAATGCGACACGCCACACGTTCAGAATTGCTCGAGGAGCACTTCCGCTGACAACCGAATTCCCCAGAGATAAACATTACTGAGCTCTGGTGAAGCTACGACAGGCCCAGCAAGCCAGTAGTCGATTATGATTTCTGGTGCCTCGGAAAGGACGGATTTAATTGACGACGAACTGTCTACAAACAAGGACCAAGATTTGGAACATTAAATATACAAACATTGATTGGAAAGGTGGAGGAGATGATAGACGTGATGGAAAGAAGTAGGTTAGACCTATTGGGGTTAACTGAAACGAGATGGAAAGGAGAACGAAGGAGTGAACTGAGGAAAGGCTGCCGACTGTAGTGGAGTGGAAATGAGAAGGGAAGGATAAATGGAGTGGGAATAGTAGTAAGAGATGGATTAAAAGACGGAGTGAAGAGAAAAAGTGATAGGATGATGAGGACCAACATATCACTCAAGGGGATGACCATAGAGGTAATACAAGTGCATGCACAGCAGGTGGGTTGCACTTCTGAGGAGAAGCAAGAGTTTGAAGGGGAAATGGAGAAGCAGATGGGAAGGAAGATTATGATAGAAATGGGAGAATTAAACGCACACTTTGGAGGAGAAAGACAAGGCTCCGAAAGTGTGCTTGGATCAGAGGGTTGGGGCTGCCGAAATGAGGAAGGTGGAAGACTATTGGTGTTCTGTCGAAGAAATGGCTTGCTGGTTGGGAACTCTTGGTTCAGGAAAAGATAGTGAGAGGAATAGGAACATCATTGACATTAAGGTAATACCACCAGAGTCCTTGGATAGCGACCACCGTTTGCTGGTAATGAACCTAGAGGCACTAAGGATAATAAAGGGACAGAAAACCAGGAAAGACGTATAAGGGTATAGAAGATGAAGGAGGAAGAAAGCAGACTACAGTACCTACAAGTAGAAAAGGAAAGCATCCCAGAGGATGAACCGAAAACGGTATAAGAGAAATTGGGTAGATTCAAGGGAACATTAGTAAGTGCGGCGGAAGCAGTATGTGGAACGACAAGCAACAAAAACAGATGGAAAGGAACACCCTGGTGGAATGATAAAACAAAGGATGTAGTATAGAAGAAGAATAGAGCCTTTGGGGTATGGTTCCAGAAGAGAACAGTAGAGATAAGAGAAGAGTATCAAGCAAGAAAAAGAAGCAAAAAAGAGTGATGGCGGAGGAGAGAAGAAAGTGGATGGAACAGTGGACCAGAATATGTGATTTGAAGTTTTCCTGGCGTATTTCCAATTTGAACAGGTCTCGGGTATCCGACCGGGCTGCGTCGTAATTTCTCCACAATATTTCGGCAGACGTACATGTTGCCATCTTCAGGTGGTTCCTGATGAATGCTGAGTTGTTCCTCTCGGCGCCCTATATATACTAGCCGTTATCCCCTCCACCGTTCCTCTCCTGGGGTCTTCGCTGCGCCCGGCGCGGCGGCTACTGCAGGTGGTGGGGGAAGCGGCGCCAGGGTCGAACTGGGGCCTGCAGTCTCCCTGCTGCCGCCGTCGGGGACAGTCCTCGATGTCTGGGGCCGCATCTTCTTCTCCAGACTGAGTGCAGGGTTCCAAGCCTGACTAAGTTGAAGGCCGCTGTCTTTATTAATTAGATCGTCCTGTAGTTGGATTTCGATGGCCTCTTTAGTAACGCAGTCCCAGAAGTAGTAGGATTGACAGAGTGCTTTCGTTTCTTCATAGTCCGTAGTACGGTCAGTCTTTACACAATGGTCAGCCACGGCTGATTTAGTGGCCTGGCGTGATTCGGTATGACGCACCTCCCTTCTACAGTGCGGACTGTCTCCCCAATGTATGATTTTCCGCACTGACAGGGAATTTGAAAAACGCCTGGTTTTCGAAGGCCTAGGTCATCTTTCACTGAACCCAGAAGAGTCAAGGTTTTTGCAGGGGGTCGGAATACACATTTCACATTGTGTTCCCCCGGATTCTACCGATTTTTCTTGAGGTGTTTCCGACAAACGGAATGCACGTCAATGACTTTTGTTCTTCTGTTTCTTCTTCTTGTTCTTTTGGCGCAGTCTGTCTGAGTGCGTGTCTTATTTGCTTCTGGTTGTACCCATTTCTCCGCATTGTTGTCTCGAGGTGCTGCAGTTCTGCTGCAGATCGATTGTGCCCTGTGAACAAGTGTGCGCAAAACGCCTTCACGCTGGGAGTAGTGGTGGCAGCTGAAGGCCTTTAGGTACAAATCAGTGTGTGTAGGTTTTCTGTATACACTGTGTCCCAGCTTGCCGTCAGGTTTCCGTTTCACCAGGACGTCAAGAAACGGCAGGGCACCATCCTGCTTCACCTCTATCGTGAACTCTATGTTGGGGTGCAGCGGGTTGAGATGTTCGAGAAATTCATTTAAGCTGTCCCGTCCATGTGGCCAAACAACGCACGTGTCATCCACGTAGCGGAAGAAACAAGTTGGTTTTTGTTTGGCTTCTTCTAGTGCCTTCTCCTCGAAATTCTCCATAAAAAAGTTGGCTACAACCGGCGAAAGGGGGCATCCCATGGCGACGCAATCTGTCTGTTCATAATAATTTCCGTCGAACAGGAAGTATGTTGAGGTGAGCACGAACTCGAAGAGCCTTGTTAGGTTGTTGAATTTCTTGCTTATCAGATCGATGAAGTCTTTCAGTGGTATCCTAGTGAAGAGTGACACTACGTCGAAGCTCACTAACAAGTAGCTATCCTGGAGCCGAAGTTCTTATATACGTTGCACAAAGCGGATGGAATTGCGGATGCGGTGTTGGCATTTTCCCACAAATGGACTAAGGAGACCTGTCAGGCGTTGGGCCAGTTCATAAGTTGCTGCTCCTATGTTGCTGACTATTGGACGCTTAGGTGTCCCATCCTTGTGGACCTCTGGTCGCCCATACAGTCGTGGCGGTGCAGTCGCTCGTGGTCGAAGTGTCTTGACAGTTTTTCCATCAAAGGTACTGCGGAGAAGTTCAACGGTTCTTCTTTGAAGGCGACATGCCGGGTCTCCTTCTACCCTTCTGTAAGCTGTGTCATCGAGAAGTTCGTACATTTCTCTCTTATATTCTGAGTGCGGGAGCAGTACTGTAGCACTGCCTTTGTCAGCAGCAAGACTACCAACTCAATTTCGCCCCGACCCCGACATCTCTACCGATTGTGGACATTATAAGCAATGTGGAGCAGGCCATCTACACTCTGCCAGCCAATGAAGCAGAAGAAATACGTCGTGAAACGTGCCGTGCGCTCACCAGAGCCGCACCACTGAAACAGAACATCTCGAAGGAGGAGAGAGCGACTATCCACGAGTTACGCAGCGATCCCGAGTTGGTGGTCTTGCCTGCTGACAAAGGCAATGCTACAGTACTGCACTCAGAGTATTAGAGAAAAATGTACGAACTTCTCCTGGATGAGGAGGAACAAGCCGATGAGAAATAAATAGGAGAAACAGCAAATAGGAAAAAGGCCTTACATAGGGAGAAGTGGAAGAGGCATTGGATAAGATGAAGGGGGGGAAGTCATAAGATCTGGATGAGCTAAGTTAGAGATGGTGAGAGCAGCAGGAGAGATGAGGATACAATGGCTATATCGAGCAATGAAAGTTGTGTGGAGGCAGAAGATGATACCAGTAGGCTGGAAGAAGGGTTTAATTGTCCAGAGCTTTAAGAAGGGAAATAGAAAAGAGAGCAGGAACTACCGGAGGATAACATTGATGAGTCATTGGGCAAAGATATTTGAGAAAATTTTGGAAGCACAAATTCGCGCGAAATTAGAAGGAGGGATGAGAGAAGAGCAACATGGCTTCAGAACAGGAAGGTCCACGGTGGATCTAAATTTTGGTGTAGGATAACTGCAGGAACAGCACTATGGATACGGAACAGATCTACTAATGACCTTCCTGGACAATGAGAAAGCGTTTGGTAGTGTATGTAGAAGCAAAGTGTGGAACCCCTGGAGAACAGAGGAGTAGCAAAACAGATTATTTGGAGGATTTGTTTACGTGTTTGTATGTTGATGGCGCTATGCAGCGCTTTAGACCATGTTAAAATGTCTGACAGCAGTGTGCGCACTCTGTATGAGACTCTCTATGGCTGGTTGGACTGGCATTTGGGGGTGAACAGCCAGCAGTGATGGAAGTTGGTAGTGAATAGCTAGCAATAATGGAGGGTGGATGTCTGAAATGTTAACGCAAGCGGACGATCTGGTCGTGTGTCCGTCATGGAAATTTAATTTTGTCAATGATTATTTAATTTTTGGAACTGGATGTCACGGACAATTATATGATTTTTTGAACTGGATGTCACATTATTAAGGTAAAATTTGCTGTATATATTGTTTGCTCTGCAACAAAATCTTTTCTTTGCTAACCACATGTCTATTACTAGTTAGATTCTACAGTAGTTAGAATCTTTTATTTAGCTAGCTTTACTGGTGTTTGCTGTTCGCCCCGATAGCTGAATGGTCAGCGTGACGGACTACCGTCCTAAGGGGCCCGGGTTCGGTTCCTGGTTGGGTCGGGAATTTTCTCCGCTCACGGTCTTGGTGTTGTCTTCATCATTTCATCCCCATCCGGCGCGCAGGCCGCCCGTTGTGGCGTCGAATGCACCAAGGCGGCCGGACCTGCCCCGTAAGGGACCTCCCGGCCAATGACGCCAAACGCTCATTTCCATTGGTGTTTGCTGCATTGCTGTAGTTCGTGTAATGAAGATTTTCTGTGAGGTAAGTGACTTACGAAATGTATGGGATTTCTTCTAATTCAGGGCCATTCTTTTGAGTTAATTTTAAATCAGTCAGATCGCGCTACCGTTGAATATTGTGAGTAATTAATGAATAGGAAAATTTTGAGTTCTGTTTGTTACTAGCAAAGTGACACTTGCATTCAATTACACTCACCAGTTTAAGTAAAAATATTTTTTAAATTAAGAAGTTTCAAAATGTGCTACGAAAGTGTGAGCTGTGTGAAAGTGGGAGGAGAGAGATCAGCCTGGTTTGAGACAGGGAAGTGCATTTTCACCAGTACTCTTCATTGTATTGATGGATGATATAATGAGTATAGTAGCACAAGTAATTGGTGAAGGAAAGATGAAAGCTATGGTGCTTGCAGATGATTTGGAGGAATAAGGAGGAGAAAGTACAGGAGCAGTTGAAGGTATGGGAACGAACAGTACAAGAATGTGGGATGAAATTTAGTATAAGTAACAGTGGGATGGTTAACACAATAAGAACGAAGGATAGAGGAACAACTGGAATAAGAATTGGTGGAGAACGATTGAGGAGAGTTTCAAATACCTAGGACGCCTGATACAGGAAGATAGAAAAAACGACAGAGAAATGAACTAGCGGGGCAGAAAAGCAGAAGTATTTCGGAAGAGTGTCAGAAGCCTGATATGGAGCAAGTGTCTACCCCAAATCAGTAAAAATGTTATGTACTGGTCATACGATGTCCCGATCTTGACATATGCAACACACGCGAGACAGATTCACACACATCCATGCCCGAGGCAGGATTCGAACCTGCGACCGTAGCAGTCGCGCGGTTCCGGACTGAAGCGCCTAGAACCGCTCGGCCACCATGGGCGGCTATCTACCAACGTCGCGACCCCGCATGGGAGGACGTTGTGGTGTATGCATCACTGTCGGTGATGGTCACACGTTTTTTTTTTTTTTTTTTAGATACCCTGGAGGATACACGAAGTGAAACTGGAAGGAAAGAGACCAATGGCAATGGAGACAGTTGGCTGAAAGGAGTAGAGGAATGTGTCCAGAAGAAAGGAGGAGACTGGACCAAGGTGAAGACAGAAGACGATGGAGAGACCTATGTTCCAAACAGACCCAGCCAGAGGTTGGAAACTGTCCAGGATGATGATCATGATGATGATGATTTATCTCCCCATTTTTTAAAGGACATTAATGTTGATGGTTAATGGCAATTTCTAAACTTCGCTGAGTACTTGTTTTTTCCCTGCCATAATTCCTTCTGAACTAGCGGTCCTGCACGATCCATATGTAACTCAATGATGGCTGAAGGAGATCGTGGCTGAGTTTGATGAGGACTCCTTCACTACGTCTTCATGGATGCGACGTTCATCTTGAAAAGTAGCAAAAGTTGGGGAAAAATCTTTCCAGGCCTGCGGATTGAGCGGGACCCCCTTCGCAGTGCGTTTAAGTTATTCATTGTAATGCATCGTTGGGGAATGTGGACAAAGAACCGCCAGCGTTGCCTGTCTCTGAAACGGTTCAAGACCATTCCGCAGCAGACACCGAGACGTCACACGTCATACAAGCAGCAAAGGAACTGTGGAACGAAATAATCACGACCGTGATCAACTCGTCCGTCTAACGCTTTGTGAATGAGAATTTATGGTAATGCCTGGTTGGTTAAAACAGTTTTGAACCGAAACCACAGGCAGAGATGAAGCTGTGGTTAAGACACGGGGACAGATCAATCGGTGAGGAGCGCTATTGAGAACCCCGCCAGGTAATCCGTGTTTAGAATTTCCTTGGTTTCCCGAAATTACTTCAGGCGAATGATGGGATAGTTCCTCTGGAATGAGACCGGCCGATTTCCTTCCCCATCATACCGCGACATCGTCGCAGACGTAAAGTTAAACCCTAATCTGATTTCCTTGACTATTTCCTTCCTTCGAAACAATAACAAGAGCACGATATTTCCACTTTGCGTGTTTTCCTCTTCAGACTGAAACTAGTGACTACGTCCTAATTCTATTTGAAACTACGCAGAGTCTTCCTGGCATAGTGGCGCGTCTGGTTTTTCCCGGAAAGAGCGTGTTGTACAGAGCTGCTTTACATCAGCTTATGCAATACAGTCTATCACTGGCTGTCCTGAACATACGAGAATACCTCAAAACTGTAAGACGAGTCAATGATTATAGAACGTTTGGCATAGGAATCTTTCTGTTTCCATAAGAAAAATGTCGTTGAACACTTGCCTTGAAAATTTGTTAGATGGCGAGTAAAATTGTTTTCAGGAAGGTAAGTCTTAAGCTGATGGGTACTTTGTTCTAAACGTACTACGGTAGTTGAAAAGCATGAAGAATACAATGAAGAACCCACATAAGTTCATACGTTTTAAGAAAGAGTTATTTTAATTTCAGAAGAGGTCGAAAGGCCCTGCCATAAACCTACTTTTAAATTTTTCAGAGGAAGTGTGATGTCAGTGAAATATGAACATAATTTTCTGAATGGAAGCCAATAAATTCTAAAGCACGATATGGTTGTCATTCATCGACAAGTCTATTTAACATTTATATCAACGCAGTTAAGAATTCACGACAAAATTCAACGTCAGTATAATAGAAACTTGCATTCGTTGCTATACGCAGAAAAACAGACTCACTAGCTTATACTAAAAGATGAATTGCAAAATTTCAATCGCGGTCTGACGGATGATAGTAAAATGGCTCGGCTTTCTCCGTGTTGACAGCCACGTGCCACTTGAGGCCCAAATCGTTATGCCATCCAGTGCGTTTCCAGTGCGGAGCACTCTTGCTGCGTCCAAAGACAGCTGCGTCAAATGAAAAAGGAAGAGCTACGCGCAGTACGAGACTACATAGACACTGTGCAATATCAGCCTAAGCACCGACTCTTGAGGCAAATCACTCGGAACGTCACGGGACGGCCCATGTTTGAAGCACTTCACGGGACATGGAGGGTTCGTCGCTGGAGGCGGACGCATGTACAGGAAGCGCCTCGATTAAAAAGTCTGAAGAGGAAGCCGTCGTGTTACTTTCAGTCGAGAGCACAGAGGACGTCTCTGGAACACTGCCGACACTTTGTTGCTTCCACCGCCTCCTGCAGCACCCGCAGAAGTTGACAGGTCGTGGAACGCCCGCCACGAAACTCGAACTGCTTATCGGGAATAATACGTTCCACATGCACGTGCTGCATTAATGTGCGTTTCCACGGGGCGTGTTGCGCTGGCGTGAACCACGTTCTAGCGGGCTACGACCCGCTTGAATAAGACGTCGAAGCACGCCAATGACGTGACAAGAGAGCGTAAGGACTCACGCTTCTTATCAGGCCTGTCTGAATTTCCTTCCTGAGTTTTCCTCCGCCATGTCGGATCGTAGAATTACAAGAGAGCGAAACCATGCAGTTCCAGGAATTGTACTCACATGAATCACTGTTGCACTGTGCCACGTAGAAACTTTACAGAGATCGAGACACGAGAATGACAGCGGCAAAGACAGTTTCCAGTAAGCTCGCAATTCTTGACTTCTGTCAAAAGGATCCCAAAATTTAAAAAGTTGAGTGTTACTTACACACATAAAAAAACTTTGCATCATCCCAGTTCCCAGAACTCCTGCAGATAGACATTGAAAGTGGGTGTCATATCACAGACACAGTCACTTTGACTGTTCAGAGATGTCACTAAACCCGCCCAAAGATGAAAACAACCATGCATGAGCAGCGCCTATTATACTGAAGGTGTCCGACAGCCGTTCCAGTCATTTCACCAGGAAGGAGGTACACGTCTCGTGTTGTCTGTAGTTCAACCATGCCGCGACGGTCAATACCGTGGTTCGATCGCGTCCGCATTGTTACTTTGTGCCAGGAAGGGCTCTCAACAAGGGAAGTGTCCAGGCGTCTCGGAGTGAACCAAAAATATGTTGTTCGGACATGGAGGAGATACAAAGAGGCAGGAACTGTCGATGACATGCCTCACTCAGGCTGCCCAAGGCTACTACTGCAGCGGATGACCGCTACCTACGGATTATGGCTCTGAGGAATTGTGACAGCAACGCCACCATATTGAATAATGCTTTTTGCTCATCCACAGGACATCGTCTTACGACCGAAACTGTGCGCAATAGGCTGCATGATGCGCAACTTAACTCCCGACGTCCACGGCGAGGTCCATCTTGGCAACCACGACACCAGCGTGGTACAGATGGGCCGAACAATATGCCGAATGGACCGCTTCGGATTGGCATCACGTTCTCTTCACCCCTGACTATTGGGTGTCAACCAGACAATCGCCGGAGATGTATTTGGAGGCGACCCGGTCAGGTTGAACGCCTTAGATACACTGTCCAGCGAGTGCAGCAAGGTGGAGATTCCCTGCTGTTTTTGGGTGGCATTATGTGGGGCCGACATACGCCGTTGGTGGTCATGGAATGTTCCGCAACGACTGTACAATATGTGAATGCCATCCTCAGAGCGATAGTGCAACCACATCGACAGCATATTGGCGAGGAATTCGTCTTCATGGACGACAATTCGTGTCCACATCGTACACATCTTGTAAATGACCTCCTTCAGGACAACATCGCTCGACTAGAGTGGCCAGCATGTTCTCCAGACAAGAACCCTATCGAACATCCCTGAGATAGATTGAAAAGAGCTGTTTATAGCTGATGTGACCCTGAGGGATCTACCTGGAATCGGCGTTGAGGAGTGGGACAATCTGGACCAACAGTGCCTTGATGAACTTGTGGATAGTATGCCACGACCAATACAGGCATGCATCGATGCAAGAGGACGTGCTACTGGGTATTAAAGGTACCGGTGTGTACAGTAATTTGGACCACCACCTCTGAAGGTCTCGCTGTTTGGTGGTACAACGTGCAGTGTGTGGTTTTCATGAGGAATAAAAAGGGCAGAAATCGTGTTTATGTTAATCTCTATTCCAATTATCTGTACAGGTTTCAGAACTCTCGGAACTGAGGTGATAAAAAACTTTTTTTGCTGTGTGTATTTCAAGGAGATCAAGAATGTAGCTGATAGCAAGCTGTTAGGACCCCACTGCGGTGGTTTTTAAACGTCAAAAGGTTTCTAGTTGTACCAAATGAATCTGCATCTACAACTACATCTACATCTATACTAAGCAAGCCACATTTCGGTGTGCGGTGAAGGGGACTTCGAGTACCAGTGTCACTTTTCTCTTTTTCTCCTCCAGTCGCTGGTAAGCCTCAGTGTAGGTTCGAATCTCTCTAATTTTATCTCGATGGTCTTTCCGCGAGATATACATACGGGGAAGCAACATGTTGGCTTACGTTTCCATGAGCGCTCGCTCTCGGAACTTTAATAGTAAATCACACAGTGATACCCAACGCCTGTCTTGTAGTGCCTGCCCTTGGCTTGGCTGGGCCGCGCCATGAGGCTTCTCGCTAACTAAATGAACCTCTAACGAAACGCGCTTCTCTTCTTTGGATCTCCTTTGTTTCCTCCATCAGTCCTATGTGGTGTGGATCCCAGATTGACGAGCAGTACTCAACTATTGATCGAACGAGTTTCGTGTAATCTACTTCCTCTGTGAATGGACTACATTTCTGAACATTCTAGCAATGAATCTCAGTTTGGTGTCTGCCTTACAGCATTAGTTTTATGTGGTCTTTCTACTTCACATAGCTCCATACGCATAGTCCTGGGTAACAACTTCCAGTGAATTTTGCAAGCGTACAATCATACAATATACGTCACATTTCTTTATCTCGAGGGTCAATTGCAACTTCTTCCTCTCCGCGTCGATCCTCTTCAGGTCTTCCTTCATTTCACTACAGTTTTCTACTCATGCGAATTCTCTGTATACAACAGCATCATCCGCGAAAAGCCTCATGGTACTTGCGACATTATCTACTGGGTCATTTATGAGTTAACTGAGACGACGAAAGTCTTGAGAGAGCGATATGCACATGTACAGATGGCTGCAGTATCGCGCACACAAAGTACAAAACGGCAGTGCATTGTCAGTTGGATTCAGATGGTTCGTGTGAAAAGGTTTCCGGCTTAATTATGGCTGCAAGACAGAAATTAACATAGGGTCTGCTTTGAAAGTAGGATGATAGTCTGAGATAGACGCATGGGAATTTTTAACGCGTTACGGAATTGAATATTCCGAGATTCACAATTTCAAGGGTGTGCCTAGAATACCAAATTTCATGAATTACGTCTCACCAAGGACAACGCAGTGGTCGATGGCTTTCACTTAAGGACCGAAATCAGCGGCATTTGCGTAGAGTTGTCAGTGATAACAAAGAAGCAACACTGCGTGAAATAAGCGCGGAAATCAATATAGGATGCACGAACAAGATACCCGTTAGGAAATTGCGGCGAAATCTGACGTTAATAGGGTATGGTATCAGACGACCGACTCTAGTGTCTTTGGTAACAGCACGACATCGCCCGCAGCTCCTCTCCTGGGACTGTGAACATATAGGTTGGACCCTAGATGAATGGAAAACCGTGGTCTGGTCACATGAACCCCGATTTCAATTGTTAAGATCTGATGGTAGGAACTGAGTGTGGCGCAGATCCCACAAAGCCATGTACGTTTGTTGATAGCAAGGCATTGTCCAACCTGTTGGTAGTTCCATAATAGTGTGGCTCGTGTTCACACTGAATGGTCTGAGTACTCTAGTCAAACTGAGCCGATCATTGACTGGAAATAGTTATGTTCGGCTACTAGGAGACAATTTGCAGCCATTCATGGAATTTATGTTTCCGAACAACGATGGAATTTTTATGGATGACACCGTGCCATGCCACCAGGTAACAATTGCTCACGATTGGTTTGAAGAACGTTCTGGACATCTAGCGGGAATGATTTGGCGCCGCGGAGAGTGGGTTCGCGGTTTGAGGCCCAAATCACGGATTGCGTGGCTCCTCCCGCTGTAGGTTTGAATCCTTCCTCGCCCATCAATGTGTGTGTTGTTCTTAGCATGAGTTAGTTTAAGCACAGTGCAATTCTAGGGACCGATAACCTCAGCAGTTTGGTGCCTTAGGAATTCACACATATTTAAACGTTTTTTTATCTGTCCACCGAAGTCGCCCGATATGAATCGTTCATGCACAAAATACTCCACCGGCAACACTTTCGCAATTATGGACGGTAATAGAAGTAGCATGACTCAATATTTCTGCAGGGGACATCCAATGACTTATTGAGTCCATGACACGTCAAGTTGCTGCGATAGGTTGGTGAAAATGAGCTCCGACGTAATGTAAGGAAGTATCCCATGACTTGTCAGCTAAAGTGTATCGTGAAAAGTAATGGACGTACAACACTCTTTTGGGCAGGCAAGCAATTACTTATACGTCTGAAGGCGTCTCTCTATTCAGAATGACACGCTGTGTTCTGTTTGATACAAACTCTTCAGTTCAATCGTATCATTTGTCCCTTTGTTCAGCTGCGGCCCTCTCGATCGAATTCCATAAGTCAAAAAAAGATCTGGATTATTTATACGCCGGCCGCTGTGGCCGAGAGGTTCTAGGCGCTTCAGTCAGGAATCGCGTGCCTGCTACGGTCGCAGGTTCGAATCCTGCCTCGGGCATGGCTGTGTGTGGTGTCCTTAGGTTAGTTAGGTTTAAGTAGTTCTAAGTCTAGGGGACTGATGACCTCAGATGTTAAGTCCCGTACTTCTTAGAGCCATTTCAACCATTTTTTCCCGCCTGCTATCCTCTTCTTTCTCACCTAATACAACTGGTATGATCCTCATACTCCACCAAATTTGTATGGTACGATTCGTACTGATACCTTCTGCAGATGTGTTTTCAGCCCGTCCCGCGTCTATTGTCAGTGAATCATGAGAGGTTTCCATTACGATGTCACTATGATGGGTCAGGCGGCCACACTCTTACATTCTCGGCCAGTTGCTGTCTCTGGTCTGGTACTCTCCAGTTTCGATCGGAGTTTCGATTGCCATTTCCTCCACAAAATTACAGCTGTTTCATCTCTCTGGATGGCGTGCCTCTGCTTGTTGCTGGCCACAAGTATGTCCTGACGATACGTTTCCATACTCATTTTTACTCCTTCTCTCCTTATTTCTGCCTTCCAGTTTGAGGAAGTTTCCTTCCCAGTTCCTCCTCTTCTCTCGTGTGTTGATTGTTTCGCAGGCGTACTCCAGTTCACGGGGAATGCTTGCAAACCTTCACCTGCACCTTCCTGAAAGTACTTGTTCGTAACTGGAAGGCAATGTCACGAGCAGAAACGGTTAATTTCGCTGTTACTACATGGTTCATCCAGAATCTGGTTCTTCTTGACAAGCGATTCAAGCAATTTCACAGGGTTCTTGTAGCCAGATAATTTCAATGTCAGCACATCATGACATCCTGTTTTATCCTACTCTGCGCCTCTCGTGACCAATAACTGGCAAGGAACGTGCCTCTAACTTCTTTATATGTTTCGCAGCTACCTGCAACGCTGCGCAACTTTTCCATGACTGAACCTTTCATGAATGATCATATAAAGTTGATCGTCAGTAAAGCAGATGCCAGACTGAGATTCATTGGAAGAATCCTAAGGAAATGCAATCCGTCAACAAAGGAAGTAAGTTACAGTACGCTTGTTCGCCCACTGCTTGAATACTGCTCAGCAGTGTGGGATCCGCACCAGATAGGGTTGATAGAAGAGACAGAGAAGATCCAACGGAGAGCAGCGCGCTTCGTTACAGGATCATTTAGTAATCGCGAAAGCGTTACGGAGATGACAGATAAACTCCAGTGGAAGACTCTGCAGGAGAGACACTCAGTAGCTCGGTACGGGCTTTTCTTAAAGTTTCGAGAACATACCTTCACCGAAGAGTCAAGCAGTATATTGCTCCCTCCTACGTATATCTCGCGAAGAGACCATGAGGATAAAATCAGAGAGATTAGAGCCCACACAGAAGCATACCGACAATCCTTCTTTCCACGTACAATACGAGACTGGAATAGAAGGGAGAACCGATAGAGGTACTCAGGGTACCCTCCGCCACACACCGTCAGGTGGCTTGCGGAGTATGGATGTAGATGTAGAGTAGATGTAGATGAGCCTCCAGACGAATTCCATTTTACATCTTAATGGCCAAGAAGGGGGTGTCGACCTATCAGACTGTGCAATTCAAAGCTTTGGACGCAAAATATCGCCACTGCCCTTATAGTTCTGAAAGTCTTGAAAAGACAGGAAATGTTTGTGTTTGATGCCCATATCGCTGTTTTCGATAGTTCGTTCTTTTGCTTCTGAAATGCGAATTTCTTCTGTATGGTGTATGGTATCATTAACCCACTTTCTACTACATATTCCTGCGTTATTTTTCTAATTAATGTGTGGTACACATCTCCGCAGTGGTACGAATTTACCTGACATACCCTGAGTCGTAGCTCGGTTACTAGTAGCATGTTTATTCGTGATGGGCGTGCAACGGCCATGCGGCACACTGGTGATTCTATAGTATGTGCAGCTGCCATTATATCTGACTGCGTTCCTTCTGTATCCTCTTCTTGCCCCATTCGTTTTCTGCTGTAGCTGTCCTGCAGCTATCTCTTCGTGGAACGACTTTCAATGCGTTTCACGTGATCTTACGTTTCTTTAACGTCTTTAACAATTTTGCTCTGCCATGTACTGATTCGAGAGTCATTCTCTCGTACTTCCGATGGTTCTTCACGCTGATGCTCCAGTTTACTTATCCTCTCCGAATTTTGTGGTATATGTTCCTGGGTTTCTTTTACAATTTACTTTTCATTTTCCTGTAGTGTAGCTAGTACCTTCACTGTTCGGCAGCTACTTGGCGGGCTTGTCACGCACGTTGTTTTTTTTTGGTTTTTTTTTTTTTTTTTTTTTTTTTTTTGCAACTTGTGCCCTAATACGAGCTATTCTTGTTCTTTCCTCGCATCAGCTGCCATATGTTTTGATTCTGTTGCTCTCTACTGAGCTTTCGTAATTTCGTAATCTCTACCACTTTCCGTAAGTCGTTATCGAACTTCCGCCTATTCTCTTCTGGTTTCTGCCTTTCTTCTTACATCTCTTTTAAAAGTTCTTTATTTTCCTCCGTCTTTTCTCTTTCTCCTTCTGCTTTTTGTCTACTGTCTGTTTTATTTTTTTAAATTTTCTTCACTTTTCTTCCACCTTTTACTTCTGCCTGTTTGAAAAATTCGAGAATTGCATCGATTTGTGTGCTCTTCTTTTTCGTCATTTCTGGCGTAGACTACTGTTTCCACAAGGCGTGAAACTGCTGCCCCTTCGTCCACACTGTCATCGCACACATCGGACAATTCCCCGCAGTCTGATGCTACTTTTCCGCATACACCACTGCAGCCTGACTACCCTGCGCCGAAGTTAATCAGTTCGTCTCCGAATTAGTCTACCTCCCAGTTTTGCACTCGATGCAGACCGAAATCTCTGTTGCCACTCTCCTTAAGCTCCTGTCGTGCTTTGCTCCTTGACCGATCGAGGTGGCGCAGTGGTTAGCATACTGGACTCGCATTCTGGAGGACGACGGTTCAAACCCGCGTCCGGCCATCATGATACAGGTTTCCCTTGATTTCATAAATCGCTTCAGGCAAACGCCATGATGGTTGCTTTCAAAGGACATGGCCGACTTACTTCCCCATCCTTCCTTAATCCGATGGGACCAATCACGTGCTTTGCTCCTTGTTGTCATTCACGTTATCTCTTACCAAGTCGCTATTATCGACCTAAATGGAAATGGCTTATCACGCGAAATGAAAATTTCTCCTATATTGACACATATGTAATAAATAACCATTCCAAAAGGATAGTGCTACTACTGCGCTATCAAAAACACAACCCGTGGTGCAGAAACCACAGACGAACACACCAAAATTATTCGTATGCGGTAAAAAAATACATCGATTAGTAAATTTGCGCCCACCCTTATAGTTACCATGCATTAATGGTTCACAATCCTGCAATATGAAATTCACAAGTAACTAATTAAAAATTATGTCAGAAATTAGTATTTATTCAGAAAAACACAATCCTGTCAGGCAATGACTTCTGCGCACCATTCATTGACCAGTAGTGCTCTAAGTCACAAAATATCGGAAAAAATTCTAGATCCTGGAAAGGAAAGACAATGTATACAACTTATCTCTCTCGTGGGCAAGCATGTGGGTACCTCTAATGAACCCCTGTCCCTCAGCAACTCTAAGAGCCCCCACTTGAGTGATACTAGTATGAAAATTAAACGCAACGGATTTTAATGCCCGTGACAGTAAAATGTGGCCCCGTGTGATGGAACTGGAGACGAAATACTGCATTTCATCCTGCGAGACCACTCCTACTACCTCCAACATAAGCAAAGAAAATAATCAGAGGCGATGAGAGGATCCTGTATACTTGAATGATGATGTTGTTGTTGTTGATGTTGTCTTCAGTCCTGAGACTGGTTTGATGCAGCTCTCCATGCTACTCTATCCTGTGCAAGCTTCTTCATCTCCGAGTAACTACTGCATCCTTGCATCCTATTTCCTTCTGAATCTGCTTAGTGTATTCATCTCTTG
The DNA here is from genome assembly GCF_023897955.1 of Schistocerca gregaria. Taxonomy (NCBI): domain Eukaryota; kingdom Metazoa; phylum Arthropoda; class Insecta; order Orthoptera; family Acrididae; genus Schistocerca; species Schistocerca gregaria. Next base: position 5,288,342 of record NC_064925.1, read on the forward strand.
GTCTCCCTCTACGACTGTTACCCTTCACGCTGCCCTCCAATACTAAATTGCTGATCCCTTGATGCCTCAGAACATGTGCTACCAAGCGATCCGTTCTTCTAGTTAAGTTGTGCCACAAATTTCTCTGCTCCATAATTCTATTCAGTACCTCCTCATTAGTTACGTGATCTACCCATCTAATCTTCAGCATTCGTCTGTAGCCCACATTTCGTGGTCGTGCGGTAGCGTTCTCGCTTCCCACGCCCGGGTTCCCGGGTTCGATTCCCGACGGGGTCAGGGATTTTCTCTGCCTCGTGATGGCTGGGTGTTGTGTGATGTCCTTAGGTTAGTTAGGTTTAACTAGTTCTAAGTTCTAGGGGACTGATGACCATAGATGTTAAGTCCCATAGTGCTCAGAGCCATTTGAACCATTCGTCTGTAGCACCAGATTTCGAAAGCTTCTATTCTCTTCTTGTCTAAACTATTTATCGTCCATTTTTCACATGCATAAATGTCTACACTCCATACAAATTATTTAGAAAAGACTTCCTGACACTTAAATCAATACACGAAGTTAACAGATTTCTCTTCTTCAAAAACGCTTTCCTTGCCATTGCCAGTCTACATTTTGTATCCTCTCTACTTCGACCATCATCAGTTATTTTGCTCCCCAAATAGCAAAACTCCTTTACTACTTTAAGTGTCTCATTTACTCGCTCAGTATCACGTAATTTAATTAGACTACATTCTATTATCCTGGTTTTGCTTTTGTTGATGTTCATCTTATATCCTCCTTTCAAGACACTGTCCATTCCGTTCAACTGCTCTTCCAGGTCCTTTGCTGTCTCTGACAGAATTACAATGTCGACAGCAAACCTCAAAGTTTTTATTTCTTCTCCATGGATTTTAGTTCCTATCCCAAATTGTTCTCGTGTTTCCTTTACTGCTTGCTCAATATACACATTGAATAACATCGAGGATAGGATACAACACTGTCTCACTCCCTTCCCAACCACTGCTTCCCTTTCATGCCACACAATTCTTACAACTGCCATCTGGTTTCGGTGCAAATTGTAAATAGCCTTTCGCTCCCTGTATTTGACCCCTTTCACCTTCAGAATTCGAAAAAGAATATTCCAGTCAACATTCTCAAAAGCTTTCTCTAAGTCTACAAATGCTAGAAACGTAGATTTGCCCTTTCTTGATCTATTTTCTAAGGTAAGTCGTAGGGACAGTATTGCCTCACGTGTTCCAACATTTCTACGGAATCCGAACTGATCTTCCCCAAGGTCGTCTTCTACCTGTTTTTCCATTCGTCTGTATGGAATTCGTGTCAGAATTTTGCAGCCGTGACTTATTAAGCTTCTAGTTCTCTAATTTTCACACCTCCATTTTCAACACCTCCATTCTTTGGGATTCGAATTATTATATTCTTCTTGAAGTCTGAGGGTATTTCGCCTGTCTCATACATCTTGCTCACCGGAAGGAGGAGTTTTGTCAGGACTGGCTCTCCCAAGGCTGTCAGTAGTTCTAGTGGGATGTTGGCGACGCCCGGGGCCTTGTTTCGACTGTGGTCTTTCAGGGCTCTGTCAAATTCTTCACTCAGTATCATATCTCCCAAGCCATCTTAATCTACGTCCTCTTCCAAATCCATAATATTGTCCTCAAAAACATCGCATAGACCATACATTCCTTGCACCATTCAGCTTTCCCTTCTTTGCTTAGAACTGCTTTTCCATCTGAGCTCTTGATATTTATATAAGTGGTTCTCTCTTCTCCAAAGATCTCTTTAATTTTCCAGTAGGCAGTAATCTATCTTATCCCAAGTGATATAGGCCTCTACATTCTCACATTTGTCCTCTAGCAATCCCCGCTTAGCCATTTTGCACTTCCTGTCGATCTCATTTTTGAGACGTTTCTATTCCTTTTTGCCTGCTTCATTTACTGCATTTTCGTATTTTACGCCTTTCATCAATTAAATTCAATATTTCTTCTGTTACCCAAGGATTTCTAACAGCCCTCGTCTTTTTACCTACTTCATCTTCTGCTGCCTTCACTACTTCATCCCTCAGAGCTACCCATTCTTCTTCTACCGTATTTCTTTCCCCTGCTCTTGTCAATCGTTCCCTAACGCTATCTCTGAACCTCTCTACAACCTCTGATTCTTTCAGTTTGTCCCGGTCCCATCTCCTTAAATTCCCACCTTTCTGCACTTTCTTCAGTTTTACAGTCCATAACCAATAGATTGTCGTCAGAGTCCACATCTGCCCCTGCAGATGTCTTACAGTTTAAAACGTGGTTCCTAAATCTCTCTCTTACTATTCTATAGTCTATGTGAAACTTCCAGGCCCCTTCCACGTACCCTACCTTCTTTCATGATTCTTGAACCAAGTGTCACCTATGATCAAGTTATTCTCTGTGCAAAATTCTACCAGGCGGCTACCTCTTTCATTCCTTACCCCCATTCCATATTCACCTACTATTTTCCCTTGTATTCCTTTTCCTACTATCGAATTCCAGTCTCACACGACTATTAAATGTTCGTCTCCTTTCACTATCTGAATAATTTATTGTATCCCTTCATACATTTCTTCAATCTCCTCGTCAACTGCGGAGCTAGCTTTCATATAAACTTCTACTACTGGGGTAAGCGTGGACTTCGTGTCTATCTTGGCTACAATAATGCGTTCAGTAAGCTGTTCGTAGTATTTTACCCGCCCTCCTACTTTTTTATTCATTATTAAACCTATTCCTGCATTACCCCTATTTGCTTTTGTATTTATAGCCATGTATTCACCTGACCAGTAGTGTTGGTCCTCCTGCCACAGAACTTCACTAATTCCCACTATATCTAACTTTAACCTATCCATTTCCCTTTTCAATTTTCTAACCTACCTGCCCGATTAAGGGATCTGACATTCCACACCCCGATCCGTAGAACGCCAGTTTTCTTTCTCCTATAACAACGTCCTGCTGGGTAGTCCTCGTCCGGAGATCCGAATGGGGGACTATTTAACCTCCGGAATACTTTACCCGAGAGAACGCCATCATCATTAACCATACAGTAAAGCTGCATGCCCTCGGGAAAAATTACGGCTGTAGTTTCCCCTTGCTTTCAGCCGTTCGCAGTACCAGAACAGCAAGGCCGTTTTGGTTAGCCAGATCAGTCAATCATCCGGACTGTTGCCCCTACAACTACTGAAGGCTGTTGCCTCTCATCAGGAACCACACGTTTGTCTTGCCTCTCAACATATACCCCTCCGTTGCAGTTGCACCTACGGCATATTAATTCATAAGAACATGAATTAAATGGAATATGGGACAATATAACATTTATTACGGTCCATCTCGTATTCTTAAAGGAAAGCTATCAGTTGACAAAGTTGAAGCAAGGGACTTCGTGAGTGTGAACTGAATCCGGAAACAAACTACAACAATGCGCTTGAACCGGACAACAACTGCTTCTGCCGTGGGCGTGAAGTCAGTTAAGTGGGCTCACTCTAAAGGTTCCTAGTGCCAGCGCTATGAAATGTTCAACATACACGTACAGAAAACACGAGAATCATTGCCACAGTCGAGACGGACAGTGGACTTCCGTCACCTCCTTTCGTTTGGATGCAGCTTCACGCCCAGACTTCAGGTCCACAGTCTCCGCCAATCTCGTCCTCACTCTCCGCAAGTTCGCCACCGAAACACCTTCTCCACACTATCAGCACGACCACGGAAAACTCTGTGGAGTTTTTGCCTAGAAAACCACAGCCGCCAACTGAAAATTCAGGAAACACTCCTGCACCAATTGCGCATCACTTCACGTATCGTACAGCCTCTATGCGTAACACAAGATGGCAGCACATCGACAGCCATCCACTTTGACGATTTGTGACGTCAGGGACTGCGGCCCACCAACCATCTGTCATTTTGCACCTAGAGGAAATTGCGCAGTCCTGTGCATGTACACGGCTTAATTAAAAAGCTGCAGTATTCTGGGTCACCTAGTGTCCTTCCACCGTCAGGGCTTCCGCGAAATGTTTTCACCGTCCAAGCTGATACCAATCTAAGCGGAAGCAGGAAACAATACGAGGCCCACTGCTGAAACGGTGGACTGTGCTTTGCGTTATCCGGGAACAAATTCTGCTCGCACATTCCTACGCAACTCTGCTAAAGACGTTTCTGCACCTGGCTATTCGCTCTTCGTGGTCACTCCCCCCCCCCCCCCCCCCCCATAGCTCTGTCGGCACCCTCTGAGACGACTTCTGCCATGCACCTCTCCAGCTGGTCATCTTACAACTAACACCATTTAGCGTCACCTGCAGCAGTCGTGGTTGCCAGACGAAAGACTTCACCTCAAGTAACTGCATGGATCAAGCTACCATTGAATTCAGCGTTACAACCCCTGTCAGCTCTCTCTGATAATATCATTGGCCTCAGAGCACTGATTATCGGTTCAGCTGAGTAAGTGGAAGAAACGCGTGTTGTAAGGACCTGCCGTTTTTTAAATAAAGTCAATGACTGCAATCTGCTCCAACGATTAGCGCAGCACCTGAAGAACCTTGGAGTCTCTCGTATGTTTATCCGCAATCTGTATCATTTACTGAGCAACAGAGCACCAATTATGGGACGGATGTTACCCACAGGGTTTGATCTTATCGCCGCAGTTATTTAATCTTTAAACTGTAATTCTTCATTTACTTCTGCCAGGAAATGTCAAAGTAATGCAATACGTAAACGACCTCTGCTTCTACACAACGAGATTGAGCTTCATGGAATGTAAAAATTTCGAGGGCCGTTCCATCGGAATTCCTTGAAAATATTGCCTGTCAAATCCTTGGCTTCCAAATACGTGCAGCATAGATAGCAAATACAAGAATGATATTACTGATTCCTTATCGTATGGCAGTCGAAGAAGTTGTCAAATACTTTGGTTTCTACAAAGGCCGGAAGCTTACTTAGCCCATGCATTTGTGGCTCATCCTACAAAAAAGTGAGAAGGCTGTTAATATTAGGCATTCAATTATGGCAGGCTGGTGATGTGACGATCCAGGTGTATGTATGGTAATCTGGCCATATATGGACTACGGTTAGGTTTGCAATTGTACGGAGACTGATTCAGTCCTACAAACACCTGATGGATGTCAGTAAAGAGCTATAAGGTACTGCTTGAGTGCTATGCGGTCAACGTCTACGAATTCTCTTCTTGTCAAAGATAATGAATCTCCATTCGAACCTCAGAAGACAGTACATTGGCTCTACGTATCTTCTCAACAGCACACAATTTGGGCATGAGTCTTTGTGTTCGAGCATTCGGATGTTGGCAGACAAATGCTTTTCTAGTAGACACTGGTTTATAACGAGACTTTCGCCATTAGCCTATATCTTTGATATTATTTCGTCACTTTGTCAGTTTCGCACCATCCAAGTTTCATAATGAATAACAGAAATACGATGACAGATTTAGACATACGAACAGACACACCACATGTGGAACCTAATATGAGGCCGTAATTGCTGACGGAATCTTCAGGTGGTGTGGAACACGTGAAACGTCTCTACACGGATGGAATACGCACTGCAGATAGCTTTCCAAGCGAATGTTATGACGAACACACACACCACAGTGGCCAATTCCAGCTATCTGAAAGCCTCGGCAGTTACAGTGGAGTTCACCGCAACGTGATGATGGCTTAGATAAAGATACAGTAGTTGTTTTGCGAGACTCGCAGTCAGCATTGCTGCTCGTATGGAATCGGGTCGTCAGTAATACAAACAGTTACTTGGTGTGTCAGGTCGTAGATCGTATTACAGCACAATAGCATCGTAACAAGAAAACCGCCACGCTGTGTGTAAAGAGGCAACGTGGTGACGGGGGCAATTGTACTGCCGACGATCTCGCTAAGGGTGCCATCCACCACGTGACAAAAGCGTGAGAACATGTTCCTTACACAGAGCTACTGCAAGACACGTGGCAGCAGATAGAACCTTGTGGAAGGCGGCATACACTGAACACAGGTTCATGCGTTGTCAATGCAATGTATTCAGTGTATGCCGCCTTTAGCACCTGATGATGGCCATTGTAGGGCCGAAACCGGTTATGACTGTGTCATAAACATGTGATTGTGTCTATAAATACACAATTTTTTTTTTACAAAGGTCACGGAGCTGACAGGTCCGGGGAAGTAACCGAGGCGGTGCTGTACCCCCAGTTGACAAGAAAGTTTTAGGAAAGTGAAAGGAAAGAGAACGTAGCAGTTGACGGAAGCGGACTCCCGATGGTAGTAGGGAGTAAGAGCGGCCTGCACACCCTAAATCCAAGGAGGCGTCGAAAAACAGGTCGTGAGCCGGATTAGAAGGCATGGAAGACAGATGGCTAGCATAACGACCCAGAAGGACAGCTCCTCCATTGGACAGCGGAGGTTCAGCAGTCTCAGCAAAAGGCTTTCCACAGGGCTAGTGTAAAAAGCTCCAGACGCTAAACGCAATCCACGGTGGTGGACAGAGTCGAGACGCCGAAGAATACACGGCCGAGCAGAAGAGTAAACTATGCTTCCATAGTCCAAAAGCGGAAGCCGGTTTCGATGCTCCAAGAGTGGAGGCGATCGAGACATCCTTGAAGACATCGTTCAAGAAGGCTGGTCCGTTGAGAGCTGTAGTGGATCGCAAAATCGTCGACAAAGAGGGAGCCTGAGATATCGGGAAGGAGACATTCCATAATTGGATTTATGGCGATGGAAAACAGTACAACACTTGAGCACGCAGCCCTGGGGCACCCAGCTTTCTTGGGAGAAAGTACGGGAGAGAGAAGTGTTCACCCGTACTTTAAATGTGAGCTCTGTCATAAATCCACGAATAAAAAAGGGGCAGCCGACCTCGAAAGCCCCAAGAGAACAGTGCACGGAGGATGCCTGTCCTCCAACAGGTATCATATGCTCTCTCCAGATCAAAAAATACTGCTACCGTTAGGCGTTTCCTGAGAAAATTGTTCATGATATAAGCGGAGAGAGCAACAAGATGGTCAACTCCTGAACGATGCTTTCGGAAACTGCATTGGGCAGGTGTTAAAAGGCTTCGGGACTCCAGCCACCACGCTAAACGGCAATTCACCATACGATCCAAAACCTGACATACACTACTCGCGAGAAATGGGGCGATAGCTGGAGGGCAGATGTTTGTCCTTTCCAGGTTTCGGAACAGGAACGACGATAGCTTCCCGCCATCATCTGGGAAAAGTACTATCGGTCCAAATGCGATTATAAAGGCGAAGGAGGTAACGCAGACTACGGTATGATAAATGTGCAGCAACATTAGACGACCACCATGAAATTACGTTTTCAACTTGCAACTCCAAAAAAGATTAAATAGGCATTCCATGCTTTGTTGCCATATTGATATTCAGTCAAATCACGTTGTCATTATAAATAAGATATTTTGAAGGAACTTTCGTTATGAAAGGTAGTTGCCCTCTAAGGAGGCTAAAACCGAACTCACTTTTGTCTGCGGAAACGAAGGCCATCTCTGATTCCGCAAAACGGTACCTATTCTAAAATAGAAGAATCGTGAAATTTGGAATGAATGTTCATTATATTTTTCAAAACTCATCTCTTATAGTGATTTTCGTTGGAGACCTTCATACGAAAATAATTCAGATAGTCTCGAATGTAAACATCAGTAAAAAACGACATGTAAAAAGTTGACTATCGTGATGTGATAATCGTAGGTAGCCAATATTATTAAAGCAGCTACTTCGCATGAAAAAGCGACCGTAGGAGATGCCGTTCTTTAAGTTCTGTTGTAAAGTAAGGTGCATAAAGTTTGTTTATTGTACAGTACTGGGCTAAAGACCACTCTTTGAGGGGGCCCTTGCGATGTAGGCTGTGGGTCAAGTCTCTTACTGCTCAATCTCAGGCAAACCTATCAAGTGATAAGCTGCCTGTAGATACGTACGCTGAAGCTACATTGAATTGCAAGGGCGCGAAGCTCATGTCTTTGTATAGGAGTCGATGGATTACCACACACTGCTGAGGCATCTGAGAAGTATTAGATGAGGAAGCCGCACCTTCCTTCTGTTGCAGTAAGAATATCTGCGCGAAGATAAATGACGGTTTCAGTTTTTTTTTATTTCGTGGTAATAATAAGGACCTTCGGCAACCTTGGGGATATCCTCAAAAGTGGACACACACGTGATATTGTTCACCAGGAACTGGAGTTACGCGGCTTTATTGACATTGCCACATAGGCGCACCGCCATACGTGGTCACAACTGAGTTATCATTTCCAAATAAACAAGAAACACATCACTGTTGTCATAACGTAATTTTAAATTGAAATTAACAAATATCGTTCACGGTGGAATTTATATAATTATTTCGTTTCGAGTAGTGTATTTCGGTAAATATTGCGGTATGTGTTATTATGGATAATTGCTCGTTATTCGCTTTATCTAGCTGGGATGGCTTCCGGATAATTGCACGCAACAACACAAAGTAAAAACTGTGTATTCTGTAACAGCATTGTTAAATGCATGACTGTGTTCATACGCATAACCGAGTCTAATGCTGAAAGAAACTGCATAACAGATCAACGTAATATGCCGAAAGAAAAACCTATCTGAGTAAGTCAAATTAATTTGACCAATAGTAATTAAAAATAGATTTTTCCAGAGAAAATAATTAGCACTGAAGGGTAGAATACAATTTGTATGAGTGAAGTGACAGGGTAATCTTTCATACCAACTGCATCCTCTGTATGCGCTGTAGTACTCTTTGCTTTCGCACTGTGCAAGAATTGCTTGCTTTATCTTAAATATATGTCCAACGGATGCTAAATGTTATTATATTTACGGGCAGAAAAGTATTATCTTCTCAACAGTCTTCAAACCGTGAGCTGCACACTTAATATTTATATATGAAATCAGTGAATTTACTCATGGTACTTTTGTTGGCTTTGTCTGCGGTCACTTTCAGTACTGAGAATAATCATCAAATTAAGTTTACAAAATAATGACCAACTTTTGTTCACCCTTTTCATCAAAGAAGCCACAGAGATTAGAGTAAGGGAGCCACAAATCAATCGCGACGGCGGTTACATCCTTACCAAGGCGTGGGACCCCGCGATCACCCAGACTAAGAAGAAAAAGGATATTTCCCAGAGTGTACCGACTTCGGGGGAGGAGGGAAGAATAACGAGAGCGGTGCCAGCATACCCTCCTGAACTAGAAGACCTAGGACGCAGCGGCCAGACGGCGGGAGAACGGACGCTGTACCTGGACCGCACCGACTCATAGGAAGAGCCTGAGGGAGGAGAGGGAGGGGGATTGTCCTATATATACTTGCTGCCGCCCCACCGCCGTTCAGTACATCAGCGCACCTGATAATGGCAACATGGTCGATTGCGGAAATATTGTGTCCTATGCACACTCATACTAGGCTGTTCACGCAAGATTTATTTCGTCAGCAATTGAGCTGACAAATCTTACAAAAAATGCAAACATAAACCACGAAAGGAATGGTGCTTGATTGGCAATCGTCATTGGGATGGAAACTATACAAATTCTACTCTGAATTTGTCCCTTTTACAACACAATCAGACTTTGTTTACAGGAATCCAGCGTGAGGCCAAATTCTGTTCAGTAGAATCAGCTACGACAAGGCACACCAAAACCTATGGTTCACGGTGAACAAGGATCTGTGAATATAATTTAACAGCCCTATACTGGTGCAGCAATACTTCACCTTGATTCAGGAGTCAGCAGGAAACGACGCGCTGTGGGATAGGGGCGGCAGCTGTAATGTTCTGCCGCGTCCACGAAAACTTGCAGGCAACATGAACTGACGTTCCGATTATTAGAACGCGGGAAACTTCCCCTTAAGAGCACTGAAATCCCGGCAGATATCAGTGTGAGACGCACCCGTTCTCTCGTCTGGCCAACCAATTTGACTCACAGGCACGACGGCACGTGCTGGAATTGTCTCACATCAGACAGCTGACTCAGGAAGAATGAGTTCGCCTTCGTGGCACACGATATGTCCGAGATGATATGCAGTACCACTATCAGTACAGTTGGAAACTGGCTCTTAGTCTACCTCAAGATACAGACCACAAGTCTCGCCCACTAGGGAAAGACCCGAAGTTCTCCGCCGTGGGAGGATCAGAAGACGAAAACTGCAAAGAATCACAACCACTTTCCACCAAGCCTCGTACAGAAGCAGAAAAAAACCGCCTCCATGTTGTACAAACGAACTATACTCCATTCATTGAGTCTCCCCTCTTGACTGTTCTGTTGGCCTGGTAGCCAATTCAGACACTCTGGAGTTTCCACGATGGGGGAGCAAGCCTCTTCTTTCCATATCCTTAGAGGAGCCAATCAGCGACTCACAATCTCTCTATTCTGAAACAAGAAGATTTTAGAATAGGGAGGCGACGTTCTTAAGGTAAGCATGGCCATGTTTCAGCAGTCCCTCATTTACAAAGAAATCTAATCTTTCCAGGCGGACCATTTCCAATTTGCGTAAGAAGGCTGTCAAGCTTCCCAGACAGTCGTGCCTGTGAAATATAGGTTTTTTTTTTTTTTTCAACACGCTAAAAGAACCTGGCGACCACTTGGATGTCAGGGGGGTTACGGTCTCGCCCCCGCTGAACACGTGCACCAGCCACTCTGATCGCATCGTCCGAACTTCTGACACGAGACTGCTTATAGTTTTACGACCGTCCCGCCGTTTACACAAAATCTCAGATTACAGCAGTCTCTCTTACATGGTTTCCTCCACTCACTTCTGGCTGCTTTGCGACCCGACACCCTCCAGTTCAGAACCTGAGTGGGAAAGTGGAGTGCCATGGCCTGAGGTCCCTCTGCAGGTACAATTCACAGAGCGCTGTTTCCCCAAATCACTCGCAGCCACAACATTTATCGCCCACAATCCATCTTTCTGCCTTTTCTCCTTCGCCTCCACTATGGCCCCTCGGGTACAAGTTGTTTAAAGGCCACACATGCTGTTATAAGAACGTTCTGCTCAGAATTTCCTGAAGTAAAGAAAAAAAAACATTAGCCACCAAATGTAGCATTGAGAAACACAGAGAAATGACCTAAAATATGAATATTAATCAGACGGATAGAGGCGTTAAAGTAAGAGAGTGGTATGCTACCTTTCAACTGCTTCAGCACAAAACAAATATCTGTCACAGGCACTAGAGCAGTATTTCCTATGGAAGACGTGACTCTGCAACCCTTTACAGGAATTATAGATCGCTTTCAATTTCAACACATAAGGTGATATCCATTTTATCGGTACTTGTTGTTGTCGGAACCATGTAGACAGTTAAGGGAACTCAGTCAGGACTATATTTCCTATGGTTGACGATGCTAAAGTTTGTACACTTTTCTCAAAAACTATTTGTTCGTATCTAACCAAATTTGAAACGTGTATAACCTATCACATCTTCTTCAAGCTGTATTACTTAATCGCAGAAGCATTGTCATTTTAGTATATTTTCATATGAACGTATGTGACCTAACAAACTGGAATTAAGAAAAAGAATATCGAAATATTCGACACATATTTTGTTTTATTGCCATAATTCTACTACAATTTAATGAAAGTGATGACATTAATTTCTGTACCAACTTTCATTCACACAGATGCGCTAACTTCAGAGAAAATTGTACCTAAAACTAAAAATTTCATGCTTTCGGGAAAATACGTTTAAAGTTTTTGATACGATCAGTTCCATCTACATTAAAAGTTAAAACTTGCCAGGTGCATATCTTTCATCATTGCAGGTTTCTGTGTTCTTCAGCTCACGTTTAGAGCCTCTCATTTGAATTCCGTCCTCTTGTCACTTCTTAGATACTTTTCTCAGCGTACCTTACCCCCAGCTGCTCACTTAGCCGAAGTGCATTCTTAATGTTAATAGGCCTATCATTGAACACCTGCTCCATGCTGACTGACTCATCACTGGAGCAGAACGTTGGACCAATAAACCAGTTTTTAGGGTTTTTGAGGCCCCTAAATAGTGTTTCAGGCAAGCATATCCATACAGAGTTATGGAAAGTTTCGTTAGGATTCTGAGCTCTGCTATGGATGCATTTACCACGCAAGATTTTTGCTACATAAGTGTCGGCACATAGTTTTTATAAAATCCGCTATTTACATCGGTATAGCATGGTTGTGCTTGCATACATCACCTGTTACACTAGCTCTCCGATTTTTCCATTGTGACTCGAGTCCCTTTGGTCTGGTGCCGTTAATATAACATCGATATATCGACGTTCATCAAATAAATATCGATAAATATCGGTTTTATATTCAACTATATATCGACATTGAAATGGCAATACAGAGGTCCAATATTTTTATTTCATATTACATTTTTTCGCAGTTTTCTGTAAATATTTGAAATTGTACTAGAACATAATTTTACTTTTACTATATGAAGGAGTCTTACTACTTTTGACCTTTCGTCACGTTCAGTCCCTCTTTGTGAGTGTGAAGCAAGTATAGATGGCCCAAAGAAGAAGTCTGATTGCACTGGGGAGGGGGGAATGGCGGTGTGAATGGAATAACAAGATATCTGATGCGAAAAAATGGCACCAGTTGCACTAAAAAAAAGCAATTTTAACGCAATTAATGCGCTATTTCTTCACATCGACGTTCATCAAAAACAGTTGTTCAAACTGATGAACAAAAATATAGACAAGATTGGTCCATGCAGTGGAGACGATGAGGGTAAATGCTGACGTAATCGGCGTTGGACGCAACCAGCAGAAACTACAACGTTTAGCTTCAACACACAATTTCGACACTACGACTGCTAGGTCGCTGCTGTTTGCGGGGAAGAAAAAAGAAGAAAACCAGGGAAGTCGATATGAAGTTCCAGACAAATCTGATATACGAGGAAACCGAACGACGGACCCATCGGACATCTTTTATTGTGCCAGTTACTAAGCGTCGTTAGTAAAGAGGTTATCGCCAAGCGCAAACGTGCGCCGTTTTATTTTCAATTCTTGCTCTCAGGACGATAAGCAGGCTGGCTGCTTGTTGATGTACAGAGTATCTAATAATAAATCAGTACTTAAATATACTGCTCTAAAACGGGCAGTATATTTACAGTGAGCTGCCGATCTTTTTTTAGCTCGGTACTTCGATATTCTTTCCATTGATATGCCGATACATCGATAATTTTTTTCTATATCTCATGAGTCGTTAATGATTATTTTTAAATATCGCTATATCTGATGCCTGATATGTTTTTTAAAATATCGGCAGTCCTACTTTCGACCGAGAGAATGATGCAATTGTGTGAAGGAAGGAGGCCTTCACCACTTTTCTCATTTCTTCTAATTTATTAGTGTTTCTCCGCATTACTCTGCCCGTCCTTCCGATCAATACCGATAAAATACATCTATAAGCACAATCCTGGCCTGAAACCAAGCGTTTCCTTGAAGCCTCTACCACAAGTAAAACGTAAACAGATCCCTGAAATATTGCTCGGCTGCTACTTACACTCGCTGCTGATCAGGATGACCAACTTGAAAAGAAGTGCTCAAAGAATAAATAGGTGTGTTCAATATTGCAGTTAACCTCCGACTGGCAAGTAGTGTTCCGTGTTTTAGTGCTAAGATAGCGGAGTTCACTGAGACCACCAAAGCGAAACCTTTATTGGTTTACAACGGGTACCAGTATATAGCCGACTATACAAACAGGAAGTGACTTACTGGCGTTGTGTAAACGTTAAGAAGAATAAATGCAAAGGACAGTTATCCACAAAAATTAACAGTTTTAGAGAAAGGTAGCCATGTTTGTATTCTACATGAAGCAGCAAGTGAAGTGGTAAAACGTTTTGTTCGCGCAAAGAAGCGGGCAAAATAAACAGATGCTACAGTTTCGTCAGTTTACTTTTGAACAAGCAGGGGAGCTCTTCAATCGAGGCTACGATTTAGTAACATCGTTACCCTCACACAGAAGTGCGAAACAATTGTAACATCGCAAAAATATCTTGGAAAATATATGGGAACTACACCAGAGTCCACCGAATCTGTAGGCATATTCTTCCAAGAAGTTAATTTACTGATGAATGATGGTAGGAGTTTTTTACTTGTAGATGATAACAGGCGATCGAATGACAAAATATCGGTGTTTGCCAGCGAACAGGAAAAAAGAGCGTGTTTATCAAACTGTGAATCATTTTTACTGAACAGAACGTTCAAGAGCCCGAGCAAGCAGTGTGAGCAGTTGTTTATACTCCATGGCGATGTTAATAGTTCTTGGGAGCGAACAAACACCATTCCAATTGCTTCGCCTTGCTGCCAAATAAAAAGCGAGAAATATATGAACGTTTTTCGTAAAGATATTAAAAGTAATGTTCCTGGATGGAACCCTGCATCTCTCATGATGGACTTTGAAGTTGCCAGCGTCCAAGCGATATGATTTTTTAAAGCTATTCTTGAAAAACAAATTTGGGTACTCACACCACAATTTTCACTTGCTAGATTTTGTAGCTACATTCACAAGACATAGTTCAACGGTTGCGTGCATTCATTACATTAATAATTTGTTTTCGGTGTTTATTTCAAATACCAGCATTAAATTTTCTTTACTTATCGGTGATGTATCTGAGTTAGCAGATTAGAAATGCGGAAAACAAGTTCGAAAACAATTTATTGGACTCACGAAAAGGAAACAAAAATACAATCTTCAACAGAACAACCGACTCGACCTTAACTGCGGATCAACTTAAATAGAAAATAACAAAAAATTATAAATAATAATAATAATAATAGAAAAGACCGGACTCTTCCCGGAGAGCAAATACAAACAGTTCTACAACGTCAAGAGGTTCGTCGTCTATACCAAGAGATCGTCCAGCTAGAGGAGTCGTCTGGACGTGGCTGCGGGGGCGGCAGCTCTGTATCCTTCCGAGCGGTGCGTCGAACTGCATTTGCCGGCAGTGCGCCGTCTGATAAAGCCCGTTGGCGAATGTGTCTGCCGAAAATATTTGCCATTACGTGCCTGTCGTAGCAGAGTAGTTCCTTAGCTAGCTGCGACCTCTGGTGAAACTGTTCTGCAGGCTCCACGAACGGGTACCGGTCCCTGACGGCCGTTGGTGGAGACCTCGTGGTGTGTCGTGTTATGGCCGCCGGTAAGTCTTTGTTTTGACAACACAGACGACGTAGGCTTTCCTGGTGAATATACACCCTGTGATTCAGGCACCTCGTGATGGTTGGAAGTAAGTGGGATGCTGATGCAGTAGGCGCTACGATGTCCGAAGTGTGCGGCCACAGAAATCGGTACATAAATGTGGTGATAAAATAAACAAATTATGTTTTCGCTCCTATTAATACAAAATATGTGCAAAATCATCAGGACTATTTCCTGCAAAACTTTCATTCAGACTGATTAATATTTTTGATAAAAAAAGTTGGCACTGAGCTTAGTAAATCAAACTTATGGAAAAATGAATTTGAACATTATATCAAAAAATGAATGTTACTGGAAGTCACATAGTCATTAAAATTAGCTGACACCATAACGTTTTCCCTTCGTGGCTGCTTCTTGTAATTTCAAGATCAGTGTAGTCTTTTCCTCAAATTTCCTGAATAAAAAAAACTACTCACAGTGTTCTTGAGGAAGGGCAGTGGTAGGGATATCTGATTATGAGCCAATGCCTGTTTCCTTGGAGCTTGTTGATTGTACTGAACAGGACTGTACACAGTCAACTGGAAAATTAATTGATTTCCAACGATTGGCTGCCAGTTGTTTCGCTTCACTTTTCCTGGAAATCTTGGAACTTGTTTTTCCCAGTTTGAGTTTATGCCAAGTTCGTAGCAAAGATGGTTCTGTTTGATGGCGATAGAAATCAGAAACTATCTTTGGCATCTTTCGGTGTGCCACAGCCCATTATGCAGTCCGTATTTCAAAATTTGTTAGACGTACTTGTAGTTCGAATACAGCCAAATGATTTTGGGATCTAAGAGTAAACACTTCAAAGATGTGAAACAGCCATAAAATTTTGTTAAAATAGAGGGTAGCTGATTTTATAGGGATGAAAAGTAGTGTTATTCTCGGGTTAGGAACTTCAAAGTGATCGGACGCATCAACACCAATTTATCATTGTAGGATGCTTAGTCTATAGGTTTATTGTATGCAATGGTTTCTTGATTCACTTAGCGTTCTATTAAGGTGTTTCAAAACTTTGAACACAACGAAAAAGTTCAGTTTACAGGAACATTACAATAGACTCCATGCAAGAGATTACAGACGCTTTGGAGGCGAGCAACTGGGAGCCCATATGAAAAAAAAAAAAGCTTTTAGGTGATGCGACTGAAGAAACCATTCATCACAGGGGAGAAGAGAAATAAACGTCTAAATAATTTTTACTATAAAAATACATTTTTGTTTTCAAGAGGAATGCTCAACGAATCAATCTGCAGTTAGATCAAGTCACCATACCGATTTCCATCTTGCAAAGGGTTGGGCAGTTTCATTGATTTTCTGGTTATGTTGACAGTGTGGAAACTCTCCTACAGCTAGAAGTTTTACACTTTCAGCGTGACGTTTGCGTGTTTGGTTTCACAGCAAAATTATTCTCGTGGAGTTCAGCTTCTTAAACCGCAAATTTTCACGACTGTACATGCGTCTCTTTTTTACGCAGTGAAGAGAACGAAATCCGCACAGTGAAGCACCCTGGTAGATTTCAACTTAAGAGTTTGTCTTCGAATTAGTATTACTTGAAAAGTTGTCCAACACATTGATCCTTTAGTGAAAAGCAATATAAGTAATATTAATTGACATTTTGCATTTTTATGCTTAACGTTTAAGTAAAATGGTAACTAAATACAAAATTGTCAATTTAAATTTCATGCTAGAACGGCTGTGACAGCCGTAAGAAATACAATGCTTCTCACTTAGCCGACCCAGGTTCTTTGCACAATCAAAAAAGAGATGTTGAATTTCGCTGTCGGTTCTCATTTACTGAATTTCATTATCAATTCTCATTAATAAAACAGTCTTAAAAATAAGTTTGCGACAAAACATGTCCGCGCGGCCCCTCCCGCCTGAGGTTCGAGTCTTCACTCGGTCATGGGTGTGTGTGTGTGTGTGTGTGTGTGTGTGTGTGTGTGTTGTTCTTAGCATAAGTTTAAGTAGTGTGTAAGTATAGGGACTGGTGACCTCAGCAGTTTGATCCACCAATCTGAACATTTAAACGCGTTAATGAACCATCCTGAAGCGATACATGGTTGCTCACTGCTGTTCTGCGAGCTGTGCTGAACTGCCAGACTTCTTAAGTGCGCCTGAAACTTTGAAAACGCTGTTTTCCAGGCAAGAGCAGGTGTCCTTCTGTGGAAATATCACCCCATGTGCAAGTTTTCCAACGCCCGAGAGAGAGCCACGCGGGGTAACAGAGTGGTCTTAGGAGCCTTGCCACGGTTCGCGCGACTCTCCCTGTCGGAGGTTCGATTTCTCCCTCGGGCATATATATATATATATATATATATATATGTGTGTGTGTGTGTGTGTTTTGTTCTCATCGTAAGTTAGTTTAAATTAGATTAAGTAGTGTGTAAGCCTAGGGACGGATGGCCTCAGCAGTTTGGTCCCATAGGAACTTACCACCACCGCCACCGGAGAGGGTGCCCGTGATAAGCGCAGCTGAACTGACAAAATGTGGCGTGTCGTTGTTCAGAAAACTGTCTCTCTTTCCTATCAACCACATTTTTGTTCAGAAAGGACAAGGGTACAACTTAACATTAAAAAAAAATCGAAAAATTTTTGACGAATTCCCTAGTGTGAAGTATGTCTAGAGGTAGCATAGAGCAAATGATTAGAAGATAGTGTCTGTTTATTGTAATCCGTACACTAGTGGGAGCATATCTTGGTTATTTTACATGGGGACATTCAGTTTGTCGTTATGAAACAGTTCTCTTAAAATAACTTCATTTTTGGTTACAGTGTGGAGCTGAATCACAGGAGATGTTCTACGAATATATAAAGCACCAAAAAGCAAATCTTGCTTTCACGGTACGGTAAATGTACTTCATAATTCATTAACGGTGTAACTTTACAACGTTTCTTTCCGTTCCACACACCGAACGCAAAGAAACGAACGAAAACGACAGTGATATCGGCCATACTTTGTTGTTATGGGTGTTTTTACTCAACTTCAGTGCGAAGCCTGGTTGAATGTAGCTCTACGTGCTGGTCTATCCTGAGCGAAACTTCTGATCTCCGCCTTACCGCAGCACACATCCGCTTGAACCTGCTTACTGTAGTCAGTCGCTGGTCTGTCAGCACGACTTTCACTCCCCCTCTGCCCCCTCCCCCCTCCCCCCTCATACACACTTCCCTCCATTACCAAATTTTCAGTTCCGTGATGTCTCGGTGTCTGTCGTATCAACAACCCCTTCTCTTAGTCAAAGTGTGTCATCAGTTCCTTTTCCTCTCAGTTCGACTTCATACCTTCTCACTAGGAATCCGATCTAACTGTCTAACTTCGGCATTCTTCTACAGCAGCATATTTCAAAAACTTCCATTCCTTTATTGTCCGAATTGTTTGCCGTCCAAGTTCCACTTCCCTACAACGCTTCACTCGAGACAAATATGTTCACGTAAGACTCCATACCTCTTAAATTTATGTTTTTAAAATATTTATGCTTTCAGAAACTCTATTGTTTGCCATTTGACTGGAATGCTCTCTTTCAAATTCTAAAGGTGGCAGGGGTAAAATACAGGGAGCGAAGGGCTATTTACAATTTGTACAGAAACCAGATGGCAGTTATAAGAGTCGAGGGGCATGAACGGGAAGCAGTGATTGGAAGGGAGTGAGACAGGGTTGTAGCCTCTCCCCGATGTTATTCAATATGTATACTGAGCAAGGAGTAAATGAAACAAAAGAAAAATTCGGAGTAGGTACTAAAATCCATGGAGAAGAAATAAAAACTTTGAGGTTCGCCAATGACATTGTAATTCTGTCAGAGACAGCAAAGGACTTGGAAGAGCAGTTGAATGGAATGGACAGTGTCTTGAAAAGAGGATATAAGATGAACATCAACAAAAGCAAAACGAGGATGATGGAATGTAGTCTAATTACGTCGCATGATGCTGAGGGAATTAGATTAGGAAATGAGACACTTAAAGTAGTAAAGGAGTTTTGCTACTTGGGTAGCAAAATAACTGATGATGGTCGAAGTAGAGAGGATGTAAAATGTAGACTGGAAATGGCAAGGAAAGCGTTTCTAAAGAAGAGAAATTTGTTAACATCGAATATAGATTTAAGTGTCAGGAAGTCGTTTCTGAAAGTGTTTATATGGAGTGCAGCCATGCATGGAAGCGAAAGATGGACGATAAATAGTTTGGAAAATAAAGAATAGAAGCTTTCGAAATGTGATGGTACAGAAGAATGTTGAAGATTAGATGGGTAGACCACATAACTAATGAGGAGGCATTGAATAGAAGTGGGGAGAAGAGGTGTTTGTGGTACAACTTGACTAGAAGAAGGGATCGGTTGGTAGGACATGTTCTGAGGCATCAAGGGATCACCAATTTAGTAGTGGAGGGCAGCGTGGAGGGTAAAAATCGTAGAGGGAGACCAAGAGATGAATACACTAAGCACATTCAGAAGGATGTAGGCTGAAGTAGGTACTGGGAGATGAAGAGGCTTGCACAGAATTGAGTAGCATGGAGAGCTGCATCAAACCAGTCTCAGGACTGAAGACCACAACAACAACGTTGTTTGCCATTGAAACTCTACATTTCATATCCTCTCTAGTTCGACCATCGTCAGTTGTTTTACTGCTCAAATACCAACATTAATCTATTGTTTTTAGTGTCTCATTTCCTAATCCACACTGACAAAAAAAGCACAACACCAAAAAATAAATAATGTAGAATAAGGAAATTTCGAGAATGCATTAATTGTCCAGGTAAACTTAAGCGCGAGATAAGCCATTGCAAATGTGTAAGGCTGCTACTTCAATAACCGGTGCAACCGCCAGAATGTTGAACGCAAGCATCAAGCGTCCATGCACTGAGTTTTGCAGGTGCCGGTTGTCAGTTTCTGGGATGGAATTCCATGCCTGTTGCACTTGGTCAGTCAATACAGAGACAGTTAATGTTGTTTGTGAATGTCGCTGGAGATGTCGTCCGATGATGTCCCCTGTGTGGTCGACTGAAGACAGATCTGCTGATCGAGCAAGCCGAGATACATGTTGACAGTTCGATTCCCGGCGGGGTCAGGGGTTTTCTCTGCCTCGTGATGGCTGGGTGTTGTGTGATGTCCTTAGGTTAGGTAGGTTTAAGTAGTTCTAAGTTATAGGCGACTGATGACCATACATGTTAAGTCCCATAGTGCTCAGAGTCATTTGAACCATGACGACACACTGCAGAGCGCGCTGGGGTACAACAGCGGTATGTGGGTGAGTGTTATCCTGTTGGAAAACAGCCCCTGGTACGCTGTTAAAGAATTTCATCACGACAGGTCGAATCAGCAGACTGACGTACAAATGTGCAGTCAGGGTCTGTGGAATACCCAAGGGATAGCACCTGTTGTCACACGAAACCGCACCCCAGACCGTAACTCCAGGTGTAGTTCCGGTGGGACCAGCATGCAGACAGACTGGTTGCGGGCCCTCAGCTGGTCTCCTTCTAACCAACACACGCCCATCACCAGCACCGATGCAGAACCAGCTTTTATCAGAAAACACAACTTCCCAGTGCCCTACAATGGGCTTGAACCGTGAATTTACTTTCAAAACCTTTTCTTAAGAATTTACCTTATTTACTAGCTATTCATCAAGAACATTAACTCATTTAATCACACTATGTGAGCGTGGAAGAAATTTCTTTCAAGAAATGGAAATTTTATTCCTTAAAGCCCCCCCCCCTTTTTTTAGAAACAGATTAAAAATTATAATCAGAAATCACCCTCTAAATATCAAATTACAATTTATTCAGAGGCAGAAAGAACAAATTTTTTTGACTGTATGAGCTTTTCGGCTGAGAACCTTGCCACTCATTTTGACATGGCTGTAGTCACGACCGCTCACAATAATCTCTGAAAGACTACACTGGTGCAAATCTGCAACACACCAAATCTGCAACACACAACTCACACAAGCATATAAACTATGCACCCCGTAGGAGGGATTGAAATGGTACAAAACACTAACATTAAAAGATTAACTTGCCACCGAAGGTGCAACCTGATTTTAAGAAAAAAGTCTTACGATGGAAGGGTCGCAACTTTATATACTAAAATGACCATTTCAATAAAAACGCATGAAGTACAGTCTTACATAAAATATACAAGGTTGGCCAAACATGACTACATTCCATATATACCACCTCTCAAGATGATAGGCAAGATAAAAACGTATTTCAGGAATTCGGCCGTTACACTTCAAGCAATAAATTCATTAACACCGAATCCGACAAACATAACAGAGGCAGCTATTATCGTATGGTAGACCGACAGACAGACAGACACTAACTGCCTAACAAATGTGGACGGGAGACATACTAGGAAGCTGGAGACGAGAGACTGACCAAGAACACAAGTAGAATTTAACAAGTAAATGAAACAACATATCACGGATCACTTAACTTCTAATAAACTGCGATGTCTGTCGAAACCTGCCGGTCGCGGTGGTCTCGCGGTTCTAGGCGCGCAGTCTGGAACCGTGCGACTGCTACGGTCGCAGGTTCGAATCCTGCCTCGGGCATGGATGTGTGTGATGTCCTTAGGTTAGTTAGGTTTAAGTAGTTCTAAGTTCTAGGGGACTAATGACCACAGCAGTTGAGTCCCATAGTGCTCAGAGCCAATTGAACCAATTGTCGAAACCTGGCGCAGCACCCCAAAACGCTCTCCCGAACCGTCCGCTGCCAGCCGCTTCAACGGACGCAGGAAGGCGCGCCGATCTCCCGTCTCACGGCGTCGCTGCTCGCGCCGGCCAGACCGATGTCGTGGGTTGACTCCTGTTGCTCTCGTGTCGGCCGCGAAGCCACTACCCCTCGCTATAAGGCGCGGCCCACTGGACTCACGTGGCGACCTCACATGCTCCGACGCTCCCGGCGGACAAGTCGTCTTGTGTATCGGTGCGCTACCGATCAACCGATCGATCCAACCGCCAAACTCGAGCAGACTGGCGGCCTAACACATACTAGCACTCCGGACGACAGACAGACTCTAATTGCCCCACACTGACCTGGCTGACCAACTGACCGACTGGAAAGCTCATAGCGCCCCTTAAATGCACGTGAACAGGCAACCTTTCCCCTTTGCCACCAGAGGGAGACATCAAAGCTGCGATTGCACAGAGGCCACACAGCCAGAAACGGAGGGCGACTGCTTCACACTACGCGCTGCGGCGCGCTCTTCAAAACAGCAATATTTACCTCGGCTCAGGGATGTCGCTTGGCAACTCAAATCGCAAATGGGGGTGTTTGAGGTCAGTGTAAAGCACGCTATAGGACATCTGGCACGGATCTGTCCTTGAAGTAACGAATTTGTAACAGTTCATTGTGTCACTACGGCTCCAACTGGTCTTCATATTGCTGCTGCAGATGGAGTACGATACGCCAGAGCCGACCGCCGAACACGATCAACGCTAGTGCCACGTGGCCATCCGGAGTCCGGTCTTATCGCGGCCGTAGACTTCCGTGACCACCACTGCCAGCAGTCATTTAAGTGGCTGCATTCCTGCGAGGTCTTTCTGCAGTATCGAAGAAGGAACATCCAGCTTCTCGTAGTCCTGTAACACGATCTCTTTCAAACTGAGTGACGTGTTGGTAATGGAGTCTTTGTGACCTTAGAGGCATTCTTGACTAGCATCAACTTACCACGTCCAATATCAAAGACAACGAACGCTCACCGCCGTTGCAGAGTGTGTTTAAAGCAAAGCACATTTGCTTCCTCGTTGTGGCGGTACCAGCGCCACTCTCTTGCGGCTGGCCCGAAATTGGAATGGACTTGGAATAGACATCATCTTTAAGATGTAGAAACACACCTACCAACTTTCGTATATGTCGCATAACTTCTTCTTGGTGTTGCGAGCGTTTTTTGCAGGCGGTGTAATACCCACTGCATTGCTTGATTTAACTCGATTGCAGTTCACAGTTATCGTTCACTTTCATTGATATTCAATTTATAATTTCTTTTCATGGCAGTATGTATTCCGTTCAGATGAACTAAGTCTTTGCCGCCATCATAAAACCTCAAAGTCCTGCTTCCTGAACTTTAAAATCCTTTCCAAGTCTCTCCTTGCTGTCCGTTACTACTTTCTCAGTGTGCAGACGGGAGAATCTACAACTCTGTATCTTGGCCTCTTTAATCACTGCTTCTCTTTCCTGTCCTTCGACTCTTATAGGTGCAATCTGATTTCTCTAGAAGTTGATGATAACCTTTTCCTCCCTAAATTGTATCCCTATACCTTCCGAATTTCAAAAAGTATGTTCCAGTCAACATTTTCAAACGCTATTTGTAAATGTACAAATTCTATAAACGTAAGCTTCCCTTTTTTGAGTTCATTTTGTTGGATATGTTGTACAGTCAGCATTGCTTCTCGTGTTTCTCCGAAACACAAACGGAAATTCCTCGAGTTCGATTTCTTCCGTAAATAATGTATGTAAGTATTTTGTATCGATGCTCTATTTAAGTGATAGTAATATTCGCATATGTTAGCAGCTGGAATTGGTATTATTAGAGTCTAACTCAGCTATGAGTTTAGCTCGCTACTCTCACATAAATCTTGCACTCAAGGTGGAATTGTTTTGTCACATTATGTCCTTCCCCCCCCCCCCCCTCCAAAAAAAAAAAAAAAAGCTGGGGAAGAAATTAAACAATTTAAGACGGCGGATTCAGCTCCATTGTCCTAAGTATAAAGTCAGATATGATAGACCTTAGAATAGTCTGCATGGTTTTCAGATGTTCTGTGTTTTCCCCAGCACTATGATGTCAGAATCCAAGTTCTCGGACCTGCTGTATACTGGGAGTTTCTGCCTGATTGCCAAGTTATCTGTGCTAAGTATAGAATTGAAGACCGCGAACCTGAGGGCAGTGGGACGGTAGGACAGTTTTTATGATTGCGCTGAGAGTAGAATCTATTTCTAAGTTTAAAATGGCAGGAAGATCAATAAAACAGTGATTTTTGGCACTCATACGGCATTGAAATTCTCTTTTGTGCATTTTTAACCAATTGCCACTCTAAGTGCAGAACTATGTGCTTTCTAAGAATTTTGGTGGGGTAAGGTAGTAGCAGTTGGGCCTTTATTTAGGCATTTTCCAAGCCATGACAGAGAGTGCCGAGTGCCGACAATGCCTTGCCATGCCGGTCATGAAGTTTGCCACCGGTACGGTCGTGTGACGACATTTGGGTTTGGCACAGCACCGGCCACCTCACAGGGAGATGTCTACTGTCTGACGGTAACAGCTGCGTACGGAGGGCTACTGCAGGATGCAAAATGTGTGCTGCTGCTTTAACAACATGAAGTGACGTAATGGAGCAGGATTTCCGACACCAAGACAGAGCACAGCTGCCCAAAATTGAAAATTGTGGAAAATTAAAATATCCAAGATATTGGTTGCCATTATTTGTGATGGTGCTCTAGTCACCCACCAACATCGTGAGTTTAAGTGGCGGGAAATTTGAAAATGCAAATAGCGTGCTTATCCTGTAGACGATACTGAGAAACTGCGCAAAATTCAAAGTTGACCTGAGTATAAAATGAATAGTAGCCCGTACGTACGTATTGCAACAAAGTTTTACTGAAATTGTCCTGAAGGGAAATTCGAAGTTTGCAGGTAAGCATTCATCTCCAGCTGAAAACTTGTGCAACAGAGGACTCAGTTATTATTTTTACAAAAATCACAAAAATTAATGTTTCGGATGTGTGGCACCTATTAAAAAAAGCAGCAACCTGGCTTGTTCATAGTCAAGCCCCGTTCTCTTAAAGACACGCCAGTCTTATATGCTTTCACGTTGTACTCATTGCATTGATAACAAAACAGGTTTATCCTAATCCACGAGTTGAATTGTTACCATAAAAAAGCGGCAAATACAAATGACAAAAACAACTGTTACGAGAATAGCGGTCGGTAGCTTTGTTGTGCACCGTGTTTGAATGATAAAAGCTGTCAAACGAAATGCTGTCACCAGCTCTAGGAGCAAGCGAGTAGCCCCTCCTGTCAGACGAGAAGCTGAACTCGGTAGCAGGCAGTGACCCACGAGTCACACGGCTGGGTTCCTTGACGATGTGTCAGTTCAGTACGCTGCTCTGCATCATAGAGCAGTACCGTGGATGGGGTCCAGCCCCACGCAAGATGCGCCTTGGAGTGCCACTCACCACAATACACACCATGAGGCGAGGGCACCCGTTCTAATATTCTGCGTGGTGTCTGTTGTTCTATGCTCTTTCGCGCAACGACGCTCTGAGCGTGTCTTTTAGGGAGTTGACTAGTTTGAACCTGGGACCTGTTGCTGGTAAGGAGACGCCAGACCACACATGAGACTAGCGATGACATAACCAAATACTTGATGATTTCAGCGTCAGCTCCACTGCAGTCCCTGTAAAAGAATCTTAATACTAACTAAATTTAGTGGAAGGGGTTCAAGGTTTTCCTATTTTTAGTTAGCTGGTAAAATAACGTAGAGAAAACATTTAAGTTTACCACTGGAAATTTTATTCCACTCACAAAACATTGTTTATAAATTGCAGTATTGATAAAAGGAAATGTTTTAATACAGGATGATAAAAACCAACTGCGTTCAACAAAAATGTGAACGAATATTCCCTGAATGGGTTTCAAAGTTCTACAATGGATCGAAGGATGACCTATGCCATATCACATCTATAATCTAGGTTTAAATTAAGTTTCACAAGAGAGAAAACTATCAAAATGGTCTACAGTGACCCTCAGTTATCTTTAATTACTTATCTCACTTGTCGTAAATTACAGTGGCTGATGTGGCTTCTCAATAATTATATAACAGAAAAATTATCACGTTTCAGATTTTAACTTATGTAGCTAATGTGAATACCATGAGCTTTAATTGAGGATCGACACCAGTATTACGCAAAACGGGGGTGTAACAGATGAGACTTCTGCAGTTCTGAGTGAAGCCTTATGCGCTCAAAAATGCGGCCTCGCGTGCGTTCATTACCTTGTCGGTGTTCGCCAGGAGGCGGCGGCCGGCGCAGCTCCATCCAGCTCGCCGTCTCGGTAGCAACTCTCTCCTAACTTCTCCTTACTACAATTTACCAAAGTTGGTTAAAAAACTATCTGGCTGTGTTTTCATCTGACCAATCAAGGTCTCAATGTTAACTTTAAGCTCCGCCTACAAAAATTCTGTCTATGCAATGAGAAACGTTAGAATTTGATTTGGGCTATCGTAGCACTTTTAAGGGGTTTTTGAGCGTTCCCCCAGATAAATTCGAAAGTACCACACGATCATTGGATGTTTCTACTGAATTTATAAATCATTTCTGAAGAATCCCGGTGTGCGGCATGACTCCTTTAAGAAGGTTGTAAACAGGAAGTATGTATCCTATGAAAAAAAGAAAGAAAACCAAAGCGATCATCAAAGCATGACGTTGAACGGCAAAGCCTCATTCCATGCGGGTGAAAATAGCTGATGTAGGCGTCACCTTTCTCTGGAAAGACTAGTCAGTCATTAGCAGCTACCTGGCATCGTATTTTACTGTTAGAAAGTTCTTGTCACACATGTCAGTAAAATGAAATCTTATGGCTGAAAAAATCTTAAGAGATGGTCAGAAACACCCAAAATGCTATCGTTCCTTCCTGCACAGCCTGCTTTTAGCAACGTGTTTTTAGCAGGTTTGTACGTTTTCCATAGGATTTCTTAATCATTTTTGACGTTTTCTTGAGAGAGTTACAGACCAGACCAAAGAGACAACAACATAACAGATGGTACAAGTTCTATGTCACTCGTGTACTGACCACGTACATATGCAGCTATTAATAAACAGCACATCACAGTGTTCACAAGTGTTCGATGTTGTTAACAAAGACCTCTTCATTCCAACACAGCTATACACGACTACGTTGATCCCTGGTGCCATGGTTGTGTCGTCTATTAATAGCTCATAAACATTCTGTAACTGACACAGCTTGCATGGTTGTCAGACTTCCTTTGTCCTACTCGGTTTTCTCGTGACATTACAGTGGAAATATCTCGTGCTAAGCATAGGGTTTAAGAATTATGAAAGAAGGTTGTATACATGGAAGAACACTGGAGATACTAAAAGGTATCAGATAGATTATATAATGGTAAGACAGAGATTTAGGAACCAGGTTTTAAATTGTAGGATATTTCCAGGGGCAGATGTGGACTCTGACCACAATCTATTGGTTATGACCTGTAGATTAAAACTGAAGAAACTGCAAAAATGTGGGAAATTAAGGAGATGGGACCTGGATAAACTGAAAGAACCAGAGGTTGTACAGAGTTTCAAGGAGAGCATAAGGGAGCAATTGACAGGAATGGGGGAAAGAAATACAGTAGAAGAAGAATGGGTAGCTTTGAGCGATGAAGTAGTGAAGGCAGCAGAGGATCAAGTAGGTAAAAAGACGAGGGCTAGCAGAAATCCTTGGGTAACAGAAGAAATATTGAATTTAGTTGATGAAAGGAGAAAAAATAAAAATGCAGTAAATGAAGCAGACAAAAAGGAATACAAACGTCTCAAAAATGAGATCGACAGGAAGTGGAAAATGGCTAAGCAGGGATGGCTAGAGGACAAATGTAAGGATGTAGAGGCTTATCTCACTAGGGGTAAGGTAGATACTGCCTACAGGAAAATTAAAGAGACCTTTGGAGATAAGAGAGCCACTTGTATGAATATCAAGAGCTCAGATGGAAACCCAGTTCTAAGCAAAGAAGAGAAAGCAGAAAGGTGGAAGGAGTATATAGAGGGTCTGTACAAGGGCGATGCACTTGAGGACAATATTATGGAAATGGAAGAGGATGTAGATGAAGATGAAATGGGAGATATGATATTGCGTGAAGAGCTTGACAGAGCACTGAAAGACCTGAGTCGAAACAAGGCCCCCGGAGTAGACAACATTCCATTAGAACTACTGACGGCCTTGGGAGAGCCAGTCATGACAAAACTCTTCCATCTGGTGCGCAAGATGTATGAAACAGGCGAAATACCCTCAGACTTCAAGAAGAATATAATAATTCCAATCCCAAAGAAAGCAGGTGCTGACAGATGTGAAAATTACCGAACAATCAGTTTAATAAGCCATAGCTGCAAAATACTAACACGAATTCTTTACAGACGAATGGAAAAACTAGTAGAAGCCGACCTCGGGGAAGATCAGTTTGGATTCCGTAGAAACACTGGAACACGTGAGGCAATACTGACCTTACGACTTATCTTAGAAGAAAGGTTAAGGAAAGGCAAACCTACTTTTCTAGCATTTGTAGACTTAGAGAAAGCTTTTGACAATGTTGACTGGATTACTCTCTTTCGAATTCTAAAGGTGGCAGGGGTAAAATACAGGGAGCGAAAGGCTATTTACAATTTGTACAGAAACCAGATGGCAGTTATAAGAGTCGAGGGACATGAAAGGGAAGCAGTGGTCGGGAAGGAAGTAAGAAAAGGTTGTAGCCTCTCCCCGATGTTATTCAGTCTGTATATTGAGCAAGCAGTAAAGGAAACAAAAGAAAAAATCGGAGTAGGTATTACAATCCACGGAGTAGAAATAAAAACTCTGAGGTTTGCCGATGACATTGTAATTCTGTCAGAGACAGCAAAGGACTTGGAAGAGCAGTTGAATGGAATGGACAGTGTCTTGAAAGGAGGATATAAGATGAACATCAACAAAAGCAAAACGAGGATAATGGAATATAGTCGAATTATGTCGGGTGATGCTGAGGGAATTAGATTAGGAAATGAGACACTTAAAGTAGTAAAGGAGTTTTGCTATTTGGGGAGCAAAATAACTGATGATGGTCGAAGTAGAGAGGATATAAAATGTTGACTGGCAATGGCAAGGAAAGCGTTTCTGAAGAAGAGAAATTTGTTATCATCGAGTATAGATTTAAGTGTCAGGAAGTCATTTCTGAAAGTATTTGTATGGAGTGTAGCCATGTATGGAAGTGAAACATGGACGATAAACAGTTTGGACAAGAAGAGAATAGAAGCTTTCGAAATGTGGTGCTACAGAAGAATGCTGAAGATTGGATGGATAGATCACATAACTAATGAGGAATTATTGAATAGGATTGTGGAGAAGAAAAGTTTGTGGCACAACTTGAGCAGAAGAAGGGATCGGTTGGTAGGACATGTTGTGAGGCATCAAGGGATCACCAATCCAAGATGGCTACTTGTCTTATTAGGCTTTCTCATGACATCATAAGATGTGGAAGCTGTTTGTATCTGATCAATTTTTTCCTCTGTAACGCTGCCAGTCCAAAATAGTTGTTTCAGTTTCCATGGCAATGTAATCGTCTATCCTCAGTAGCTGTCAGCTGGACTCGACACTCGTGCTTCGTACGCCATCGTGAACAGTTGATCAGCATGAACTGTCATTAGAGAGCAACCACCTCCAGTCGAGAAAAGTAAGTATTAACTCATTCCTCTCTCTCAGTGTTTATTGCCATTCATTGTGCGTATGTTTGTGTGTTCTCATTCCTTTCACTTATTTCTCCCTCAGCAGTACAGCTCCTTAACGTAATTTATGCAGTAACATATTAGATTTTACATATACATGATATATAACCGAATTGTATTCTTTATGTGCTACATTTAAGTGGTAGCAGGCATCAAATCAGTACACAGACTTTCTTCTTGATTCAGCTCACGACATTACACAGCTACGATCATGTGCTGCCGTGGACCAATACAAGCACCACGATAGGTGAAATCCCACGTAATTACTTAGTGAACTGTCTCTTTTTTTTCTGAAAACTGAGCTTTCTTCATACAAGATGAAGCAAAATGTGTAGTCTTCTCTTAAAGTTCCTTATATACTCCAAAATTCACGCTGCTAACACTTCCTGTGGCAGAGGGTTGACCTTATATATACACACACCCAATGTTAGTGATTCAAAAATTACAATTATGTATAGATCAACCATACAAGATATATATAAGAATAGGCTGCCCTCCTTCATTGCCATCTGTATATGCTGCCATGATGGGATAGTATGGTGTGACAGTACACAGACATACTAGTACGAAGCACTTCCGAGGTGGCATTGTACCTGGTTGGGGTAGTATAGTAAGACAGTACCGATATTGGATAATATAACACAGTGCCCAGACAGGATAGTGTGATATGGTACCGAACCCAGTAGTGGTATAATGGGCTGCAGAATGGGCTGGGTCTCCAGGAAGGCAGCCTACCTCCTACCAGTGCCTCGTATGATTCGATTGTACGGTGTTTAATGTTCCAGTAACCAATGTTGCATGCGTATATGCACACATTTTGCTTTGTCCAATAAGGAGGAAGCGCAGTTTTCAGAAAAAAGTGAGCCAGTTCACGAAATAAAAGCGCAGGATTTTGCCTATTGCCGTGCAGGTACTGATGTATGCGAAAAAGCGGTACGTGGTCGTAGTTGTTCCCATAGTTGTATAAAAAAACTAAACTCCGTCCGAAGGCCTTGGAAGGCCCAACGGTACTGATCGGCAGCCATGTCATCCTCAGTCCACAGGCGGTACTGGACGCCGACATGGAGGGACATGTGGTCAGCACACCGCCCTCCCGGCCGTATGACAGTTTAAGAGACCGGAGCCGCTACTTCTCAGTCGAGTAGCCGCTCAGATTGCCTCAAAAAGGCTGAGTGCATCCCGCTTGCCAGCAGCGCTCGGCAGATCGGATGGTCACCCATCCAAGTGCTAGCCCAGCCCGACTGTTCTTTACTTCGGCGACCTCACGGAAACCGGCGTTTCCATTGTGGCAAGACCATTGGTACGTAGATGTATCAAAAACCTGTGCAACCTTTTGTCAGATTTACGGCATGAATGTCATGAAAATCATATAAGGATACAATTTCATTAAAAAATGAAAAGGAGTTAGGTCAGGGGAAGACTATTGACAGTCTGTGATGAGTAAAATGTTACACCTCATGGAGTTTTTGTACGATACTTGTAGCCTGTACAGAATGGAAATACATCTGCATTCATCTCCTGAACTAATGATGTTGACAAGTTCAATGTATGGCGCCCAAGAGGTCAGCCTCTCGTAAATGGAGAACATTTACGCTGAACATGGCTGTAGGTAGAGCCACGTCCAGACACACTCAGTGACGCTGCATTCACTTACGTTAGTAATGGAGATCGAACCATGTGTTTCCATTGTGGTGGGGGTTTGAAGGGTTAGGAAGAAATGCAAAATCCATGTACTGAGCATGATGTGTGGTTTTCTGAGTGTTTGTCGACGATAATTTTGAAAGGTAAGGATTTTACAGCTACTTATCTCAGAACAAAGACGTATTAATTACAGCAAAGAATCCAGCTAATATTGAACTTGCTCCAAATCTTCATATACCTGTAATTTTTGTTACCCCTAGAGCACCAAGTGCATCGTCATCTGAACACCACATGAACATGAGGTTTATTTGTTAATCTTCACCTGTATAAAATTTGCTTCCTTGAAGAGATGTGTGTTCTCTTCTTTCCATGCAGATACATTTCTGTTTGAGTTAAATGTGCACCTCCCTTCCCTCAAGCTTAGTGTGTTGGAACCCTATTTTTGCTATAGTATGAGACTTATGTTATAGTAAATGGTGCATTAATGAATAGTTTTGACATATGAAATAGTTCCATTATTTTCATTTGTAACTTTGTATCTTGTAATAATGAACAGCTAAATCCAACAGGAACTGGAAAATGTATGAACTACTATGTCTCTCTACCTTAGCATCAGAACTGAAGGAATGTATGAACTGTTAAGTCTGTCTCTCTCCCTCTCCGACATTGCAATAGAAATGAAATAGAAAAATTGTCAGTTTTCCTCAAATGTGAAAATGTGTTATATCTCTTCAACACACCAGTAACTGATTTTATTATACATACTTTGCTACAATTGTTATGCATTGTTGATATATGCATTTCTGATACTTTAACTTTGAAATATAATTAACTGTCGTTAAACCGTACACTAAGGTGACAGAAGTCATGGCATACGAGCTGATATCGCATCGGAGCTTCTTTTGCCAGGTGTAGTGAAGCAACTCTACGTGGCATGGACCCGACAAGTCGTTGGAAGTCCTCTGAAGAAATACTGAGCCGTGCTGCCTCTATAGCCGTTCATAATCACGAAAGCGTTATCCAGGATTTTGTGAACGAACTGACATATCGGTTAATCTCCCTAAATGTTCAGTGTTGGGCCATCTGGGTGGCTAAATCATCTGCTCGCATTGTCCACAATGTTCTTCAAACCAATCGCGAACATTTGTATCTCGGTGACATAGCGAATTACCATCTGTAAAAGTTCCTTCATTGTTTGGGAGCATGAAGTACATGAATGGATGAAGATGAGCTACAAGTACACTATGTGATCAAAAGTATCCGGAGCCCCGAAAAACATACCCTTTTCATATTAGGTGGAGTGTGCTGCCACCTATTGCCAGATACTCCATATTAGCGACCTCAGTATTCATTAGACATCGTGAGAGAGTAGAATGGGGCGCTGGCTCCGCGGAACTCACAGTCTTCGAACGTGGTCAGATGATTGGGTGTCACTTCTGTCATACGCCTGTACGCGAGATTTCCACACTCCTCAACATCCCTAGGTCCACTGTTTTCGATGTGATAGTGAAGTGGAAACGTGAAGGGACACGTACAGCACAAAATCGTTCAGGTCGACCTCGTCTGTTGACTGACAGACACCGCCGGCAGTTGAAGAGGGTCGTAATGTGTAATTGGCAGACAACTATCCAGGCGATCATAGAGGAATTCCAAACTGCATCAGGAACCACTGCAAGTACTATGACAGTTAGGCGGGAGGTTAGAAAACGGATTTCATGGTCGAGCGGCTGCTCATAAGCCACACATCACGCTGGTAAATGCCAAACGACGCCTCAATTTGTGTAAGGAGCGTAAACATTGGTCGATTGAACAGTGGAAAAACGTTTTGTGGAGTGACGAGTCACGGCACACGATGTGGCGACCCGATGGCATGGTGTGGGTATGGCGAATGTCCGGTGAACGTCAT
Organism: Schistocerca gregaria; assembly: GCF_023897955.1. NCBI lineage: Eukaryota > Metazoa > Arthropoda > Insecta > Orthoptera > Acrididae > Schistocerca > Schistocerca gregaria. The sequence goes on from NC_064925.1 coordinate 5,321,486, forward strand.
CTACGAGCTTGTGTAGTGCCAACAGTGAAATTCGGAGGCGGTGGTGTTGTGGTGTGGTCGTGTTTCTCATGGAGGGGGCTTGCACCCCTTGTTGTTTTGCGTGTCACTATCACAACATGGCTTACATTGATGTTTTAAGGACCTTCTTGCTTCCCACTGTTCAAGAGCAATTCGGGGACGGCTATTGCATCTTTCAACAAAATCGAGTATCTGTTCATAATGCGCGGCCTGCGGTGGAGTGGTTGCACGACAGTAGCATCCCTGTGATGGGCTGGCCTGCACAGAGTCCTGAACTGAATCCTACAGAACACCTTTGGGGTGTTTTGGAACGCGGACTTCGTGCCAGGCCTCACCGACCGACTTCGACACCTCTCCTCAGTGCAGCACTCCGCGAAGAATGGGCTGCCATTCCCCAAGAAACCTTCCAGCACCTGACTGAACGTATGTCTGCGAGAGTGGATGCTGTCATCAAGGCTAATGGTGGGTCAACACCATACTGAATTCTAGTGTTACCGATGGAAGGCGCCACTAACTTATAAGTAATTTTCAGCCACGTGTCCGGATACTTTTGATCACATAGTGTAGCTGAACATAACTATTTGCAACCAATGAGCGTTTCAGATGGACCAGACGACCAAGTCCATTCCATGTAAACATAGTCTAGACCATAATGGAGCCAGCACCAGCTTGCACAGTGCGATGTTGACAACTTAAGTCCAGGGCTTCATGGGGTCTGCACCACACACGAACCCTATCATCAGCTCTTACCAACTGCAATAGGGAATCATCTGACCAGACCACAGTTTTCCAAAGTCTAGGGTCCAGCCGATATGGTCACAAGCCCAGGAGAGGCTCTGTAGACGATGTCGTGCTCTTACGATCGTACGCTTCCACTGCCCATTAAGCCACATTTCGTCGCACTGTCCTAACGTATATGTTCGTCGTATGTCCCACATTTATTTCTGCGTTTATTTCACGCACTGTTTCTTGCCCGTTAGCACTAACAACGTTATGCAAGCGGCGCTGCTCTCGGTCGTTAAGTGAAGGACGTCAGCCACTGTGTTGCCTGTGGTGAGACATAACGCCTGAAATTTTGTGTTCTCGGACCACTCTTCACATTGTGAATCTTTAGAATATTGAATTCTCTGATGGTTTCCGAAATTTAATGTCCACTGCACTAGCTTCAACTACCATTCCGCATTCAAAGTCTTTTAATTCCCATGGAGCGGCCATAATCACGTCGCATGTGGTGGTCTGAGCACAAATGGCAGCTTCGCCAATGGACTGTCCTTTTATTCCTTCTCTACACGATACTATCGCCATCTGTTTATGTACACATCGCTCTCCCATGACTTTCGTCGCCTCAGTGTAATCATTAAATTTTTTTCTACTAGAAACACATTCAGCAGTCTGAAATATTTTCCAACTAACTATTCCAAATGGCTTTAATTCAGCTTGTATTCCATTCTAATCAACTTAGGTATGCCAACTGTAAATACGAAATGTATGGAATTCGTGTTTGGAAGAGTAATACTAGCAGACTTAGGGCTAACACAAATACCCCATTTATAACTTGTTTAGCTCCACCTTCTCCTCGTGAACTTTGTGTCCCAACACTTTTTCGACAACTCATTGAAGAGTGCTTAAACATATTTGACACAGATTGAGTCTGCCCATTGTGAACTATATTGCGACTACAAACTACACAACTTCTTCACAACACTTGTACGGTTTTAATACGTACACCATGTTGGGTCTTGAGATGTCTAGCTTCAATATGTCATGCCAAACATGTTGATGATGAATGCATTGATGCTACTACTGAAGAAATCGGTGGCTCAGTGATATGGGTTGTTGTCAGTTGTCATGCAGTTTTCTTCTGTCTGGAGATCGTAGACCTGATGATGCTTCATGATGATCAACCACTACTATGTTGAACAGAGCACGAGTGTCGAGTCTGATGACTTGTAAGCCAGGGTGCTGCGGATAAGTGGTGGGGCAAATGACTTCAGTGCCACGGAATTTGGAACAACTATTTTGGGCTATCAGCATTGCATAAGAAATGTAGGTCAGCTATAAATAACTGCCACATCACATTATCTTGAGGAAAACCCGAACAGGACGAGGGGCAGCTTGGAATTTTGCAAGTGGTCGTCTTATATACTGTACATAGAACGAGTACCCAGTTCTACTGCGATACCATGGGAAACCCGTACAGGATAAGTGAAATCTAGTAAAGATTACACTGGCTATGGGATGTTTGTGAGCTATACCCATACCATGGCCTTGCAAACTTCTGCTCCTTCAATTGCAGCCAAGACTTTAATACAAATGACAAAGTTAATGTTATCAGAACATTGGGAGGAGTTTTGGTCTAAATAACAATTGATTTATTCATTCTTAACTTCACATGGCAAAAGATGGCTAAAGGAACCCCACACAAATATTTCTATTTGACAAACGCTTTTAATAGTATGCAGTCTACGGTCTGGGGACCAACACTCTACACTAACCAGAACTATCGCTTTAACTGGCTTCATAAATGTGAATCCGTGGTATGGAGGAAACATTACGCTACTATGAAGCTTCTACACTCTACTACCCCACAAACAAAAATATGGTTCCAAAGAACAGGGTGCTGAGAAGCAAATATTGGAGCCCTAAGCCATAGCAATGAATATTTTACCCTTCTGGAGGTGAGGGCGGGACAGCATGACGCGGTCGCCGATTGCAGCCATGGACAGCGACAATCTGTTATTAATGGCGCACGCCCAAAAGTATGCAAATATGTGGTCTCGTGTTCGGCTGATTCGCAACACAGGTACTTCCCTATGAGCCTCAGAATCCCCAGTGGATTCCAGTGTGCAGGTGGACCCGTTTTTTGGTCTGCCAAACCAATCTGACTCCGTGACATGACTATGCGTGACGGAATATGTCAAATGCTTAGACGGCCTCAAAACAAATAAATACACCCATGCCTCACTCATTGTGTGTGTGATGCAAGAAGTGGTACCTCTGATGGTTCAGATGGTGACTGGCAGAGGCTCTAAGAGGCACACTACCAAAGGATACAAGTCTCGCCGTTTAGGTAAAGACCTACCATTCTTTACCAGCGAAGTGCCAGTACAAGAGTGAATTCTTCTCTTTCTCTTCTCTTTCCTCACTAGCTCAGAAGGATAGCACATTTACAGCCTTAGACTACACTCACTTTAGCCCAAGTCAATCACGAGCTGGAGCTCAGCATTCGAAGCTGGGAGACCGGCGCCTGCTTTGCATACAGAATTTTGACCAACCAGTGACTTTCAAAGTTAATTTGGAAAAAAGGAAAAAAGATTCAGCTTTGCGGCCTCTTTCCCGCACGTTAATGTGGTGTCTTTGCTAAAAGCATGACCTGGATGGAACCACAGCCCCCCATAAAGAGATCGTTATCTTTCCTGCTGCGTCCATTTCGAAATTTCCAAATAACGGGCATAAACTCACTAAAACCCTCGTGCCTTCACAAATATGTTTTGTAGCAGAGTCTGGACGCCTGGGCGCCACTGTTCTGTCCCACGGATATTTGCAGAAACTCACAGCTGCCTCATCGTCTTACTACCTCACAAGGGCCCATCCTCTGCTTTATTGCCAGTCATCAATGCTCTGCTCATAGCTGCAGCGACTCCTCGGCGCTAATCAGTCTACCTGGACGTGGCCACCGACCGACTGTCGCCATCCAACGTGTGTGCACAATGAGACCGAGGGGCTTGGCAGTCTGCAAACGTTTTCACCCAGATTCCGCTGAAAAAACGCTCTCCTCAGTCCTCAGTTGCTGTAAACTTTTACTGCAATCAATTAACTGGTTGGTTGGTTGGCTTGTGGGATTAAAGGGACCAGACTACTATGGTCATTGGTCCCTTAATCAATTAACTCGGCACTCTCTTCCTTTGAACGCAGGTAAAGCTTACCGCTATTCCTTCACTAGAACACACAAGTAAGAGCGTTAACTACTGCCAACAATTTCATCATATGAATAAAGTCACATCGTATCCAGTGTAGCAACCAAGTAGTAAAGATCATCTTCCCTAAGAACATTAAGCAACATGACACTGTATCAAAAGTGACAGGGCCCTGCAATCTCTCAACCTCAGGGAAAATACCAGTAGGACACAACTGTGTTGAAGGTAATAATATTTCCTAACAGCACCGAAAAATATTTGAAATCTATGATGTTGCATCTATTGATAGTCCCATATCAGCACAATCGGTGTATGAGCGACACAGAGCTTCACCCGACCTACTGTTCTGGGTCTGTTTCCTGTCCTTCACCTCTCATGGAACTCCACAGCTTGCAGACGTTCAGCGAATTTTGCTGTAACATTGTGGTGTAATGGGTAAGTTGTCACAATTATTGCTCTCACAGGGGCGGTTGGATAGAATCTTGTTGATTTTGAAATCCTATGGAAACATACGTTGAAGATCCAAAGAAACTGGTAGTCCTGCCTAATGTCATATAGGGCCCCTGTGTGCTCGCAGAAGTGCCTCAGCGTGATGTGGCATAGACTCGACTAATGTCTGAAGTAGTCCTGGAGGGAACTGACACCATGAATCCTATAGGGATTTCCATAAATCAGTAAGAGTGCGAGAGGGTAGAAATCTCTTCTGACGGCACGTTCCAACGCATCCCAAATGTGCTCAATAATATTCATGTCTGGGGAGTTTGGTGGCCAGCGTAAGTTTTTAAATTCAGATGTATGTTCCTGGAGTCACTCTGCAGCAATTTTGGAAGTGTGGGGTGCCGCACTGTCTTCCTGGAAAGGCCCAAGTCCGTCGGAATGCACAATGGACATGAATGGGTGCAGGTGACGAGACAGGACGCTTACGCACGTGTCACCTGTCAGAGTCGTATCTAGACGTATCAGGAGTCCGATATCACTCCAACTCCACACAACAAACAACACCTTTACAGAGCCTCCACCAAGCTTGAACAGTCGCCTGCTGACGTGCAGGTTCCATCGATTCATGAGGTTGTAAAGCTTTGCGTCATGCACTCATCAAGCGTACGTGATTGGGCTCTCGGCTCCGAAAGCCCAAATCGATTATGTTTCGTCGAATGGTTCGCACGCTGACACTTGATGATGGCCCAGCATTGAAATCTGCAGCAATTTACGGAAAGGCTATACTTCCATCACGTTGAATTATTCTCTTCAGTCGTCGCTGGTCCTGTTCTTGCAGGACCCCTTTCCCGCCGCTGCGATGTCGGAGATTTGATGTTTTCCAGTTTCCTGCTATATTCGCTACACTCATGGAATGGTCGTGCCGGAAAATCCCTATGTTTATCGCTACCTCGGAGATGCTGTGTCCCATCTCTCGTGCGCGGACTACAACACCACGTTGAATCTCAGTTAAATCTTGATAGTCTGACATTGTTGTAGCAGTAGCCGATCTAACAACTGCACTAGACACTTGTCTGCTGTAAGCGTTGCCGCCCGCAGCTCCGTAGTCTGCCTGTTTACAAATCTCTGTATTTGAATACACATTCCTATACGAGTTTCTTTGGCGCTTCAGTGTCTAAGGACGCTAAAAACGCATCTTGGTAGCATTACGCTGCAGATAAAAATACAATAATATTTCAGTTTCAGACAGCTTCATAAGTTTTTCTCAGCCAGTTTTAATCTTTAACAGCTAAACATTTATGACAAGCATTCCCACCGTCTCCAGTCGTAACATCTGATGGCGGTTTTCTGCTGACGAGTGACTATGACCTCCCAGAGACATATGACGTCTACAATATTTGTTTCCTCCCACATGGGTTGAGACGTGGAATACACTCCTGTAGTTAGTCACTTTGTTGAAGGAATCACACCGAAATTCTTCAAAGATGATTTATATACCTACTAGATACATGCGATGATGGAGTCGTTCACCACGATTTAAGAGAAGTCGCTTAGAAAATGCAGTACTATCTCGAATACTAGATAGAATGCTGCTATAGAAACGATACGATGAATGGGGTTTAATATATTGTCAACATACAGATTCGTAGAAACAAAATGCGGCTCAGCTGAACAGTGTATAAATCTATAGTGACCTTATCGAAAAACTCACACCGAAGTTTGTTAGAAATGGTTCAAAAATCCTGTGGAAATGTACATAATCCATATCTGACAATTAACTCACTACAGATCTTCTGTGTACTGCACCGCCAATTATTTTCGATCGCAATCCTGTGATGGATGAGTACTCTAGGATAGAGGAGGCATAAAAACTGTCGTCTTTGATGTCACATTCCCTCACTTTCCATATTTTTTCCCGATGTATTTAATTTCAGAAAACGTTAACAAGGCGTTATGTCACTGTACTCCTCTTCAAAGTTTACCAGTGTCCTAGCAAATACGCACTCTTAGGCAACTGTAAAGAGCAGAAGCGTGTCGCGGCATCTGAGCGGATGTGTGCATATGCTTGAGCAATTAACAACACGACTGCACGTACTGTCGTCACCCAGCGGTGTGTGTTGTGACGCGTGGTGCACAGAGGCACTACTAGAGTCTGGGTTCAGATGGTTCAAATGGCACTATGGGACTTAACATCTATGGTCATCACTCCCCTAGACTTAGAACTACTTAAACCTAACTAACCTAAGGACAGCACACACATCCATGCCCGAGGCAGGATTAGAACCTCCGACCTTAGCAGCAGCACGGTTCCGGACTCAAGCGCCTAGAACCGCTCGGCCACACCAGCCGGCTTCGGGGACTGCGACCCGGCCATAGTCCTTCGAGTTCCCACCACCCAACTACAGCCTCCGGCGAGTCATGTGCATGATGCCATGCGCTGTATCATTAAGAAATTCAAACGTGTCAGTCAGTGGGACAGTTCAGCTCCTCGTTCGACAGGAGGTGCTAGGGTCTTGGACCTAGACTTGATGACAGGTTGTGTACAAGCATCTGTCAGCCATTACTATCATCACTCGTCATCCTTTTCGGCTTTCTTTTTGACATGTTTCTGATGAGAGCAATTCGGTTAGTAAATTAAGTGCTAAAATGTGTTTTTTTTTTCTCAGTGCAGTGAGTACATTGTGGATGCATATAACATTTACATGTGTTTGACGAAACTGGGGCATGGGTATGGTCAAGGCAGATTACTGCCTGTTCAATATCGACCATCCATCCCATGCATAGTATCAGATCATTCTGTTGCATAAGTTTTCTGCAAAGGACGAATGTGCATCCGTGAATTTTGCATTTCCATAAAGGACAATGGAAGTAAAACTCTGCTGTTGGGTGTACATATGTGGGGTATTTGGTTATTTCAAACTTAGGAGAGGTATTTTCTTTTTATTACCCGCCATCTTTCAATATGGGGTGAAGCTGTGGTTCCCAGGCTGTGGGAACGACCCCCAGGAGGGGGAGGGGGGAGAGGAAGGGGGGATGGCGTGTGTGGGAGGCGCAGTGTATATATATACAGGGTGCTTCAAAAAGGACTTTACAACTTTAAAAATTCGTATAAATATATGGAAAGAAGATACAGAGCTGGGTTTAGTGTTATTTTGCGCCGGCCGCTGTGGCCGAGCGGTTCTTGGCGCTTCAGTCTGGAACCGCGAGACCGCTACGGTCGTAGGTTCGAATCCTGCCTCGGGCATGGAGGTGTGTGATGTCCTTAGGTTAGTTAGGTTTAAGTAGTTCTAAGTTCTAGGGGCGTGATGACTTCAGATGTTAAGTTCCATAGTGCTCAGAGCCATTTGAACCATTTTGTGTTATTTTGTAGTTAAACACACCTAGCTTTTTTTCTACCTCAAACTAAAGATGCTGTATGTAGATTCATTGGTTATTCTGCGCACATCGCACCAGAAGACAATTTCTTCGCTATCTCGCTGTAGTATTGGAGGTGTAACTTGCACAGTGCCGTCGTAAATTCTTGCTGTAAGTTCAGGTAGAGACGCCGGCGCAGGAGTTATAAACACGGGATCCTTGATGAATCTCCCCCCCCCCCCCCCAAAAAAAAAAATAGAGTCCAGGGAACGTGGGGCCATGCAATTGTCGCATCACGGCCAATCCATTGACCTGGAAAATTCCAGACGTCAGACGGGTAGTGGGGCAGCCCACCATCTTGAATGAAGTAAACGTTTCGTTCTTGGTCATATTAATCGATCTCTGGTATCAAAGATTATTGTAACATATCCAGGTACGCTATCCTGTTGATGGTTCTCTCATGGAAAAAAAGGGGCTATACCCATCATTCTTGCTCAATGCACAAAAAACGTTCATTTTAGGGCTATCACGAACATGTTGCAATGCTTAACAGCGCAATTCGGAGAATGCTCAGGGAGCAAAGACAGTTGCACTCGCGGTACAAGAGAGATCAGGAGAACGAGGACAGACAAAAGTTAGTAGAGATTCGTGCTGCTGTAAAAAGAGCGATGCGCTAAGCATACAACCACTACCATCGTCATACCTTAGCAAAAGCTGAAAACCCAAGAAAATCCTGGTCTTACGTAAAATCGGTAAGTGGGTCGAAGGCTTCCATCCAGTCACTCACTGATTAGTCTGGCTTGGCAACGGAAGACAGCAAAACGAAAGCTGAAATTTTAAATTTAGCATTTGAGAAATCTTTCACGCAGGAGGATCGTACAAACATATCGCCGTTTTAGTCTCGTACAGATTACTGTATGGAGGACATAGTGATAGATATCCCTGAGGTTGTGAAGCAGCTGAATGGGTAGAAAATATATAAATCGCCAGGTCCTGATGGGATTCTAGTTCGGTTTTACAGAGAGTACTCTACTGCATTTGCTCCTTACTTAGCTTGCATTTATCGCGAATCTCTTGCCCAACGTAAAGTCACGAGCGACTGGAAAAAAAGCGCAGGTGACGCCTTATATAAGAAGGGTAGAAGGACGGATCCTCAAAATTACAGACCAATATCCTTAACATCGGTTCGTTACAGGATTCTCGAACTTATTCTCAGTTCGTGTATAATGAATTTCCTTGAGACAGAGAAGTTGCTGTCCATGCATCAGCACAGCTTTAGAAAGCATCGCTCCTTCGAAACGCAACTCGCCCTTTTTTTCACATGATATCTTGCGAACCATGGATGAAGGATATCAGACGGATGCAATATTCCTTGACTTCCGGAAAGCGTTCGACTCGGTGCCCCACTGCAGACTCATAACTAAGGTACGAGCATATGGGATTGGTTCCCAAGTATGTGAGTGGCTAGAAGACTTCTTAAGTAATAGGAACCACTATGTTGTCCTCGATGGTGAGTGTTCATCGAAGGTGAGGGTATCATCTGGAGTGCTCCAGGGAAGTGTGGTAGGTCCGGTGTTGTTTTCTATCTACATAGATGATCTTTTGGATAGGATAGATAGCAATGTGCGGCTGTTTGCTGATGATGCTGTGGTGTACGGGAAGATGTCGTCGTTGAGTGGCTGTAGGAGGATACTAGATGACTTGGACAGGATTTGTAATTGGTGTAAAGAATGGCAGCTATCTCTGAATATAGATAAATGTAAATTAATGCAGATGAATAGCAAAAAGAATCCTGTAATGTTTGAATACTCCATTAGTAGTGTAGCGCTTGACACAGTCAGGTCGATTAAATATTTGGGTGTAACATGGCAGAGCAATATGAAGTGGGACAAGCATGTAATGGCAGTTGTGGGGAAAGCGGATAGTCGTCTTCGGTTCATTGATAGAATTTTAGGAAGATGTGGGTCATCTGTAAAGGAGACTGCTTATAAAACACTAATACGACCTATTCTTGAGTACTGTCCGAGCGTTTGGGATCCCTATCAGGTCGGATTGATGGAGGACATAGAAGCAATTCAGAACCGGGCTGCTAGATTTGTTACTGGTAGGTTTCATTGTCACGCGAGTGTTACGGAAATGCTTCAGGAACTCGGGTGGGAGTCTCTGGAGGAAAGGAGGCGTTCTTTTCGTGAATCACTTCTGAGGAAATTTAGAGAACGAGCATTTGAGGCTGACTGCAGTACAATTTTACTGCCGCCAACTTATATTTAGCGGAAAGACCACAAAAGATAAGGTAAGAGAGATTAGGGCTCGTGCAGAGGCATATAGGCAGTCATTTTTCCCTCGTTCTGTTTGGGAGTGGAACAGGGAGAGAAGATTCTTGTTGTGGTACGAAGTACCCTCCGCCACGCACCGTAAGGTGGATTGCGTAGTATGTGTGTAGATGTACATGTTTGATGTGGATTTTCACTGCCACAAATCATACAGTTATTTGTGTTAACCTTGCCACTTAAGTGAAAAGTTGACTTGTCAGAAAAAATGATTTTCTCCTAGAAATGTTTATCCTAATGTAACCGATTTAACATATCCACACGGAAGTCCTTGCCGTGCAATTTTATCAGTGTCTTGTATTGCTTGTACGATCGTCAATCTGTACGGTTTCAAATGCAAACGGTTTCTCAACACACGCCAAACAGTCGTATGTGGGATTTAAAGTTCACGAGATGCACGCCGAGCCGATTTTGTGGGGCTGTTGAAAAAACGATGTGTCACTCGCTCAACAACGTCGTCAGAGGTGCTTGGACGACCTGATGATTTCCCATGTCTTACCGAGCACCCTGTTTATACAAAACATTTATGTTACTCATAAGTTCTGTGCCTTCTAATGGAATCTTTGGTGTACTTGGTATAGAATTTACGCTGAACTGTTGTCGCCGACTTCGATTCTACAAACCAAAACATACAGCTACCACGCTCAGTCCAGTGAAGGCAGCCATATTTAACGCAGCTGCCGCTAGCGCTCCTTACCGTACGATTCGGCACTAGCGAACTACACGAGACAAGACTTGTATAGATTATGCGTCCTTTGGAACTTGGATCTAGAAGCTGGAGAGATCTGGAGATGCTGAATAAGAGTCTCTAACCGTTGTTTCCACCAACCCGTCGTCTTCTAAAGTTCTGTGTCTCGGCTTTTTATGGAACGCCACTGGGCCAGGTTGTACTCAGTATCTACAGAGGGCAAGGTCTGCAGTATTGGCAATCATGGTAGGCGACACTTCTCATTAATGTATCCTGTTTGGTTATTATTTAAATATTCACACATTTTACACTGTCTTTTACAACACTCAACATAGCTTTCTGAATTCAAGATTTTAAACATGGCTGCAACAGCAACTGTTGAAATTCTTCACGATAAAGGATGACAGCCAAAACAGTTGCAGGATAAAAATTTATTAAAATTCTTGACCAAGGTTCCGGTAAGTATAAATATTTGTTAATTGCACGGTAACTTTTCTATGTAACTTCCGATATAAGGTACAACATGTCCGTACTTCCAGAACGCCCGAAAGAGAGTGGCTAACGTAGCCGAAGTACTTCGTCACCAAGGCGCTCCAAAGCGACCAGAAGGTGTCCAAAGGACTTCAGTTCTAATATCGTTACTCTTATGTTTCTCAAAACTAGTGAAATTTAATAGACAAAAACGATAGACTCGCAGTGTAACCATGAGAGATTTTCATACTAAAATCTTTGTTAAATAGAATGATAAGTATATAAATTATTAATAGAAGAATAGAAGAATTTAGGTGTTTTGGCACCCAACACCCGAATGTGCCATCAATCAGAAGGAAGTTCACTACAGTTGGCAGACTCTCCCATGGGACTGGTGCCCACTGTATCATCTGTCGCCTGTACCTCACTCCACTTTTGTGCCATATGATACTCCACGTGTATCAAGCTGCATCACCGAGAGCTACTAGAAAGATAAAATACTGGCGGCCACAGCCAGGAATATCACACTTGATGTATTTCCCTACAAACTGTCTCTACAGTCCTTTCTGTAGGTACTACGAATTAATTTATATGAATTTTCAAAGTTGGAAAGTCATTTTTGAAACACCCTGTGTATGTATACATATGTATTCTCAGCAGCAAAAATTATATATATATATATATATATATATATATATATATATATATATATATATATATATATATATATATATAGAACATTGACGGTGCCATTGATCTGCATTGAATTTCGCCCGACATCAGTGTTACACCAGACACAGTCGAAGACAGCGGAATTGCGATCATATTTTTGCGTTATCTGAACGATCCGGTAAGCTGGCTGATGTCGCAGTTCAAGCTCTGGGTGTGTATCTCGGCGCCTCCTTACAGTCTTTCAGACTTCGTGAGGATGACTTAACTTCACCATGAAGCGGTTCCTGTTTAGAGAAGACATGAAGACACTGGTGGTCTAACAACTGGCGGAGGACAGGGAGACAGACCAAGAAATATTAATTGCTAGGCTTCATGGAAACTACAATCAATGGTGAAGAACGTCTGCTGTTAGCATAGAGCCTAACAAGTTAAAGAGAGATATTGAAACCCGAAATTCTGAATTAACGAGAAAATGAAAAGAACTTTTTCTCAGGAAACCGAGTGTTTTACTGTCTATCCAAAAGAAATTAAGTAAAACGGTGAATGTGACTTCTAAGGCCCTTTTAGCTCTTATCAGATTCCGCATATGACTGCTACATGCAGGCACCACACACGGCTGCGGAAACTCTGGTTTTACCAGCAGCGATTGCTGTAGTATCACCAACGTTTGGTGACTCATTTGCTTAGCAGTTGAAAAGTGTTCCTTTCTCTAATGATGCAATTCGTAGAAGAATTTTAGACGTTTCTGACAATTTACTCGGGCAGTTAATCGATAAATTGCATAACAACAACTGTTTTGAACTTCAGGTGGACGAAGCGTGTACTATTCATAAAGGTTGAAATTTGACTGCTTATTTTAATTTCGTTGATGAGTTTAACATTTGAGATCAATCGCTTTTCTGGGAGTCGCTACTGAAAACACCTAAACAGCTACATCCCAGACCGTTTTCGACATGATCAATACTGTTTTTAATCAAAACGGGACCTCATGGAATAGCTGAATTAAAGCAGGCGCAATTGCAAGTCGCTCAATGTCTGGAACTCACTGTTAATCACAAACGAAACTTAAAGCTATAGCTTCCGATGCAGTATGGATTCTTTGCATGATACATCTAGAAGCTCTGGCCGCTAAAGAACTTAGTCCACACCTTAAGTGATCTATAAATTTAAGGCTGCTCGAAGTGCTACGAAACGAGATGGGTGCTGAACACATCCAATTGCTGTGTTTTAGTAATGCTCAATGGCTTTCAAGGCGTAAAATACTGAAAAGAATGTCTGAACTGAAGAATGTGGTGTTCTGTTTCTTTAAGGAGGAAAGTCACTCTCTGGCAGACTGTTTCATCAAAGGAGTTTTTCTCTCGGAAAATGGGTTACGTTACTCATATTTGTTAGAAACTGAATATTCTTAACAATTCGCCTCAGCTGTTCTATCTTGTAACGAAAAAAGGTATTAGATCTGTGGCAAAACCAACTTTCAAATGCAATTCTAGATATGTTCCCTACTCTAATGTCAAGTGACACATATAATCCGATACTTCCAATGAAGATAAAAGCTTGGTTTCTTCATCATCTCGCTACAGTAAAATTTGAGTTCTCAAATTATTTCAGCGACGATTTAGATAAATTTAAATCGATTAAAAATTTATCAAAAAATGCCCTGGACCATCACCTCCACAAAACAAAAGAGCTAGAACAACTTATTGTTCTTGGTTGTGTAAATCTAATGAAGTGTCTTTGTTAGAGTTTCGGATATATGTTAGCAAGGAATTGCTAGGCAGAGCCAAAAGGCAATGAAGATCCTGATTCCTTTTGCAACAACACTCTTCCGTGAGACTGGCTTTTCAGCTTTGTTTGCTCTGAAGTCGAACTACCACTCAAAGCTAAATAAAGGCAAAGAACACCGAGTGGCTGCTTCTGCTGCTGCACCAGGTCTTGAGAAATTTCCTTCTCAAAAGCAAGTTCATCCATCACACTGAACTCCTTAATTTAAATTTTTAATACTCTGTTAATCATTGTTTGCTGAATTTTAAATAGTGTTCATTTCATAGTTTGGGAAGAAATAAGAATGCGATAAAAATAATATAATTCATGTAGTTTTGGTTCCAGTTGCGTAAAACCCTTCTAAATTGAATTTGGTAGACCAGAAAATAAGGCAAAAAATATAAAAAAGCCTATTTTTAATTAAAAAATAAGCTGGCGGGAAGCTGATACTGTTTTTCCTTGTGAAGGGTGGGGGGAGGGGGGACGAAGTTTGAGAACCACTGGGTTAATGAGTTGTACTTTCACATTTCCGCGCCATTTTACTTTACGCCTGTAGCAGAATCTCAAATAAAATGCTAGTGGCAGATATCGGAACTAATATTTTGGATATTTTAATTTTCACAGTTTTTAATTTACGGCAGATGTGCTCTGTGTTGGTTTAGAAGACGTTGGTCTGCACTTTACCTCATATAGTCGAGCTGGCTATTCGTATCCGGCGTTAAAATGGTTCAAATGGCTCTAAGCACTGTAGGACTTAACATCTGAGGTCATCAGTGCACTATACTTAGAACTACTTAAACCTAACTAACCTAAGGACACCACATACATAAATGCCCGAGGCAGGATTCGAACCTGCGACCGTAGCAGCAGCGCGGTTCCGGACTGAAGTTCCTAGAACCGCTAGGCTTTTTCAACGGCCCCCGACCTGCAGCGCCTCCGCACGTGGCTTGGAGCTGTTACTGGCCAATGGTGGTATGTACTATGGCGAGCTGGCCGGTGCTGTGCCCGACTCGTATGTCGGAACGGGGCCTCACGAGGTGGTGAACTTTCCGACCTGCCCAGTGAAGCGCTGTCAACACTCAACATTCTGTGGCACGTGCGGAAAATTTTTAAATAAAGATGCAATTGGTTTTTTTCTCACTCCTACCATAAATGCCCAAACAGTCTACAGTTTTAAACTTAGGGCACGTTAGCTCTTCGGTTCGAAGCTTGGGGTGGCAAGTGTTTAAAAACGCAAGCCGTGTGAATCAATGGTAATGTCAGAGAGTGGTTGATACTGTTAAAGTACAGTTTACACCAGTGGGCTCCTACATTGTTTTAAAACTGTGAGTCAGTGGATTCTTATCACAAGAGAATTGTAACATCACATGAGTGAGAAGAACCTATGATTTTTGAATTTCCTGCCATGTTTATCTTAAGAGAGGATTCTAAACTCAGCAAAAGTGGCCATCCAACCATGCAAACTGTCTCAGCATCCAACAGGACCACAATTTTGGCAGACTGTTCTAATCTGCCATTTTGGACTTTAAATGCAGGGCTGTTGGTCTAGGTATGCCATCTTGTTTAGCCATCTAGGATTATGACATGACAGAGGCTGTCCTGAGGTTCACTCTTTAATTTTATACTTAGGATAATCGGGATTGGTCCACCATCGTCGATTTTATTAATTTCCCACCGATTTTTGAATTCGCCGCCATTTTATAAATAGGGCAACTGGCCTGCGACATCAGATATATCAAGGGAGGAGTGGGCGGTAGCACTGTGTGCTGACATAATTGATAATGTCATTCGAAATCTGGCAACAATGCAGACTGTTCTGAAACTTCCTTTCGTACACTACAAGCATGTGTTTCAATGAAGTTGGTTCACAATAACAGAAAACTAAGAATTTTACGGAAGTAAGAGAATCACATCTATGTGCATAATCTACAAGCTCCATTAGTACGTATAGAGAAGGAACATAATGCAAGTAGCACTAAAAAAACCATATTTTGCAAGGAAGCGCCACGATCAGAAATATTTATAAATACAATAGCAGAAAACGTAAAGTAAAAGTGAAAATATGTGCCACTGAAGATTCTTAAATAAGTGGAGATGAAATTGTCAACAAATATAAAATGTGTTTCTTGAAATAAGATCGTCTTAATTGCAAAATATTTTTTATTTACAGGAAATTACGCGTTTCGCTCTTTTGGGGAATCATCGGTTTAGCGCATAAATTAATGTGGGAAACCAAGATTCGTCCATATGATGATGCCCCAAAACGGGGAAACGCGTCTTTTTCCGTAAATAAAAAAGATTTTGCAGACGAAATTTTTATTTCAAGAAATTCATAACCGGTTTCTGTACAAGACAGCCAGCATGGAATGGAACCAAATTTAAAATGCGGTTATTTCGTTTCCCTCAGAAATAACCCAAAAACGCTTGACATAATATTACTACCAAGTGAGGATTGACAGAACAAAAACATTGAATGTACTTGCTATTTACGTTCACTTAGTAGCTTTTAAAGTTACTGTTGGATGTTAGCTAATGTTTAGCTCTACAACTGGCACCGTTGTTTTGCCACAGCACAATTTCCAGATCCACTAGGAAATAACTTAAATATTGAGTTTTTAGGTTATGGAGAATATGGAAGTTGTGTCACATGCAGAGGAAGGGTACTGCGCGATCCTAGGGTTGGATTTCCTGCTTAATCATCGCTCTAAAACTGACATTTGTTGATGCACAGTAGAACTTGGAGAATATTAGTCCAGCTGGGGGAACCAGTCGCTAGTCACGAACTGCTGCATCGTTCGTCTGTCATGAAGAACAAAGCAATTAATCTGCAGGTAAAAATAACAAAGACTCGGATCACCTGGTTCACATCATAAAGTACCGCAAGACACCACGGAATTACTGGGGGTGAACGTGGGGACGGGACTACCTGTTGACCTTATATCGTTGGCATTAATATAATTCTAATTACCTGTTGACCTGTTGTTTGTAGCAGAACCACTAGAGGAGAACAATGTGCTGGATGCATCATGACGTGTCGCATGTAGAAGTATCATATGCATACAGGATAAAGACAGTGAGACAGTGGTTTTCGGCATGTGGTTAATTTCTGTGCTGATGAAGCAAATTTGGCAAAGGGGCTGTTAGTTGCTTATTCAGAATTGATATACAAATCAAGTATGGACGATAGCCAGAAGGGAGCCACCAGCAAAGCTCCATTACCTGCAAAAACTGAGCAGCTGAAGGAAACCCACAGAGTAGCGAAGAGAAGTTGATATTGGAATTTTAGGACTTTAATTCTCGTTGTCTGTTGCGGTGACATCCGTAACACAACACACCTTTGTATCAAAGATATTATAGAACCCCCGTCATTTGCAACTGAGTACAGAAGAATTTGTCATTCTGAAATTGAACGAAGGAGCAAAAGAGAAAGGCACTAGCCTATGAAGCTCTGCTGTCATTACTGTTGCAAAGAAGTCGTTAGGCGGAATGAGAAAGTGCAGATTTTGATGCGATTATCACCAATTAAACAGTAGAACAGGCAGTTGTATATCACATACCTAGCATTGGAAAAACACTCGATGATTTAGAGCAGTGTAGATGCTTTTCGACAATAAATCTGAGTGGTTCCCATAAATTAGAAGTAGTGTCGGAGGACCTCAAGCCAGTGTGCATTTTGACAGACAGACACACCCAATGTTACTGCGGACTAGTAGGCGTTCAGATGTTTCTACTCTGATAATGAAGGCACCTGTACACTGCACTAAGAGCAAACTAAAAGCGTGGAAAGTTGATGCGTGTACTGTACTCAAGTGGCAGCCTGTATACGGTAGCCCTTCAAAAACCTGTACCACTGAACTACGATAAAGTATTGGAATTGCTCTGCAGCTCACGATTGCACACTGACATGACTCTCTGTGATGTCTAATGTGGTTTGGCGAGAAATTCATTGTATTTCTTCCATGGAATCCCATTCGAGGTCCTACAAACTACACGCAGGTTGCTTGTCATAATAAAGTAGCGTGATAATAAGTCCCTGATAGCTATGATAGTTTTAAAATTTCTGAGGTCCTTGTCCATAGCAATGGTATGGAATCCTTTACTGACTGAGGTGAAATTTTATGATAAACTGCTGCAAAAAACAGTACACCCTTTTAGAGGTTTCCAATTCAGTCAAGATCTATTATTGCAACAGTGCATATGGAGTACACGAAATGATTACATTTAGCGATAAATAGCACAAGCGCTTCTGAGATACCAGGTATCGATCCACGCTGTAACAAACATGGTAGTATGTGTTGTGACCTGTACCGGCAGTAATGCAGGCACTGACTCTGGCATCTGGCCGATCATACAGATAGCGAAAACTGTCCTGGGATACGCTATGCCACACTTGCTCGATCTGTTCACATAGTTTTGCAAGAGTTGTTGACTGACGAGTTGCAAGAGTCACCTCTCGTCCCAACATATCCCACACCTGCTGGATTGGAGAGAAGTTCGGATATCGCGCTGGTCATGGAAGTTGCAGAGCATGTTGAATTTCACGGGAAGTGTATGGGCGAGCATTATCCTGTTGGAATAACATATAACTTTCACCTTGATCGGAAAAAGAACGGGTTTAATGATATTCTGCACGTACCGAGCGCTGGTTAGGGTCCAGTCCAGAAAGACTAAACGTGAACGGTAGTTGAAGCTTTTCATACCCTAGACCATGAGACCTGGGGTGGGGCCAGGGTGTTTTGGGCGAATGCACTCTACGAGACAGCGCTCACGAGGTCTGCTTCGTGTGCTCAATCGACCGTCACTCGCGTGCAGGCAGCATCTGCTTCGAAGACCACAGCGCGCCGTTCCATCTTCCAAGTGACCCTCTGACGGCACCAGTCGAGCCGTGCACGTACTTGCTGTGGCGTGACTGGAGGACGGGATGGAGGTTTGCCTACCTGCTGGCCTACTTCTAACAACTGGTTTGCAACAGTTCTTGTTGACATGTCTGGGCTCACAAGCTGTGCTATATGTGTAGGTAGGAATACGATCTGCCACTGCTGTCCTTACAATAGGCGGCCGCTGTAGCCGAGCGGTTCTAGGCGCTTCAGTCCGGAACCGCGCTGTTGCTGCGGTGGCAGGTTCGAATGCTGCCTCGGGCATGGATGTGTGTGATGTCCTTACCTTGGTTAGATTTAAGTAGTTCTAAGTTCTAGGGGACTGATGACCTCAGATGTTACGTCCCATAGTGCTCAGAGCCATTTGAACCATTTTTTATCCTTACAATATGACGATCCTGGGGGCGTCTGTGCTGCGTGGATGTTCAGAACGTCACCCACAGGTATAAATACGTTTACGTGACTACTGACACCTGCACCGTTGCACAACTGACGCAGCAGTGTGGCAATTCTCCGAAAGGGTCATCCCGCCAACTGGAAGGTCACAATTTCACCCCTTTTAAACTACCTCAGTTGGTTGAAACAAGCACAAGTGCTTCTCCATGGCATGGTTCCTTGCTTGCCTCATACGCTTACACCACACGCAGACTTCTTGCTGTGAGCATTCCTTGTTACAAGGGTAGACACAGACGGCGCTCTGGTAGATATGCCACTACGCTGTCTGTTGGCGGACGACGTTGAAAAAGCATTATTAGCACTTAGAATGAAGGCTTTCACGACCGGATGACATGGCTGTTGATATACTTTTCGGGATGTGAGGTCGTGGTCCAAGAACTTTTCTGCTCCTTACGTTTCGTCCAGGAATGCGCTGGACTTCCTCAGACGCGCTGCTCCGCTGAGTCTTGCCGACTGACTGGTCGGGTGTCTGAGAGCGACTTCTATATTGTGAGAAAGGGGGGTGTGGTTCAGGAGACACGTGATCAGCAGTGATAATCCATAGGAAAGTTAAGGCTGACTATCGATTACCACCTTGTCAAAGACAAAACTTGTTAGCATTTTTGTAGAGCCACTGTCCATATATCGCTCAGTTTCATAGCCTCCTCTTTCCTATTAAAATTATCGTGATATTTATAAATTTCAATAGCTTCTCTATATAACCGTGGATAGTAATTTTGTAGATAAAACTTCGGTATCCGAAAACTTCACTTGGTGGTTGCCTGGTTGAAGAGCATGTTCCGCTACAGCTGATTTTTCTATTTTTCCAAGTCGACGAAGATTTTTAAGCTCTTTCAGTCGCGTATTTACGCTTCTTTTGGTAGTACCAATAAACTTTACCACAGGTACATGGAATTTTATACACATCACATGTCGACAGGGGAGGGCGTTTATCCTTCACAGATCGTAGTACTTGACTTATTTTCTTTGTTGGTTTAAAGACCGGTTTTATGTCATGTTTTCGTAAAATCTTACCGATCCGATCTGTTACTTTTTTAATAAAAGGGAGAACTACTGTATTTTTCTGTCGTTGCGGTTCATTCTTATCTTTTGGTCTTCTGTTCCTTGGACGCAAAGTTCTATTTATCTCTTTTCTTGAGTAGCCGTTTTTTTCAAAATCCTGCTTCAGATGTTTCACTTCAGCATCCAAATATTCAGGGGTACATATCCGTTCCGCTCGATCGACAAGACTTTTTATGACACCCCTTTTTTGTTGTGGATGATGATTAGAAGTTTTGTGTAAATATCTGTCCGTATGTGTTGCCTTCCGAAAAACTTTATATTCCAAGCTTCTATAGGACGGTCTCATAACTAAGACATCCAAGAAAGATATTCTGTTATCCTTTTCTATTTCCATGGTAAACTGTATTTTTGGGTGAATTTTATTTAGATAATCAAAGAAATCGTCCAAGGCCTTTCTGCCATGAGACCAAATCACAAATGTGTCATCTACGTATCGATACCAACGAGATGGTTTGTTATTAGCTTTGTCTAGGGCTGATTGTTCAAATTTCTCCATGTAAAGATTGGCAATCGCAGAGCCTAATGGATTACCCATTGCTACTCCATCAAGTTGTTCATAAAATTCACTATCCCACTGGAACTGACTTGATGTTAGACAATGTCTGAAAAGAACAGTCAAAACTTCTGGAAAAATATCCGCTATGAAAATCATAACTTCGTTAACAGGAATCATTGTGAACAAGGACACAATGTCAAAACTTACAAGAATATCTTCAGGGGCCAGAGTTACTCCCTCTAGTTTTTCAATAAAATGACGCGAGTCTTTTATATATGAGTCAGTTTTTCCAATAAATGGTTGTAAACAGGTTGTTAAATATCTTGCTATTTCATAAGTGAGAGAATTGATGGCACTGACTATGGGTCTTAAACGAAAATCTATTTCATGAATTTTATGAAATCTATTTTATTTTTATGAAATCTATTTTATGAATTTTAGGAGACAAGAGAACCACGTGTATGAATATCAAGAGCTCAGATGGAAACCCAGTTCTAAGCAAAGAGGGGAAAGCAGAAAGGTGTATAGAGGGTCTATACAAAGGCGATGTACTTGAGGACAATATTATGGAAATGGAAGAGCATGTAGATGAAGATGAAATGGGAGAAACAATACTGCGTGAAGAGTGACAGAGCACTGAAAGACCTGAGTCGAAACAAGGCCCCCGGAGTAGACAACATTCCATTAGAACTACTGACGGCCTTGGGAGAGCCAGTCATGACAAAACTCTGCCAGCTGGTGAGCAAGATGTATGAGTCAGGCGAAATACCCTCAGACTTCAAGAAGAATATAATAATTCCAATCCCAAAGAAAGCAGGTGCTGACAGATGAGAAAAATTACCGAACTATCAGTTTAATAAGTCACAGCTGCAAAATACTAACGCGAATTCTTTACAGACGAATGGAAAAACTGGTACATGCGGACCTCGTGGAGGATCAGTTTGGATTCCGTAGAAATGTTGGAACACGTGAGGGAATACTGACCTTACGACTTATCTTAGAAGAAAGTTTAAGAAAAGGCAAACCTACGTTTCTAGCATTTGTAGACTTAGAGATAGCTTTTGACAATGTTGACTGGAATACTCTCTTTTAAATTCTAAAGGTGGCAGGGGTAAAATACAGGGAGCGAAAGGCTATTTACAGTTTGTACAGAAACCAGATGGCAGTTATAAGAGTGAGGGACATGAAAGGGAAGCAGTTGTTGGGAAGGGAGTAAGACAGGGTTGTAGCCTCCCCCCGATGTTATTGAATCTGTATATTGAGAAAGCAGTAAAGGAAACAAAAGAAAAATTCGGAGTAGGTATTAAAATTCATGGAGAAGAAATAAAAACTTTGAGGTTCGCCGATGACATTGTTATTCTGTCAGAGACGGCAAATGACTTGGAAGAGCAGTTGAACGGAATGGACAGTGTCTTGAAATGAGAATATAAGATGAACATCAACAAAAGCAAAACGAAGATAATGGAATGTAGTCAAATTAAATCGGGTGATGCTGAGGGAATTAGATTAGAAAATGAGACACTTAAAGTAACAAAGGAGTTTTGCTATTTAGAAAGTAAAATAACTGATGATGGTCGAAGTAGAGAGGATATAAAATGTAGACTGGCAATGACAAGGAAAGCGTTTCTGATGAAGAGAAATTTGTTAACATCGAGTTTAGATTTAAGTGTCAGGAAGTCATTTCCGAATGTATTTGTATGGAGTGTAGCCATGTATGGAAGTGAAACATGGACGATAACTAGTTTGGACAAGAAGAGAATAGAAGCTTCCGAAATGTGGTGCTACAGAAGAATGCTGAAGATAAGGTGGATAGTTCACGTAACTAATGAGGAAGTATTGAATAGGACTGGGGAGAAGAGAAGTTTGTGGCACAACTTGACTAAAAGAAGGGATCGGTTGGTAGGACATGTTTTGAGGCATCAAGGGATCACAAATTTAGCATTGGAGGGCAGCGTGGAGGGTAAAAATCGTAGAGGGAGACCAAGAGATGAATACACTAAGCAGATTCAGAAGGAAATAGGATGCAAGGATGCAGTAGTTACTCGGAGATGAAGAAGGTTGCACAGGATAGAGTAGCATGGAGAGCTGCATCAAACCAGTCTCAGGACTGAAGACAACAACAACAGGAACACCATACAATCGGGGACACATAGCTTCACTTTTCAACACTTTTATCTTCTTTTCGGATAGAGGTAGATGACTTAATCAAATTATTTGTTTTCCTAAGTACACTGGCTGTAGGATCCCTCGCAAGTTTTTTATACTGTCCTGACGTTAAAAGGTTCAAAATTTTTCTTCGGTAATCTTCTGTATTCATAACAACAGTAGCGTTCCCTTTATCTGCAGGAAAACCACTATTTCTTTATCTGCATTCAAATCCATAAGAGCCTTCCTCTCACCTTTTGTTAAATTACTTTCTAGAGGTCTGCTGTGGCTTAAAACTGTAGTGGTTTCCATTCGAATTGCATTCGCGGTTGCCTTAGGGATATTTCGTATACCTGCTTCTATATTCGCGATAATATCTTCAAGTGGTACTTTGACAGGTGTTATAGCGTAATTTCCTCCTTTTGCAAGGACGGAAATCTCGTCTTGAGATAACACTTCTTTGACTTGTTTATAACAGTATCAGCCATCATCGTATTACTTGTAGTTGTTACATTAGCTTGCAACTTTCCGAACTTTTTTCTTATGTCTACTAGTAGTCATTTCTATCGTAGCTTCCATAGTTGTAAACGTAAGATAATCATTTATTCCACAGGTCTATCTGTATCTTACAAGCTAAGAATAAATGAAGCTTCAGTAACTCACAGTCAACAGAATCCATTTCTCGTCTTGTGTAATGTATCCTTTCTCGAAGTAATGCTCTTTCTGTATAATCATAAATCCGATGTACACGAGCTGCCCGGATGATTATAACAACTTGTTTACAACCATTTATTGGAAAAACTGACTCATATATAAAAGACTCGCGTCATTTTATTGAAAAACTAGAGGGAGTAACTCTGGCCCCTGAAGATATTCTTGTAAGTTTTGACATTGTGTCCTTGTTCACAATGATTCCTGTTAACGAAGTTATGATTTTCATAGCGGATATTTTTCCAGAAGTTTTGACTGTTCTTTTCAGTCATTGTCTAACATCAAGTCAGTTCCAGTAGGATAATGAATTTTATGAACAACTTGATGGAGTAGCAATGGGTAATCCATTAGGCCCAGCGATTGCCAATCTTTACATGGAGAAATTTGAACAATCAGCCCTAGACAAAGCTAATAACAAACCATCTCGTTGGTATCGATACGTAGATGACACATTTGTGGTTTGATCTCATGGCAGAAAGGCCTTGGACGATTTCTTTGATTATCTAAATAAAATTCACCCAAAAATACAGTTTACCATGGAAATAGAAAAGGATAACAGAATATCTTTCTTGGGTGTCTTAGTTATGAGACCGTCCTATACAAGCAGGGAATATAAAGGTTTTGGGAGGCAACACATACGGACAGATATTTACACAAAACTTCTAATCATCATCCACAACAAAAAAGGGGTGTCATAAAAAGTCTTGTCGATCGAGCGGAACGGATATGTACCCCTGAATATTTGGATGCTGAAGTGAAACATCTGAAGCAGGATTTTGAAAAAAACGGCTACTCAAGAAAAGAGATAAATAGAATTTTGCGTCCAAGGAACAGAAGACCAAAAGATAAGAATGAACCGCAACGACAGAAAAATACAGTAGTTCTCCCTTTTATTAAAAAAGTAACAGATCGGATTGGTAAGATTTTACGAAAACATGACATAAAACCGGTCTTTAAACCAACAAAGAAAATAAGTCAAGTACTACGATCTGTGAAGGATAAACGCCCTCCCCTGTCGACATGTGATGTGTATAAAATTCCATGTACCTGTGGTAAAGTTTATTGGTACTACCAAAAGAAGCGTAAAGAGCATAAAAATCTTTGTCGACTTGGAAAAATAGAAAAATCAGCTGCAGTGGAACATGCTCTTCAACCAGGCAACAACCAAGTGAAGTTTTCGGATACCGAAGTTTTATCTACAAAATTACTATCCACGGTTATATAGAGAAGCTATTGAAATTTATAAACATCACGATAATTTTAATAGGAAAGAGGAAGCTATGAAACTGAGCGATATATGGACAGTGTCTCTACAAAAATGCTAACAAGTTTTATCTTTGACAAGGTGGTAATCGATAGTCAACCTTAACTCTCCTATGGATTATCACTGCTCATCACGTGTCTCCTGAACCACTCCCCCCTTTCTCACAATATATAAGTCGCTCTCAGACACCCGACCAGTCAGTCGGCAAGACTCAGCGGAGCAGCGCGTCTGAGGAAGTCCAGCGCATTCCTGGACGAAACGTAAGGAGCAGAAAAGTTCTTGGACCACGACCTCACATCCCGAAAAGTATATCAACAGCCATTATCAGCACATCTACTAACCCCCCGATGGTATCTGCCGTCATCGGATCAACATCGAAATCATCTATCCAGGAGTACTAATTTTGTTTTCGGCAGTGTGTGTTGCAGCTCTCACCTATTATTGTCATGCAAAAGTCATAGGGACCTTTTGATTTCATTATTATGGAAGGAGTTTACCATTATAGAAATAATGAAACTTCCGAAGTGACCTTAGCACTGTTGTAGAGGGTAATGACGTTATTTCGTCCCATTTGTCTGCGTAAATACGTATGTTATTGAGAAATACATAATTATTACTAACTTGAAACGAGGGATATTGCACATTAGGTCTGTTGAAAAAACAAGTATTTTAAGAAAATTACACATAACCGTGATAGATCCCAGAACACCCCGGGCTGTATGCAGCGTGCTACCACGATGCCAACGGCAGATCCATCACTACTCACTTAATCATCACGATATGTACGGAAGCATCTCTGAAGGCTCGGCTGTAGGAGTGATTAGTGTGTTGGCTCAGAGAGGAACTTAGTCTGTTCCTGCTGCTTCTGCTGGATGGGGCAGCACCTAATGTCTGTTTGCCCAGGCGCCTGGCAGCAACTCTAGCTCACACCTGAGCCTCCAATTTGCCCCCCAGGTAAAAATAACAGGGAGCAGGGACAGACAAGGGGCGACCGCGTTTGCTCGCTGACTCCACTGCCTCTGTTGATTGTTGTCTCTCCACCGAAAATCTCATACACCAAACACAATATTGTTAAGGCATGTAAGCTGTGCTCCGTCTTGCTAAAAATATCCATAAGTCGTTGATTGCAGTTAGGGTAAGGTCGTCTGAATCGGATACAATTGCTTAACGTCGAAATAGAAGAGAGATTTTGACTGAAAATACTTGAGAAAAATGTATGGTTTGCTACATATTCTAATACATAATACTACATCCGTTGTTGATAGTTTCAGAAGATTAATCTGAGCACTTAGCTGCATGATTCCATTCGCCTTGTTCAAGCAAGGTAAAAAAGATAATACGTCTGATGAATAGGGTTAGTACTAGTATATATGAGGACATGCTGGAAAGTAATGCCTCTAAATTTTTTTATCTGAAAAATGAAACAAACATCATTAACATTCTAAATCAGTTTTGTTCGTTTCAGCTGATCCACAAAAGGATTAAACAGGTTCTGGATATACCAGTCGCCATTAAAGTGTGCTGAAAAATTCATATTAATGTGCCGCATCCAGGGATTGTACATCCAAACACCAATTTCGACATTAGGCTCTTCAAACTACTGACGGTGTTTTTCCGGCGGATAACAGTGCATGTCCAAATACCATGACAGCATGAACGAGGCCTCATGTGAAGAAATGAAAAACTAAGGATCCAATACATGGCGGTGTGTGATGTAACTTTCCCAGTGAGTGAGTAACAGCGTGATGTAATCAAGTTTCGAATTCGAAGAGTTCGTCCACACATGATTCAGCATGACAATGCCAGACCACACATGGGCGCTGCGACATCTGCAACAATGCGACGACTCCTGTTGGCTGTCATCGATCATCCTCCATAAAATCCTGACTCGGGCCCATCCGATTTTCATCTGTTTCCAAAACTTAAACAACACCTTCGAGGACTTCCATCTGATAGTGATGAAGCAGTAGAAACAAAAGTGAAGTTGTGTCTTCGTCAACAAAGTCAAACATTCTATAGTGACAGTATCAACAAACTGGTTTTTCACCAGGGTGACTATGTACAGAAGTAAAGACACGAAGATTTAGAATGTTAATGATGTTTCTTTCATTTTTCGATTAAAAATTTAGAGGCATTATTTCCCAGCATGCCCTCATATACGTTTGCACTAACCCCATTCACCAGACATATGACCTTTTCCCCTTGCTTGAACAAGGCCAATTGGACCATGCAGCTATGTGCTCAGATTAATCTTATGAAACTATGAACAACATGGATGTAGTGTTACGTATTAGAATCTGTAGCAAAACAGACATTTTTCTCAAGTATTTACAATGAAAATCTGTCTTCTATTTCGTCGTTAAGCAATTGTATCCTATTCAGACGACCTTACCCTAATTGCGATGCCTATGTATGGTGAGCAAGATGTATGAAACAGGCGAAATACCCTCAGACTTCAAGAAGAATATAATAATTCCAATCCCAAAGAAAGCATGTGTTGACAGATGTGAAAATTACCGAACAATCAGTTTAATAAGCCACAGCTGCAAAATACTAACACGAATTCATTGCAGACGAATGGAAAAACTAGTAGAAGCCGACCTCGGGGAAGATCAGTTTGGATTCCGTAGAAATGTTGGAACACGTGAGGGAATACTGACCTTACGACTTATCTTAGAAGAAAGATTAAGGAAAGGCAAACCTATGTTTCCAGCATTTGTAGACTTAGAGAAAGCTTTTGACAATGTTGACTGGAATACTCTGTTGTAAATTCTAAAGGTGGCAGGGGTAAAATACAGGGAGCGAAAGGCTATTTACAATTTGTACAGAAACCAGATGGCAGTTATAAGAGTGAGGGACATGAAAGGGAAGCAGTGGTCGGGAAGGGAGTAAGACAGGGTTGTAGACTCTCCCCGATGTTATTCAATCTGTATATTGAGCAAGCAGTAAAGGAAACAGAAGAAAAATTCGGAGTAGGTATTAAAATTCATGGAGAAGAAATAAAAACTTTGAGATTCGCCGATGACATTGTAATTCTGTCAGAGATAGCAAAGGACTTGGAAGAGCAGTTGAATGGAAAGGACAGTGTCTTGAAAGGAGGATATAAGATGAATATCAACAAAAGCAAAACGAGGATAATGGAATGTAGTCAAATTAAATCGGGTGATGCTAAGGGAATTAGATTAGGAAATGAGACACTTAAAGTAGTAAAGGAGTTTTGCTATTTGGGGAGCAAAGTAACTGATGATGGTCGAAGTAGAGAGGATATAAAATGTAGACTGGCAATGACAAGGAAAGCGTTTCTGAAGAAGAGAAATTTGTTAACATCGAGTTTAGATTTAGGTGTCAGGAAGTCATTTCCGAAAGTATTTGTATGGAGTGTAGCCATGTATGGAAATGAAACATGGACGATAAATAGTTTGGACAAGAAGAGAATAGAAGCTTTCGAAATGTGGTGCTACAGAAGAATGCTGAAGATTGGATGGGTAGATCACATAACTAATGAGGAGGTATTGAATAGGATTGGGGAGAAGAGAAGTTTGTGGCACAACTTGACCAGAAGAAGGGATCGATTGGTAGGACATGTTCTGAGGCATCAAGGGATCACCAATTTAGCATTGGAGGACAGTGTGGAAGGTATAAATCATAGAGGGAGACCAAGAGATGAATACGCTAAGCAGATTCAGAAGGATGTAGGTTGCAGTAGGTACTGGGAGATGAAGAAGCTTGCACAGGATAGAGTAGCATGGAGAGCTGCATCAAACCACTCTCAGGACTGAAGACCACAACAACAGCAACAGGTATTTTGTTGAATCCACAGTCTCTACACTTGGGTAATTTATGAAATCGTATATTTAACGAAAGTTTTTGAGAACTCAAGTAGAGAACCTCACCCGTTTCATTGTTCGTAGCCAACTGCCACTTTTCGCACTACGCCGATATCTTGTCTAAAATACACTGTATTTAGAATAGTTCTGCTGGTGTTACCAGCCGGTAAACGACAGGGTCATGAGGGAAAAAGCTAAGGGGACTGCTTAGATTGGCTTATAAATCGTTTGTTGGGATTAACAACAGCAGGAGGGCTATGACGGCTTCTTGGACAACTGCAGGTATAACTTCTGTTTCACTATTTAGCTTCCCGTCAGTTACTACGAACGCTGAGCTTTCAGTAGGAAATCACGAACCAGACCACAGGTGTAACGATATTCCATAAGCAAGTGCCTTGATTGGAAGCCGCATAATAGGAACGGTGTCAGAAGCCTTCTGGAAATCTAGAAATATGGAGTAAACTTGAGATCCCTTGTCGATAGTAGTTATTGCGCGTAATGAGTCAGTTGTGTTTCTCAGGAATGACTTTTTTTATGAATGCCTACTGAATACAAACACATCAAAAAAAAAGGTTTTCCATCACCCCGGTTCCCAGAACTCATGAAGATAGACGTTGACTGTGGGTATTGTATCACAAGCCCAGTCCCGTTCATTGTTAAGCAATGTCACTAAACCCGCCCAAAGATGTAAACAACCATTGATCAAAAAATGGATGGCTCTGGGCACTATGGGACTTAACTTCTAAGGTCATAGTCCCCTAGAACTTAGAACCACTTAAACCTAACTAACCTAAGGACTTCACACACATCAATGCCCGAGGCAGGATCGAACCTGCGACCGTAGCAGTCACGCGGTTCCGGACTGAAGCGCCAAGTACTGATTGGTCACAGCGGCTGGCGACAGCCTATCAGTTCCAGTCATTCCACCAGGAAGGTGGTACACGGCTCATGTTGTCTGTACTTCAACCATGCCTAGACGGTCATTGCCGCGTTTCGATTGCGTCCGCATTGTTACTTTGTGCCAGGGATGGCTCTCAACAAGGGAAGTGACGAAGCGTCTCGGAGTGAACCAAAGTGATGTTGTTCGGACATGGAGGAGATACAAGAGACGGGAACTGTCGTTGACATGCCTCGCTCAGGCCGCCCAAACGACGCTAATGCATTGGATGACCACTACCTACGGATTATGGCTCGGAGGAACCGAGGAACCCTGAGAACAACGCCACCAAGTTGAATAATGCTTTTCGCGCAGCCACAGGACGTCTTGTTACGACTCAAACTGTGCGCAATATGTTGCATGATGCACAACTTCGCTCCAGACGTCTATCTTTGCAACCACGTCACCATGCAGCGCGATACAAATGGGCCCAACAACATACCGAATGGACCACACAGGATTGGCATCACGCTCTCTTCACCGATGAGTGTCGCATGTGCCTTCAACCAGACAATCGCCGGAGACGTGTTTGTAGGCAACCCGGTTAGGCTGAACGCCGTAGACACTGTTCATCGAGTGCAACAAGGTAGAGGTTCCCTGCTGTTTTGGGGAGGCATTGTGTGGGGCTGACGCATGCTGCTGGTTATCATGGAAGGCTGTACGATACGTGAATGCCATCCTCCGGCCTACAGTGCAACCATATCGGCAGCATATTGGCGAGCCATTCGTCTTCATAGATTCGCGCCCCCATCCTGCACATCTTGTTAATGACTTCCTTTAGGATAACGGCATGACTTGACTAGAGTGGCCAGCATGTTTTCCAGACATGGACGCTAGCGAACATGCGTGGGGTAAGTTGAAAAGAGTCTGTTTGTGGACGATGTGACGCACCAACTATTCTGAAGGATCTACGCCGAATCACCGTTGAGGAGTGGGACAATCTGACCAACAGTGCCATGACGAACTTGTGGATAGTATGCCACGACGAATACAGCCACATACCAATGCAAAAGGACGTGGTACTGGATATTAGGGGTACCGACGTGTACAGCAATAGAAAGGGTGGAAATATTGTTTATGTTGATCTCTATTCCAGTTTTCTGTACAGGTTCTGGAAGTCTCGGATCCGAGGTGATGCAAAACATTTTTTGATGGTGGTTCAAATGGTTCTGAGCACTATGGGACTTAACATCTGTGGTCATCAGTCCCCTAGAACTTAGAACTAATAAAACCTAACTAACCTAAGGACATTTTTTGATGTGTGTATGTCAATAGATCTTATTCTTCGAGGCATTTAATAATCTTCCAATATCTTACTGCTAATCGGCGACAGTGATATAATTCGACATTTCGGCGGATTACTTCTGTTTACCTTCTTGTCTGTTGGTGTCAACTGAATTAACTTTCTAGTTTTGAGTTACGGATATTTCGCGGTCTAAGCTGTTCTATATGCTTGCAAAAAGGACCGACTCTAGTCTAGCACTAAGATCTTCACTAGTCTGTTCGATCCACTCCTGCACTCCAGAGAACCGTTCCGGAACGGCGCCTAATTCGCGGAACCGCGACATTTCCGTCGCTCCTGGAATCACTCGCTCTGTGCTGTGTGCTGATGTGACCAACAGTCGCAGACGTCGGCAAACTTTGGCCCCGGTAATGGCCGCCTGGAACTCGGCTTAGGCTGATAATTGGACCATTAGGGCCGGACTTATCTGTTTGCCCTCTTCGCGATCGCGAGAGGGGCAGTTGTACCTCTCGGAGGAACTGTTGCCGTTAGGACCTTAAGTCGAACTTGTACTAGAGAATTATGTTTTCTACAGGAGGTAATCCGTGTTAATTGAAACCTGCCATAGGATTCTCTGCAGCCGTTCAGGCAAATGCCGAATTTCGTTACTTTCGCCACGAATTGCTGATTCCTATTATTGTCAAATGTAGATCAATAGTTTGCACAGATTTCGAACAAAAAATAAACACAACCAGTTTCGTTTTTTATGCAACGCATGATGCATTTCATGATTTTATTCACATTCTCAAGTGCTGCGAAAGCACAAAAAATTAATCTTCGTTCAGTAATCCCCTTTAACAGGGCACAGGAGTTTTACATTATTAAAACGATGGACCTCGCAGCACGCGTTCATTAAAACCAGCTCTGAAATCTGTGCAGCTGTTACGTACAGGAAAGAGCGTTACAGCCTCTGCAATTTTACACAGAGTTTATTTCGACTAACTGCCAATAGAAACAACATTCCATTACAACATGTTGACATATTATAGTCTCTTTAAAACGAGATACATTAGGTCCGAAAAGGAGGATCAGTATAGAAAAATTAATGAAACAGAACGATGTGAGGTAATGTAATCTCATTTCTCAATGCTTTGTACAAACAGCTTTCGAGTAACGGGTGTAAGATTAACAATTTTTTTAACTGTAACTCAATAGGAGGAAAAGGAAGACAAGGAAGGATAATGGGATGGGATAGCATAACCTGGGATCAAGGAATGAAAAGGGAAGCCACCTAATGGAATTTTGTGTAGAGCGTAATTTAATCAATGTTGACACTTGCACTGAGTTATCATTAAGAAAGATTATGTACGTGAAAGAGATCTCGAGACACCGGAAGGTTTCAGATACATTAAATAATGGAGATTTCGAAACCCGAGTGTAAGCTGGAATGTAGAGTGTCTACAATTTATTTGTTACGAACTGCAGATTAAAAGAAAAGTTTGCAGAAAAGTAGGAAATCAACATGGGGTCTGGATAAATTGAGGGAACCAGATGTTGAGAGTTACAAAGGGAGGATTACGCAACGAGCGAGTGAAGCAGAGAAGAGCAATACAACAGGAAATCAATGGGTAGCTTTGACAAATTAAATAGTGAAGGCAACGGGTGTGTCAGACAAGCAAAATGAGAAGGCTTAGTACAAAACCTTGAGTAACACACGAGGCACTGGATTTAATACACGAAAGTAGAAAATATGAAAATAAAGCGAACTAACAGACATAAGCAATTACCGTCCAATTTAATTACCCCCATCTTTTTCCAAAATATTCTGTAAAGTGATATACTCAAGTGTAGTAACCTCACGGTGTATGTAAAAACAATTTTCTTGGCATGTCACAATATGGATACCACTGAGAATTCTATTTATACCAGGGCGTGCTGAAACGTAATGGGTTTGTATTTTTAGTTGAAATCTTTTAAGATTTTTTTAAACAAAACAAACTTTGTTAACTTCATTTTTTCTTCATGTCTACAAAATTATTTCTAAACATAGGCACCCTGACGATAAACAAACCTCTCCCAACGAGAGACCAATTTTTTGATACTATCCCTGTAGAATGGTTGACTCTGTTACTGGAACCGCAATCTCACCTCTATTGCACCGCTTCATCGTTATCAAAATGAAGTCCTCGAAGGTGTTGTTTATGTTCTGGAAACATTAAAGTCGGGTGGGGCCAAGTCCGAACTGTATGAGCATGACCGATAACAGTGAACCCATGGCAACGAAGTGTTACAGGTGTGCCAGCACTCGTACGTGGTCTGGCGTTATCCTGCTGGAGGAGAGGGTGCTCCATGTGAGGGTGAGATCTTCTGCAGTCAGAAACTCAATTACAACAGGCTGCTTCTCACTCACCGACGCAGTTACGTTACACACCACAATGTTACACGCTACAACTCGGAACCCTCCAGTGACAGAAGCCTGCAACTTGCGTCAGGGCTGCAGGGAAGTAGACTGCGTAATACGCATGACAATTAATATCTTGAACGACATTGAGAACAGAAAAATTCGGAGGCATTACTTTTCAGCACACCCTCAAACATCCACTCATAAAACACTACAAGCCTTAAATAACAAGATGTCGAGAGCTGGTATTTTTGTAGGCCGTTCCAAGGATTTAGACTGTGTACATCTGTTACTCTCCCATAAAAACTCAAGTTTTATGGGCTTGATGGTTTTTTTAGCACAGCCGTTTTGAATCATACTTAGCAAACAGAATGCAGAAATTTGTGACGAATAATGTAAACAATAGCGGAAGGGTAGAAATTTTGAGTGACTGGGGATAAATCACAGAACGAGTCCCACAAGAGGTTTGGGCCCGTTCCTATTCCTTAGATATGTCAATGATCTTCCTTTTAAATGGCTCTGAGCACTATGGGACTTAACTGCAGAGGTAATCAGTCCCCTAGAACTTAGAACTACTTAAACCTAACTAACCTAAGGACATCACACACATCCATGCCCGAGGCAGGATTCGAACCTGCGACCGTAGGGGTCGCGCGGTTCCAGACTGTAGCGCCTAGAACCGGTCGGCCACTCCAGCGGGTCTTCCTTTTAAGATTCAACAAGTAGAAGTGGTAGTTTTTGCAAACGATACTAACGTTACAATAAATCATATTAGCGAGACAGCAACACAAGAGACTGTAAATGATATTTTCTATATAATTATAAAGCTGTTGTCAGGAAACGAATGCTACCAAAAGTTTGGAATAAACACACTATAGTAAGTTTCGTACAACAAAGAAATCCATACCAGCAGTTGATGTAGCACACGAGCAGGTATAAGTAAACAAGATAGAATGCTCTAAATTTTTGTGTGTTAATACTGATGAAAACAAACTGGAATAAGCGTACTATTGAGCTTGTAAAACAAGTAAGGCCCTCTACTTTTGCTCTTCGTACAACTGCTAATCATAGAAACAAACAAATTAACATCCTGACACATTTGTTATGTTTCCACTCAATAATGTCTTACGGAATAATTTTCCGGGGTAATTCACCTATTAGATAGAAAGAACTGACTGCGCAAAAGCGAGCAGTAATAATAATATGCTATGTTCATCCACGGACGTCATGTAGATATCTGTTCAAGTAACTAGGCATTTGAACGACGCCATCACATTACAAATCTTCGCTAACGAACTTCGTCATAAGACATCCATCACAATTTGAGGAGGACAGTCAGGTCACATGTTGTTTATTTCTATTAAATTTATCATTGGTTCAGGAAGGAGTTGAATAGGCGGCAACGAAAATCTTTGATCATTTGCCGAATAACAAAATGACAAGTAGCAAATCAAATTTTAAATCTAACCTAAAACCATTTCTCCTGGACAACGCCTGCTGTTCTACGGACGAATTTTATTTAAAAACTCGCAACTAAAAAAAGAATACAACTTTTCAGGTGTACCCGCATAAAACAAACTAAATTTCAATAATATTTTGGTAGTGAACGTGTAACACCCCACACGTTACTTATCTGGTTTTGGCGTGTGTTCACCCCAGCTGATTGACCATCAGATCAACAGAGAATGCAAAACTGCGGCAATGTCGGATAACGCAAAGAAAGTAATAAGGTCCTGTAGCTCCTGATTGAACTGCTGTGGCAGTGTTGACATTAATTGATTCAGAATTGATTCCTTTTAATTAAAAAGGTGTGCACATTGAGGTTATATTCAGCTATTGAACACCAGATGCAAACGTTGAACACAAAATTAATTAAGAAAGTGACTTGGGATTTCAATTACTTGATTCAAAGCAGATGCAGTCGATTATCACAAATTTATTTTAACTCACGACCTTCAATCATCACATTACATGACTCTCCTAACAGGCAGTGGGAATAAATTGCGTTTACGTGGAGTAAAGCGCGATAAATCAAAATTAATTCCTGTCCACTGACCCAGATATAATACGAAGTGCGAAAAGAACCATGAAACCCTCGTGGAAACTTTGCTGACTTGATCCAACAAATTGGTCAGCGGCCGGAGCGGGCGCAATATCACCAAACACAGCGTGGCAGAGCGGCGTAGTTGTGCGGACGTCAGCCGACCTCGTGGTGCTGCAAGGCTGCACTCGTCTATTCACTCCTAGCTATCTTCCTATCTCCAAGCTCAATAGTTCCATTTGCTAAATCCTAAATTGCATAGATGCTCACAATCTCTCAGGCAAGTTGAGTAAAGAACGCATTCTAGGCAAGCTGGGAACAGAAGATTTCTATGGAGACTTCTGTCAGTCCACTCTTCGCCTCGATTTCCCCTCCAGCAAAATCACTTACGCCAATTGCAGCGCAAGACGCATTAATTATGCGTCGCTGCCCAGCGCTGACTAATGCTTGCTCTGGGAAGTGAACAAATTCCCACAAAATTT
Organism: Schistocerca gregaria; assembly: GCF_023897955.1. NCBI lineage: Eukaryota > Metazoa > Arthropoda > Insecta > Orthoptera > Acrididae > Schistocerca > Schistocerca gregaria. Next base: position 5,357,056 of record NC_064925.1, read on the forward strand.
TCCTTCCTCTGCTATTTAGCTCCACCCAGGCCACCCATCAAGGTTAGCGTCTGCACAAAACACTAATTTTTCCGGAATTCTGACTCCCAGGAGAATACTTAAAATTCCTCGGTCCTATGTTCCCATCGGAGGCCGACGTATTTCATTCTGTCGCTCTTCACCTGGTTTACTTCAGGCTCTGTGGACCGTGAATTCACCATACAGTTGCTATAGTAACGAACACGCATATTTTGACCTCTGTTGACCGCTCCGCCATAGCTTTGCGTGGCTTTCTCGAATGTTTCACTGAAAACAGGATGACGGACATTTATGAACAGGCGTACAAGTTCTCCATCTACTTCCTGGTACACAAGCATGGGGTCAACCACTTCCCCTCACTGTCACTCAAGGCGGCTGGAGGCTGCGCCCCCTTACCGCTTTCTCAGAGTTTGAGCCGTCCTAAGCTGCCTATTGTCGCTTCCCTTCGCCACTGCCCAGCCCAGCTGCGGTCAACTCTGAATAGTTCCTTGGTATAAACTAGCCTCCAGTAAACCGACGCGATTCCACAAAATTTTCATGTCGCCTGAATTACTTTAAAACCACCACCCAACATTAATTATTCCAATACATCCTTACTATACCCTCTACAAGATGCATTGTGCCTTGTCAGTCATTTTTGTTCAGCCCTACTATTCGCTCAACGTGAGTTAGGTGATCTTTAATGACTTCATGTGAGGGGCATAGTTCTTGCCATCTTACAAACGTGAGAAATTATTTGACATCACATAAGATAATACACTCCTGGAAATGGAAAAAAGAACACATTGACACCGGTGTGTCAGACCCACCATACTTGCTCCGGACACTGCGAGAGGGCTGTACAAGCAATGATCACACGCACGGCACAGCGGACACACCAGGAACCGCGGTGTTGGCCGTCGAATGGCGCTAGCTGCGCAGCATTTGTGCACCGCCGCCGTCAGTGTCAGCCAGTTTGCCGTGGCATACGGAGCTCCATCGCAGTCTTTAACACTGGTAGCATGCCGCGACAGCGTGGACGTGAACCATATGTGCGGTTGACGGACTTTGAGCGAGGGCGTATAGTGGGCATGCGGGAGGCCGGGTGGACGTACCGCCGAATTGCTCAACACGTGGGGCGTGAGGTCTGCACAGTACATCGATGTTGTCGCCAGTGGTCGGCGGAAGGTGCACGTGCCCGTCGACCTGGGACCGGACCGCAGCGACGCACGGATGCACGCCAAGACCGTAGGATCCTACGCAGTGCCGTAGGGGACCGCACCGCCACTTCCCAGCAAATTAGGGACACTGTTGCTCCTGGGGTATCGGCGAGGATCATTTGCAACCGTCTCCATAAAGCTGGGCTACGGTGCCGCACACCGTTAGGCCGTGTTCCGCTCACGCCCCAACATCGTGCAGCCCGCCTCCAGTGGTGTCGCGACAGGCGTGAATGGAGGGACGAATGGAGACGTGTCGTCTTCAGCGATGAGAGTCGCTTCTGCCTTGGTGCCAATGATGGTCGTATGCGTGTTTGGCGCCGTGCAGGTGAGCGCTACAATCAGGACTGCATACGACCGAGGCACACAGGGCCAACACCCGGCATCATGGTGTGGGGAGCGATCTCCTACACTGGCCGTACACTTCTGGTGATCGTCGAGGGGACACTGAATAATACACGGTTCATCCAAACCGTCATCGAACCCATCGTTCTACCATTCCTAAACCGGCAAGGGAACTTGCTGTTCCAACAGGACAATGCACGTCCGCATATATCCCGTGCCGCCCAGCGTGCTCTAGAAGGTGTAAGTCAACTACCCTGGCCAGCAAGATCTCCGGATCTGTCCCCCATTGAGCATGTTTGGGATTGGATGAAGCGTCGTCTCACGCGGTCTGCACGTCCAGCACGAACGCTGGTCCAACTGAGGCGCCAGGTGTAAATGGCATGGCAAGCCGTTCCACAGGACTACATCCAGCATCTCTACGATCGTCTCCATGGGAGAATAGCAGCCTGCATTGCTGCGAAAGGTGGATATACACTGTACTAGTGCCGACATTGTGCATGCTCTGTTGCCTGTGTCTATGTGCCTGTGGTTCTGTCAGTGTGATCATGTGATGTATCTGACCCCAGGAATGTGTCAATAAAGTTTCCCCTTCCTGGGACAATGAATTCACGATGTTCTTATTTCAATTTCCAGGAGTGTACTTACGAATGATATCACCGCACACTTAGAGCAAACAATTAATTGATGCCAATAATTACATGAAATCAACGGCGAAAGGTTATGCAGTTAAGGGGTTGATCTATGAATGGAACAGATTGCTTAGATGAATAAATCATTAAAAAAAGTATTCATTTCAGTACCGTTTCTACAATCCAAAAGAAAATTACAAATCTCGGGGCTAATTTGGCTGGGCGTGGGCACGACTCTGTTATTAAGGTGAAGGAAGGAGCGACGAATCGTCTCACCGTTATTCGTTATCGTTCGTCGAGCAGCGCTGTCGGCGGCAGGCGTTGCGTCGCCACGCCGCGTCGCATCGGAGCTGCCTTCTTCCGTACCGGCGGCTTTGTGGCGAGGCGCAAGTACGACCTCCGCGTGTCTGCCCGTTGTGGGTTGCGTGGCCGAAGTTCCGATTTCACGGTGTCGGAAGGCGGATGTTGGCGATGGATGGAAGAGCGGCCATATCCTCTTGCTTCCGAGATGTGTAACCGACTCCTTCGTCCCTCCTCCTCCAATTCTCAGCTCCTCCCACAGTGTTGCACTCCCACTCAACTGCCTCTCCGTGCAGGGTGAACATTTCCTATCTTGTTTGGGCTAATGTGTATCTATAGAACTGGCATATTTCTCACAATTTCACCAGCGTTGTTGCCACATTCTTCCGACGTCTTTCTGCATTTCGAATTTTTCCGGGAGCAGCCACACAACACGTGTTTGTAAACGCCATCTCTTCTTGAGGCTGGGACACACGCCAGGCTGTGCTTTGTCTTAGTGTCTTCTGGTGGACCGTGATATACGAGGGTTCTAACTTTAATAGCGGCAACTATTAATTTACAGCTCGTACAGAATAGATGTTTTTGTTGTTGTTGTTGTATTCAGTCCTGAGGCTGGTTTCATGCAACTCTCCATGCTACCCTATCCTGTTCAAGTTTCTTCATCTCCCAGTAGTTACTGCAACCTACATCCTTCTGAATCTGCTTAGTGTATTCATCTCTTTGTCTCCCTCTACGATTTTTACCCTTCACGCTGCCCTCCAATACTAAATATGTCATCCCTTGATGCCTCAGAACATGTCCTACCAACCGGTCCCTTCTTCTTGTCAAATTGTGCCACAAGCTCCTCTTCTCCCCAATTCCACTCAATACCTCCACATTAGTTATGCGATCTACCCAACTAACCTTCAGCATTCTTCTGTAGCACCACATTTCGAAAGCTTCAATTCTCTACTAGTCCAAACCATTTATCGTCCATGTTTCACTTCCATACATGGCTACACTCCATTCAAATACTTTCAGAAACAACTTCCTGAGACTTGAATATATACTCGATGTTAACAAATTTCTCTTCTTCAGAAGCGCTTTTCTTGCCATTGCCAGTCTACATTTTATATCCTCTCTAATTCGACCATCATCAGTTACTTTGCTCCCCAAACAGCAAAACTCCTTCCTAATCTAATTCCCTCAACATCACCCGACCTAATTTGACTACATTCCATTATCCTCGTTTTGCTTTTGTTGATATTCATCTTATATCCTCCTTTCAAGACACCGCCCATTCCGTTCAACTGCTCTTCCAAGTCCTTTGCCGTCTCTGACAGAATTACTATGTCATCGGCGAACCTCAAAGTTTTTATTTCTTCTCCATGGATTTTAATACCTACTCAAAACTTTTCTTTTGTTTCCTTTACTGCTTCCTCAATATACAGATTGAATAACATCTGGGAGAGGCTACAAACCTGTCTCACTCCTTTCCCAACCACTGCTTCCCTTTCATGCCCCTCGACTCTTATTACTGCCATGTGGGTTCTGTACAAATTGTAAATAGCTTCTCGCTCCCTGTATTTTACCCCTGCCGCCTTTAGAACTTGAAAGAGAGTATTCCAGTCAACATTGTCAAAAGCTTTCTCTAAGTCTACATGTGATAGAAACGGAGGTTTGCCTTTCGTTAATCTTTCTTCTAAGGTACGTCGTAAGGTCAGTATTGCCTCACGTGTTCCAATATTTCTACGGAATCCAAACTGATCTTCCCCGAGGGCGGCTTCTACCAGTTTTTCCATTCGTCTGTAAAGAATTCGTGTTAGTATTTTGCATCCGTGGCTTTTTAAACTGATAGTTCGGCAATTTTCACATCTGTCAACACCTGCTTACTTTGGGATTGGAATTATTATATTCTTCTTGAAATCTGAGGGTATTTCGCCTGTCTCATACATCTTCCTCACTAGATGGTAGAGTTTTGTCACGACTGGCTCTCCCAAGGCCGTCAGTAGTTCTGATGTAATGTGTTCTGTCACACTCTTCACGCAGTATCGTATCTCCCATTTCATCTTCATCTACATCCTCTTCCATTTCCATAACATTGTCTTCAAGTACATCGCCCTTGTATAGACTCTCTATATACTCCTTCCACCTTTCTGCTTTCACTTCTTTGCTTAGAACTGCATTTCCACGTGAGCTCTTGATATTCCTACAAGTGGTTCTCTTTTCTCCAAAGGTCTCTTTAATTTTCCTGTAGGAAGTATCTATCTTACCCCTAGTGAGATAAGCTTCTACATCCTTACATTTGTCCTCTAGCCATACCTGCTTAGCCATTTTGCACTTTCTGTCGATCTCATTTTTGAGACGTTTGTTTTCCTTTTTGTCTGCTTCATTTACTGCATTTTTCTATTTTACTCATTTAATCAATTAAATTCAGTACCTCTTCTGAAGAATACTCAGTATTATAGAACACTCAGTGTAATGTCTTTTATTGAAACTGAACTACACTTCTTGAACAATCACTCTACACACACAAAAACAAATAACTTGTAGACGACCATTCATCAAGAGTCGGCCGCGGTGGTCTCGCGGTTCTAGGCGCTCAGTCTGGAGCCGCGCGACTGCTACGGTCGCAGGTTCGAATCCTGCCTCGAGCATGGATGTGTGTGATGTCCTTAAGTTAGTTAGGTTTAAGTAGTTTTAAGTTCTAGGGGACTGATGACTTCAGATGTTAAGTCCCATAGTGCTCAGAGCCATTTGAACCATTCATCAACAGCGTCGGTGAGGTACGTCGGAGCTGGTCCTTGCTCGGCAAGGAACTGGCTGTACTGGTTTTTCTTTCTTTATTGTAATTTTAAAACCTGTACAACAGGCAGGCTGTCAGCAGCGTTCTATGCTGCTCTTCAGCCAGAGGATACAAGATGAGAAAAAACTGAAAGATTACACATAGGTTACAGAACGGTGGGCAAGAAAACAGTTGACACAGAAAGGCAAACACGGAGCCGTTCACACTTGACGATAGTCCACACTTAAAATTGGTGACACGATGCACAAACACGGAAGACGGCGATGGCACAGGTGAACGATGGAGTGCGACGGTGAACACTGAACACTAAACACGACGGCACACACGAGACACTGATGGCGATGATCTCCGGCGCGCGAAAGTCCACGTAGAGTGTGCGAGTCCGGGGACCTGCCAAGAGGGGAAGAAGGACGGGGGAGGAGTGGGGAGAAAGGGATGAGGGAGAGAGGATGCCCAAAGGAACAGAGACAGGAAGAGGGAAGGAGGATCAAAGTTGGTAGGAGGGGTATATGGATGGAAGGAGGACATCATCAGGGAGGGGGAGCTGGCGGAAGCCACCTTGGGAGAGGGTAAGGAGGGTAGAGAGATGGAGACCGGGTGGGACGTGGGAATACATGCGCGGCAGTGGGCGGGGGCGGGAGAGGATGGGCGAGACAAGCGGGTGAGGAGGATCGAGTTTGCGTGATGTGTACTGGATCCTTAGCCTCTCAAGGAAAAGGAGCAGGTGGGTAATGGAATGAGATCATACAGGATCCGTGTGGGGGAGGGGAGACGGATGTGATAGGCGAGGTGGAGAGCATGGCGTTCAAGGATTTGGAGGGATTTGTAAAAGGTAGCAGGGCCAGAGATCCAGGCCGGATGGGCGTAACAAAGGATAGGGCGGATGAGGGATTTATAGGTGTGGAGTATGGTGGAGGGGTCTAGACCCTACGTACGACCGGAAAGGAGCTTGAGGAGATGGAGACGGGAGCGTGCCTTGGCTTGGATTGTCCGGAGATGTGGGGTCCAGGAGAGTCGACGGTCGAGGGTGACGCCAAGGTACTTGAGGGTGGGGGTGAGGGCGATAGGACGGCCATAGATGGTGAGATAGAAATCAAGGAGGCGGAAGGAAGGGGTGGTTTTGCCTACAATGATCGCCTGGGTTTTGGAGGGATTGGCCTTGAGCAACCACTGGTTGCACCAAGTAGTGAACTGGTCAAGATGGGATTGGAGAAGGTGTTGGGAGCGCTGCAGGATGGGGGCAAGGGCAAGGAAGGCGGTGTCACCGGCAAACTGGAGAAGGTGGATGGGTGGTGACGGCGGCGGCATGTCCGCCGTATACAAAAGGTACAGAAGGGAGGAGAGGACGGAGTCTTGGGCACACCGGCGGAGGGTAAAAAGGTGTAGGAATCTGTGTTATGGATGGTGACGTAGGAAGGACGGCGGTAGAGAAAGGAGCCGATCAGACGGACGTAATTAATGGGAGGGGCGAAGGTTTGGAGCTTGAAGAGGAGACCGGAATGCCATACGCGGTCATAAGCACGTTCGAGGTCCAGGGAGAGGAAGATTGCAGAGCGACGGGAATTAAGCTGTTCAGAAAGGAGATGAGTGAGGTGAAGGAGAAGGTCATCGGAAGAGAAGGATGGCCGAAAGCCACACTCGGTGATGGGAAGGAGGCGGTGCTGGCGGAGATGCTGGTGGATGCGGTGGGTGAGGATAGATTCCAGGACCTTGCTGAAGACCGAGGTAAGGCTGATGGGACGGTAGGAGGAGACGGTGGATGGCGGTTTACCAGGTATAAGGAACACCAGGATACGTGAGGTTTTCCACAGGTCGGGGTAGTAACCGGTGGACAAGACTACATTGTAGAGCCTGGCCAGGGTGGAGAGGAAAGAGACAGGAGCTTCACGAAGGTGACGGTAGGTGACACGATCGTGACCAGGAGCGGTGTTGCGTTTGGTGTGGAGTGTAGCAATGAGATCCCATGTAGTGATAGGGGCATTGAGTTCTGTGTGTGCAATGTTGTCCAAGTACTGGAAACCAGGCGCTAGGGGAGGGACAGAGGTGTCAGTTCGATCGCAGACATCCGGGAAGAGGGAGTAATCGAACTGGGGATCGTTGGGGATGGAAAAGACATCGGAGAGGTAGGAGGCAAAGTGATTGGCCTTACTAAGAGTGTCAGGGAATAGGTGATCATCATGGAGGAGAGGATAGTACGGGGAGGGTTTAGTTCCGGTAAGGCGACGGAATGCTGGCCAGAACTTGGACGAGTTGATAGGTAGGGTGGCACTCAAACGGGTGCATGTCTGTCGCCAGTCCCGGCGTTTCTTGGCCGCGAGCAAATTACGAACATGTCGCTGGAGTTGCCTGTGGCGTCGGAGTGTGTCCGGGTCTCGCGTGTGGAGGAAGGCACGGTAGAGACGACGGGATTCACGGAGGAGGAGGACGGCCTGTGGGGGTAAGGTAGGACGGTGGGGGTGGATGGCGACAGTAGGGACGTGGGCCTCCACGGCCTCAGACAAGGTCTGCTGGAGAAAGGAGGCGGCATGGGTTACATCGTCAGGGTGGCGGTAGGTGAAGGGGTGGCTATCGACCTGGGTGGAGAGGGTATCCCGGTAAGCATTCCAGTTGGCACGGGCATAGTCATGGATATACTTTGGGGGGAGGGTCATAACGAGGGTTGGGGCGGGGGCGACGACCGTCGGAAACAGTGAGGAGGACAGGGAGATGGTCGCTAACAATAGGTTCCAGGACATTCACCATTATGCGGCCAAGGAGGTTAGTGGATGAAAGGATAACATCGGGAGTGGAGTTGGATTCAGGACGGGTGTGCTGGGGGATGGGGATGAGGTCCCCTTGAAGGGAGGAGAGGAACCGATGCCACCGCCGTAACTGGGCGGCGGAACAACTATGGATGTTGAGGTCGGCGGCGATCACGTAGGAGGAGAAGGTATGGTCAATGTGGGAGAGGAAGTCGAAGGGAATAGGGACGTTAGGGCGGACATAGATGGTGGCGCAGGTGACGGTAAGGCCAGGGAAGAAGAGACTAAGGATCAGGTGTTCAGTGGGGTCGGGAAGGAGAGGTTGGAGCGTACTGGGATCTGGCGGTGGTGACCAATGGCAACTCCACCACGCGCAATCGGGAGGGGATTATCAGAGCGGTGAAATAGGTAGGGCGATGTGTGGACGGTGTGGTGGGGTTGGAGGAAAGTTTCATTGAGGAGGAAGGCATCCACGCGGTGGGTGGCAAGGGTGTGCAGGAAGAGGTTCTTGTTGGCGGGAAGGGAGCGGATGTTGTTGAAAAGGATACAGTGCTGTCGCGCCATGACAGGGATTTAGACAATGGTGTCAAGACGGGAGAAGGTGAAATGGGCCTGGTTGTTGGAGTAGGTGGCATACATTTTCAAGTGGAAAATGGAATGGGCGGCGAGGGAGACCTGTTGAAGGGTGTGAGGGCTCTGGAAAGGGTGGATGTTTTGTAAGACAATGGTGAGGAACCTGATGATGTCCTCAGCAGTGGGGGGGGGGGGGGGGGACGAAGGGAATTGCCAGGAAGGGTGGGAGCGTCCAGAGGACGGACAGGTACAGTTTGTTCAGGAGTGGTCAGAGGGGGTCGGGCTTTACACTTTTGGGAGTAGGTGGGATGGGGGAGATTGCAGGTATTGCAGGAGGGAGGGGATTGTAAGTTAGGGCATTGCCGGAGGAAGTGTGTTTGTTTACAATGCGGGCAGGTGGGGGCCTCGCGGCACTCAGCTGTTGGGTGTGCGTTATAGCGCAGACACCTCTGGCAGCGCAGGGATTGAGGAGGAGAACGGGAGGGGTCGACCTTATTGCGCTGTTGGAAGAGGAGGGCACCCTCCTTCAATAGACGGTCAATGGAGGGGGCGTCCTCGGAGAAAACCCGCATAAGGCGGGTGGGGCCGGACGAGTTGAAAATGCGGCGGACCGCCCGCACCTCCAGTGTGGGATGCGCCTTGAGCTCCGCCAACACCTCCTCCTCCGTGATCGTCGGACTGAGCCGAGTGATCACAGCGGTGAGGGTCGGTGGGCGACGCGGGGGTTGGGATTGCCGGTTGGGGGATGGAGAAGGAGCAGGGGTGAAGGAATCGTTGGGGCCAAAACGGGTGATGGGGAGGCGGGAGAGGATGTCAGTATGGAGGGTAGGGCTGGGGGAGGAGATGAGAACGGAATCCCGTCTGGGAGTGAGGAGAGCGGCGGGGGCACCAGGGATGTGTTGATGGAGGAGAATGGAGATATTCCGGGCCTCGAGAAGGGAAGGATCCAGACGGGAGAGGAGGTATTTGTATAAAGATGGGGGGGGGGGGGGAGGAGGAAGCGGAGGGAGCAGGGGCAGGTGGGGCGACATCCATGGCATCCTGGGAGGGGGAAGGAGAATGGGGTCTGGCCTTTTTGGGAGCAGAGGAGGTGGCGGTGCCACTAGAGCGTTTAACGGCGGCAGAAGGGTGGGTGGTGACATGTGGGATAGGAGCTATAGGGAGGTGGCGGGAACGGGCGGGTCCCGGCGTGGACGCAGCAGACGGCGCCGGAGATGGTGAAGGTGAAGGCGACGGCGGTGGCGGTGACGGCGAAGGCGATGGGGAGAGTTGGCCGTGGGCAGTGGCCCGACGGGCCACCACCCTAGCTGGAGCTGCAGTAACAGGCTGGGGGAGTGGGGGGAAAGGATCAGAGGGAGAGGAGCGGGAGGAAGAAGCTGGAGAGGGGGCGACAAAGAGCGAAGGCGAAGGGAGAGTGAGAAGAGGAGGGATGGAAAGAGGGGGGTGTGATTGGCCACACCATGTAATGGTGGTGGTGGCGGCAGAGGGGGACGTGTAGACTATGGCTGTGGTAGTAGTGGTCGTAGTGGTGGTGGGAGCTGACGTGATACAAGGATATAGAAAAGTACACAGAACAAAATGGAAAGGGGAAGAAGAAGAAGAAAACTGGGGACTGACGAAGACGAAGACTGACGAAGACGAAGACAGACGAAGACGAAGACGGACGACGATCAGAGTCCCACGCTGCTGGCGCGGAATCTGAAGCTGACGCCGAGTGGCAGGAATGCCGCAGCTGGCGCTGCTGCCGCGGACGGGGCCGTTGCTGCTGCTGCTGGAGATCGGGCTGGCTGGCTGGCTGGCTGGCTGGCTGGACCGCTGCTGCCAGAGGGGTGGCTGGCTGCTACAGGCTGGACCGCGATGCTGGTCGGGACCGCTGCTACTGCTACTGCTGCTGCTGCTGCTGCTGCTGGAGGGCTGGCTGGCTGGCTCGCACCTGAAACCGTAGCGTTGCGATTAGTGCGGGGACTGCACAATCGAAGGGCGGTAACCTTATGGAATACCGCCGGAGAATGGCTGTACTGGTGCTGCGCTGGCCTTATAAAGCCGGAGGAGGTCGGCGGAGTACTTCAACTTAACTGTGTCTGTGAGGCGACCCCTGCAGAAAAAGTTTCGCATTAGTCGCTAGCAAGTTCTGTTTATTTTTGAAGAATTGTTTTCCTATCGGTTGCCTCTGCAACTGCTTGTGTATGTTATACGGTACACAGGGGTGTCTTGAGTGTAGTCTGCCTGGCAGGGGCCGTCTGTGGCAGACGTAACATCTTCTATCACCCAAGGATTTCTACTAGTTCTTGTCTTTTTACCTACTTGATCCAATGCTGCCTTCATTATTTCCATTTCTCAAAGCTACCGATTCTTCATCTACCGTATTTCTTTCCCCTGCTGTTGTCAATCGTTCCCTAACGCTATATCTGAAACTCTTTTTAACCTCTGATTCTTTCAGTTTGTCCAGTTCCCATCTCCTTAAATTCCCACCTTCATGCACTTTCTTCAGTTTTAATCTACAGCCCATAAGCAATAGATTGTCGTCAATGCACATCTGCCTCTGCAAATGTCTTAAATTTAAAACCTGATTCCTATCTCTCTCTTACCATTATATAATCTATGTGAAACTTCCAGGCCACTTCCACGTACACAACCTTCTTTCATGATTCTTGAACCAAGTGTTAGATATGATCAAGTTATTCTCTGTGCAAAATTCTACCAGACGACTTCCTCTTTCATTTCTTACCACCAATCCATATTCACCTACTATATTTCCTATTCTCCCTTTTTCTACTCTAGAATTCCAGTCACCCATGACTACTAAATTTTCGTCTCCCTTCACTACCTGAATAATTTCTTTCATCTCCTCATACATTTCATCAATTTCTTCATCATATGCAGAGTTAGTTGGCATATAAACTTGTACTACTGTAGTAGTCGTGGGCTTTGTGTCTATCTTGGCCACAATAATGGTTCACTAGGCTGTTTGTAGTAGCTTACCCGCACTCCTATTTTTTGATTCATTATTAAAGCTACTCCTGCATTACCCCTATTTGATATTGTATTTATAACCCTGTATTCACCTGACCAAAAGTCTTGTTCCTCCTGCCACCGAACTTCACTAATTCCCACTATATCTAACTTTAACCTATCCGTTTCCCTTTTTAAATATTCTAACCTGCATACCAGATAAAGGAATCTGACATTCCACGCTCCGATCCGTTTGGTTAGTGTTAAAAGGCCAGATCAGTCAATCATCCAGACTGCTGCCCCTGCAACTACTGAAAAGGCTGCTGCCCCTCTACAGTAACCACACGTTTGTCTGGCCTCTCAACAGATACCCCTCCGTTGTGGTTGCACCTACGGTATGGCTATCTGTATCGCTGAGGCACGCAAGTCTCCCCACCAACGACAAGGTTCATGGTTCATTGGGGGGACAGAATATATACGTGTTTCAAAGTTTTACTGACCTTCAAAGTAGTCACCAGCATTGTGTGTAACCCGTTGCCAGCGATGTGGAAGTCGTAAGATTCTCTTAGCAGTGCCAGTTGTGTTGACAGTTCGAGCGCTGCGGTCTGTTGCCCGACAAATGTTTAGCAGTTCCGAAGCGAATGTCATCGGTTTAGAAATCGAGTTGAAGTCACGAGAGCTTAAGTCAGGGGACTGCAGTAGGTTGTATAGCACTTAGCAGCCCCAGCAGTGAAACAAATCAGTAAAAGCTTGCACTGTACGTGCTTGAGCATTGTCCTGCAAAATGATGGTCAAGTCCTGCAGGAAGTGTCATCACTTCTGTCTCTATGCTGTTCATTTTTGGAACACAACCTACGACCAGCTTAGAGATAGAAGTGATGACACTTTCTACAGGACCTGACCATCATTTTGCAGGACAATGCTCAAGCACGTACAGTGCAAGCTGTTACTGATTTGTTTGACTGATGGGGCTGCTAAGTGCTATACCACCTACTACACTCCCATGACTTAAGCCCTCGTGTGTTCAACTCGGTTCCTAAACTGAAGGAAACACTTCACAACATTCGCTTCAGAACTGTTACAAATCAATAGACCGCGCCGTTCGAACCGTCGGTAGAACTGGCACTGCTAAGAGTATTCTACGACTTCCATATCGCTGGCAACTGGTTACACACAATGCTGGTGACTACTTTGAAGGTCAGTAAAACTTTGAAACACGTATCTATTTTGTACTAGATGTAAATAAATATTTGGCACTGTTAAAGCACCAACCATCGTACTATGAGCCAAAGAAGCTGGTACACCTGCCTAATATCGTGCAGGGTCCTCCGGAGCACGCATAAGTACTGCAATCCTGTAGGGCTATCCATAAATCCGTAAGAGTATGAGAGGGTGGAGATCTCTTCTGAAAAGCACGTTGCAAGGCATCCCAGATATGCTCAATAATGAAGAGTTTGGTGGCCAGTCGAAGTGTTTAAGGTAGAAGATTGTTCTTGGATCCACCTGTTGTAGCAATTCTGGACGTATGGGATGGCGCATTGTCCTGCTAGAATGCACAGTGGACTTGAATGTATGCAGGTCATCGGAAAGAATGCTTACGTACGTGTCACCTGTGGCAGTCGTATCTAGACGTACCTGGGGTCCCATATCACTCCAAATGCACACGCCCCACACCGTTACAGAGCCTCCACCAGGTTGAAAAGTCTCCTGTTGACATGTACGGTTTAGTGTTTCATGAGATTGTCTCCGTACCCGTACACGTCCATTCGCCCGAAACAATTTGAAACGAGACTCGTCCAACCAGGCAACATGTTTCCAGTCATCAAGAGTGCAGTGTCGGTGTTGACGGGCCCAGGCGAGGCATAAAGCTTTGTGTCGTGTAGTGATCAAGGGTACATATCTCGATGATGTTTCGTTGAATGGTTCACACGCTGACACTTGTTGATGGCCCAGCTCTGAAATCTGCAGCAGTTTGCGGGAGCGTTGCACTTCTGTCACGTTGAACGATTTCTTGAATCGTCGTTGGTCCCTTTCTCGCAGAATCTTTTTCCGGCTGCCGAAAATTCGGGGTTTTGATGTTTTACCGGATTCCTGATACTCATGGTACACTCGTGAAATGGTCGTACGGGAAAATCCACTTCATCGGTACTTCGGAGATGCTGTGCCCCAGCGCTCGCGTGCCGAGCAGTAACCGATCTAACAACTACGCCGGACACTTGTGGTCTTATACAGGCGTTGCCGACCGCAACACCGTGTTCTGTCTCTTTGCATATCTGTGTGTTTGAATACGCTTGCCTGTTCCAGTTTCGTAGCACTTCAGTGTGTAAGGAACGTCCCTACTGCCCAGAAAACATCTTTTTAATATGACTTCTATCACACACCTCACTGTGTGAATTCTTTACGCTTTGTGTGCCCTCCTCCCAGTGTCCGTAGGGTGCTGGAATTGTCGACGCATTCTTGCTTTCTAAAGCAGGTAAAACGGATGTTGTCAGGCCACAGGAATTCGCGTGCTTTGGGGTGGGCGTTCTTACGTTCCACCCCAACGGCCGCAGTGTCCATCAGTTACCAGCATGCTTCCCGCCGCAGTCCACCAGGCTCTCCGCAACATGTCTGTTCTTAACAGGCGAGGGCGTCCGCCCGCCCGCTTACCCTATCACCGCATGTTGCCCGGCTGGATTTTCCTGGGCTGGTGGAGAAGATATACGTCTATAAAATGAGATAAGAAGTGCAAAATGGTAAAGCAAGAATGGCTAGAGGGCAAATGCTAGGCCGTAGAAGTGTGCATGGTTAGGGAAAATATAGGTGCCGCCCATAGGAAAATGAAAGAGCCCTTTGTGTTCAAATATGTGTGAAATCATAAGGGACTTAACTGCGAATGTCATCAGTCCCTAAGCTTAGACACTACTTAACCTAAATTATCCTAAGGACAAACACACACACCCATGCCCGAGGAAGGACTCGATCCTCCGCCGGGACCAGCCGTACAGTCCGTGACTGGAGCGCCGTAATCCGATCGACTAATCCCGCGCGGCAAAGAGCCCTTTGGAAAAAGGGGCTCTATCAGTACCGAGAGCTCCGATGGTGTTGTGTACATAGTTCCGCGTAGTCAGCGCGTACACAACTTTCCCAATAGAGCGCGCCCCGCTAAGCACAACAGCGCAGGCACAGCGCTCGTCCGTCTCCGCACTACGAGATGGCGCTGTCATAGAGACGGACCAAATTCTGCTTCCGCCGATTCGCGTATTAATATGTAACGCAGCCAATGAAATTGCTGCTAACGTAGAACCTTTTCTCCTCGCGGAACACACTCGCGCAGTGATACCTGAACGCGCGAGGTATTATAACGAGTGTACAGACCTCCGATTAGTCAGTCTGCATTTGTCTGCATTAGTCTGTAGTAAATTTTCAGTCTGCCCGTAATAAGATTATCATATTCCTGTACATAGCCATGAAGAGAAATGTATAGACGCTTTGTCAAGTATCAGAGATAAGTGAGAATAAGATTAACGTACCAAGACCAAAGGAACTTCAGATTGTCAGTTGTAAACCGCACCAGAATCAAGTTACGTAATATCTATGATTTTTATTATTTTAATAAATGTGTGTGAAAGTTAATCAAGGTCTGTTTAAAGTTGGTCACCGTCAATCTGCTACTCTAAGCGTGCAAGTGGCATTTCCATCGTCTGAGCTAACGGCAGTAGATAAACACGCCACGATAAGACCACGAGACATATTGCTGACACTCGCCTACTTCGTTAGAGCGACAAGTCATATAATCTGATGGTGTGTGTACCGAAGGTCTTAAAGTACGCACACCACAGATGGCAAGAAAGAAAGGCTGAAAGGTTACATGTATAGATCGTTTGTGCACTGGAGGCTAACCTGCAGACAATAGTTTAGAAACCAAAGAGGAAGTAAATGAACATGAAATGAAACAAAAGACGCTACATGAAGAATTTGCTAGAGCACCGAAAAAAATTAAGTTCCTCAGTTGAAACAAGGTCCCTGGAGTAGACGACACTCACTCATAATTACGGAGATCCTTGGGAGAGTCATCTGACAAAACTATTTCACGTAGAATTCAACATCTACGAGACAATTGAGCTACTCTCAGACTTCGAGAAGAGTGTGTTGGTTCCAATTCCAAAGACAGCGGATGTTGACAGGTGCCAATGTTAATAAATCATCATTCCATAAATCACAGTTACGAAACAAGGACAGGTTTTTTTGCAGAAGAATGCAAGAGCTGATAATAGCAACCATCAGGGAAGCACATTTTGGCTTCGGTAGAAATGTAGAAACAAAGCCCTTTCCCTACGACTTATTTTGGAAGACTGATTGAAGAAGGGCGAACAAGCATTTTTAGTATTTGTGGATTTGGAGATAGCTTTCGACAATGAAGACTGGAATACAGTGTTTGCCACACTGAAGGAAGCGGGGATAAAATATGGGGAGCAAAAGATTATCTGCTATGGTAGAGAAACCAGACTCCAGTTATAAGTGTGGAAGGTCGTGAAAGGGAAGCAGCGGTTGAGAAGAGAGTGAGAGACCGATGCAGCCTTTCCTCGATGTTATTCAGTCTGTACGGTGGGCAAACAGTAAAGGACAATGAGGAGAAATTGGGAAAGGGACATCAAGTTGTGGGAGATGGAATGAAGACCTTGAGATTTGTCAGTGACATTGCAATTCTATCAGAGACGTCAAAGTACTTGGAAGAGCAGTGGGACAGAAAAGACACTGTAATGAAAAGAGGCTATAAGATGAACATCTTGTGTTTCCTGGCCTTCATCTCGTATCCTCACAGAGTTGGCATGCTAATCTGGATCTCTTTATGTTAGTGGTACAGGTTAGCCAGATACCCCTCCTGTGGCCCACACTATAAAAAGCCGTTGTAGGTTTACACTTTTACGTTTATCAGTTTGCAAATTCACAGCTAACTTTCGGAAAATAAAACAGCATGTAAATAAATATTTTCGAAAATAATCAAGAACTTTAGAGGTTAAAAGCTAAGTGTAACACAGGATGCTTTTTAGTCAGTTTGTTCACGTGGATGGGCTTTCGGCATGCCACATTACTCTTCACAGTCATAGTGCAAAGTGAAACACTGATGACTGTGAGAGCAAGCTCCGATTTTACACTACTGGCCATTAAAATTGCTACACCACGAAGATGACGTGCTACAGACGCCAAATTTAACCGACAGGAACAAGATGCTCTGATATCCAAATGATTAACTTTTCAGAGCATTCACACAAGGTTGGCGCCTGTGGCGACACCTACGACGTGCTGACATGACGAAAGTTTCCAACCGATTTCCCATACAGAAACAGCAGTTGACCGGCGTTGCCTGGTGAAACGTTATTGTGATGCCTCGTATAAAGAGCAGAAATGCGTACCATCAAATTTCCGACTTTGATAAAGGTCGGATTGTAGCCTATCGTTATTGCGGTTTATCGTATCGCAACATTGTTGCTCGCGTTGGTCAAGATCCAATGACCGTTAGCAGAATATTGAATCGGTGGGTTCAGGAGGGTAATACAGAACGTCGTGCTGTATCCCAGCGGCCTCGTATCACTAGCAGTCGAGATGACAGGCATCTGATCCGCATGGCTGTAACGGATCGTGCAGCCACGTCTCGATCCCTGAGTCAACAGATGGGGACGTTTGCAAGACAACAACCATCTGCACGAACAGTTCGACGACGTTTGAAGCAGCACGGACTGTCAGCTCGGAGACCATGGCTGCGGTTACCTTTGACAATGCACCACAGACAGGAGCCCCTGCGATGGTGTACTCAACGACGAATCTGGGTCGACGAATGGCAAAACGTCATTTTTTCGGATGAATCAAGGTTCTGTTCACAGCATCATAATGGTCGCATCCGTGTTTGGTGACATCGCGGTGAACGCACATTGGAAGCGTGTATTCGCCATCGCCATACTGGCGTATCACCAGGCGTGGAGGAATGTGGTGCCATTGGTTACACGTCTTGGTCACCTCTTGTTCGCATTGACGGCGCTTTGAACAGTGGACGTTACATTTCGGGTGTGTTACGTCCCGTGGCTCTACCCTTCATTCGATCTCTGCGAAACCCTAGATTTCAGCAGGATAATGCACGACCGCATGTTGCAGGTCCTGTACAGGCCTTTCTGGATACAGAAAATGTTTGACTGCTGCCCTGGCCAGCACATTCTTGAGATCCCCTACCAATTGGAAACGTCTGGTCAATGGTGGCCGAGCAACTGCCTCGTCACAATACGCCAGTCACTACTCTTGATGAAGCGTGGTATAGTGTTGAAGCTGCATGGGCAGCTGTACCTGTACATGCCATCCAAGCTCTGTTTGACTCAATGCCCAGGCGTATCAAGGCCGTTATATTATTCTCAGGATCTATGCACCCAAATTGCGTGAAAATGAAATCGCACGTCAGTTCTAGTATAATATATTTGTCCAATGAATACCTGTTTATCCTCTGCATTTCTTCTTGGTGTAGCAATTTTAATGGCCAGTAATGTACCTATTGTTTGAATAACATGGTTATTAAATTCGTTTGATATTGTTGCTGTTGTTAACTCGTAAATTAACGGTGTATTTTCAAATTTATCGATTATACTTTTCAAAGGCTACCTATTTCTGAATTACAACTTCTTGGACGTTATGATAAAACTGTACTATTCAATAATTTTAACCCATTATTATTAATACATTGAAATGTTGTATATTTAATGGTAATTAAATAATTTATTAGTACAACATTAAAGCACTTTATATATTTTATTATTAATAATAAAATCGCATCCATCTGTGGCAGATTAAACGTGTGGTTCATGGCAAGTGATATCAATTGGGTTTTTTTTTGGGTGGTGGCGGCGTGGTGAGGGGGGAGAGAGAGAGAGAGAGAGAGAGAGAGAGAGAAAGGGAGAGAGAACTGAATCCCGAACCTGAACCTGAGTGTCTTTCCATGTGGCTTGCCAGCTCTTTCTTCCAGGTTCAGATAGTACAGCCAAGACGGGCAACCACCGTCAGCTGTGTCTCCACTTTTTTTTTTTTTTTGACTATTCATTTCCGCTCCTAAAGGGAGGCGGATGGGCCGCTGGAGAGCTTATTGCTCTATTGGGGCCAGAGATGAAGGTATTACATTTTTCTTTTCTTTATTTATTTTGAATTTATTGCTAACTTACATACTAATTACAGTTTTCCTAAAATAGTATTTAGCAATACATAATTGTTTTGTTATCTTAAAGACTAATTACAATTTTTAAAGAAATAGAAATAAAAATAGGAATAGAAATAAGGGTGACAGTGGAGGCGGATTTATTTGCCGTTTTGTTGCAATCGACTAGGTCGGGTTTATGGTGGTGGGCGGTCGGGGTTCAGCGCCTGGAGGTGGGGTGGCGGGGTTTGTCGTTGTTCTGTATGTGTAATTGTCTTGCGTGTTCGTGTTGGTGTATTGTGTCAGGAAAGGTGAGGAGGGTGTTGTTTATGATTGTTCTTGGTGGGTATGTGTATTTGTGTTTTGGTTTGTTTCTGTGTCTAGTTCTGTGGGTGTATTTTGTGTGTAGGTCAGGTCGGGACGTGAGGGTGGTTTTCCCATAGCGGGCTCTCAGGATAGTTAGTCTTGTTTGAACGGGGATGACTTTTGCTTCCTCAAAGACCTCTTGTCTGGGGGTTGAGGGTGGGAGTCGTAGGATGCTGCGTATTATTCGTCTCTCGGTGCGGAAGATTCTTTCTGCTTGGGTTTTGGAGATGCAGGCGAGAGGCGCTGCCGCGTATCCAAATAGTGGGCGGACGAACGTTTTGTAGCTATTTACAGCTGTCTTATCATTACAGCCTGTAAATTTGCTAGGACACGTCGTATTAGGTGTTGGCGTTGACGGACTTTGCTCAGGGTCTCCTTTATATTGTTGCTCATGTTGAGGTACTTGTCTAGGTGGACGCCTAGGTATTTTGCATTGGAGGAGGGGAGACGCTGGGTGCCCCACAGCGTGAGGGAGATGTGGTCGGGATTTTGGTTTGTCTTATTATGAATATTGCGGTGTTTGAATAGGATGAGTAGAGGTTTGGTGGGGTAGGGTTTGATGCGTCATTGTCGCATCCAGTCTTCTAGTTTGGTTAGGTAGGTCGCTGTCTGGTTGTTGATGGTGTTTGTCGAGGGTCCTGAGTTCCAATATGCTGTGTCGTCTGCATGTAATTGGAGTTGTTCGGTAGTTCTTGTGAGGGTGGGGATGTCAATGGTGTAAAGGGAGTAGAGCAGGGGGGAGATAATCCCGCCATGAGCTAATCCTGCTTTGGGGTGGAAAGGGGATGAGGTGGTTTGGTTGATGTGGATTTGGCAGCGTCTGTCGAGTAAGAGGGTTTGGATTAGTCGTACTGTCTGCGGTGGGAAGCCTGTCTTAAGCAGGTTGTATAGAAATCCGCCATGCCAGATTTTGTCGATGTCCAGAAAG
Organism: Schistocerca gregaria; assembly: GCF_023897955.1. NCBI lineage: Eukaryota > Metazoa > Arthropoda > Insecta > Orthoptera > Acrididae > Schistocerca > Schistocerca gregaria. The sequence continues at coordinate 5,377,042 of NC_064925.1, forward strand.
ACAGCGAGCGTGCACTGTCCAAGGTTCTGATATCTTGTTATGTGGGGATTATTCGTGGAGTGGAGTTTTCGGAAGCCGGACTGGAGGTGAGGGATGAGTTGGAGTTTGTCAGTAAAGTGAGTGAGTCTGTCTGTAATTATTCTTTCAAAGGTCTTGCGGAGGACGTCAAGGAGGGATATGGGGCGGTAGGATTTGGGATCTGGTTTGGGTTTGCCTGGTTTGGGGATCATGATGACTTTGGCGGATTTCCACGCTGTGGGGATGGTGTTGTGGGAGAGGCAGAAGTTGAAAAGGAGGGACAGGAGGGGGATGATGGTGTTGAGGGTGCAGTTGCGGATGTGTAGACGCTGTATTCCGTTCTCGCCAGGAGCTGAGTTTCTGCCTGAGAAGATGGCCTTTTTAATTTCTCTCTCAGTGATCACATTTTGCAGTTTAATGTCTTCTTCTGTGGGGGCGGTGGAGGAGACGAGTAGCAGGGGGAAGTTCTGTGGTGACTGTGTGGTGGAATGGTTCGTTAAATAGGGGGTCCTGTGGGAATTTGTGGGTGTCTTCTAGGACGGTTTTGAAGACTTCTGCTACTTGGGTGGAGTCGGTGGTGGGGGAGTCGTCTACGTTTAGTTTGAATGTCCTGTCGGTGTTTTGTCCCGTGAGTGTCTTAAACTTGTTCCAAAATTTGCGTCCTTGTCTGTAGTCAAGTTTGAAGCAGGTTTCATCCCATTGTTTTTGTGGGTGTTCAGAGGTTAGTCGCTTAATTTCGTTGTTTAGCCTGTTCCAGATTGTTTTAAGGTCGGGGTTTCTGTCTTTGTTTATTTCGCGGTAGAGCTTTCTTTTTTCTCGGACAAGTCTGAGTATTTCGGGGGGAAGGTGCGGTTTGAAGGAGGCGATGGTTTTGGTGGGGATGGCTGAGTCGATGGCTGTCTCTATGGTGTCTATTATTCTGACATTGATGTGGTTAAGGTCGTCGGTGTCGGTAATGGATAGTGGGGCTAGTAGGTTGTTGTTGATGGTCTCCTTGTACTCTGCCCAGTCAGCTTTGCTATAGAGTTTGATCGTTCAGGAAGTGGGAGCTGGGGAGGGGGATTGAGGGCAGTGGTGCTGAAGAGGATGGGTAGGTGGGGGCTGGTGAGGGTGTCACCTATTGAATACTGGGCGATGGTATCAGAGAGGGAGGGGCTGTATAGGATGTGATCGGGGAGGGAGCAGCCGTTGTGTCCTATGAAGGTGAAGGTATTGATGGGAAGTCTTGTTGCGTTTTCGGTGCTGAGGAAGTCAAGTAGGTCGGATCCATTTTGATTGTGTGTGGTGTCTCCTAGTAGTTCATGTCTTGCGTTCAGGTCAGGTAGGAGGAAGTATTCTTTACAGGTTGTTAGGTAGTGGAGGAAGGATCTTGGAAGTGGAGTCTTGGTGGGTTGTATAGGCAGGGTATGATGAGGCGTCTGCGTCTGGGGCGGGGTATGGATATCATGACTGCCTCTAGATGCTTATATTGAGGTGGGAATGGGACCTCTTGGGTGGCCAGGGTTGTCTTGGTGTATATAGCAACGCCGCCTCTGCCGTCAGGTCGGTGTTTGGCGTAATGGTCGTAGTTGCGGTTGAGTCTCATATTGTCGGTAGGTTTGGTCCAGGTCTCTGCTGGTCCAAGGATATCTATGTCGTTTCTGCAGAGGCAGTCTTTGCGAAGGGCTTTGCGGTTGTGGATGCCTTCTATGTTGACAAAAAGGAGGTTGGTGAGTTCTCGATTGGGGTGTACTGCCATGAATGGGATTGGGGGGGGGGATGAGGGTGTTAGCATGTGTGTTTAGCTTCTCAGTGCTTGCGAGTATGGTGTTTTGGTTATTGTTTTCGTGACGTTATTGCCTGCTTGATTGTATTTTAGGTCCTTGAGGAAGAATTTTTGGGCTACCTGTCGGAGAGTAATTATTATCTCTTGATGCCGGCCTTGGAAGAGGGAAGCAAGTGTGAAGGTGATGGATTTAAGAAAGTCCTCGATGAGAAAGTGAGGACCTTGGGTGGTCGGGGTGTCAGCGAGGTGGAGGGGGGCTTGGTCGTTTTCTGCTTGTTGGGGGCGGTGTTTTGCATCGGAAGGAGCGGGAGGAGTGTGGGCCACCGCAGTTGGCGCAGGTGGGGGTGACGGAAGGGTCTAGTTCACAGGATGAGAGGGGGTGATCCTTGCCACAGCCGCTACATTTGTGTGGTGAAGAGCATTGTTCGGTTGTGTGATTAAACTGTTGGCATCGTCTCCACTTGGACCATACGCCCTATTTATGTGGGCTCGGTGTTGGAGCGGTGGCGCCGCACAGTGGGCAGAATGAGCCGAGGCTCTCCGGCTGTAGCCCCTCCTACTGCGCGACTCCCCGGGAGCACCCCCAGCTGGGCAGTAAGCAGCCCGGAGTGCCTTCGGCTGAGTGTGTTTCCGCCACGTGTGGGGTGGCGACGCGCGCCCCAGCGGAGTGCTAGTGGTCTCCAGTCGGAACCTCGTGAACCCTTTGACGCAGCTGTCCATGTTACCCTATCCCGTGCAAGCCTCTCTATCTAGTAACTACTGCAACCTATGTCCTTTTGGACCTGATAATTGTGTTCGTCTTTTCCGCTACACTCTTCTCCATTTCTAAATCGGCAATCCTTCGATGTGTCCTATCAGTCGATCCCTTCTTTTGCACTGTTCTTACTTTTAGTCAAGTAGTGCCACAAATTACTTATCTCCCCAATTCTGTTCAGTACCTTGTCACTAGTTACATGATCTACGCATCTCATCTGGAGCATTCTTTTGTAGCAGCACATTTCAGAAGCTTCTATTCTCTTCTTCTCTCAACTGTTTTACACGTTTCATCTCGAAACAAGGCACATACAACACAAATACCCTCGGAAAAAACCTCTTGACACTTAAACCTACACTGAAGCGCCAAAGAAACTGGTACAGGCATGCGTATTCAGCTACAGAGATATGTACACAGGCAGAATATGGAGCTGCGGTCGGCAACGCCTGTGTAGGACAAGTGTCTGGCGCAGTTGTTAGATCGGTTACTGCTGCTAAAATGGCAGGATATCGAGAATTAAGTGAGTTTGAACGTGGTGTTGTAGTCGGCGAACGAGCGAAGGGATATAGCATCACCGAGGTAGCGATGAAGTGGGGATTTTTCCGTACGACCTTTTCGCGAGTGTACCATGGATATCAGGAATCTGGTAAAACAATGCTGCGGCCTGAAAAAGGTCCTGCAAGAACGGGTCCAACGACGACTGAAGAGGATCGTTCAACAAGACAGAAGTGCAACGCTTCCGCAAATTGCTGCAGATTTCAATTCTCGGCCATCAACAAGTGTCAGCGTGTGAACCATTCAACGAAACATCATCGGTGTGGACTTTATCGGAGCTGTGTTTTTTCATGACTGGTTCTCGGAAGGATATCAGTAATTCTGACCGAATGTTGTGTCCTCCAGCGGCCTTCTTTCGAATTAAATCCTTCAGTATTCTGTCAAATTCTTCTTGCTGTATCATATCTCCCATCTCATATCTCCCATCTCATCTTCACCTACATCCTTTCTCCTTTCTATAATACTGCATTCAAGTTCATTTATTTTGTATAGCTCCTGTATATACTATTTCCAATTTTCGGATTTCCCTTCTGTGCTTAGTTCTTGTCTTCCAGCTCCTGACATTCGTACAGGTGTTTCTTTTCTCCAAAGGCCTTTTTAATTATGCTAAAGGCTTTATCTATCTTTCCTCTACTTACTCGTGGTTCTATACCATCCTCCACAAGTTTTCAAACACCAAGAAATTAATGAAAATGGAAAGGAAATGCATTATAAAACTGCATTTTATGGTTTTCTAAATGTTTATGAGGCTCAAACAATACGTAGGTAAATGTAACTATTAAACTTTAGATCCATGAAAATAGACACCCTTTGCTTTAATCACTGGCTTTCATACTCTCAGCATGCAACGGATTAATTTTAACAGAATTTCAGTTGGAACTTGTCTCGATTCCGTGATGTATATATGTATGCTGAAGTGATGAATGAGAATTTGTACCAAGATCGCTTTTCGAGCCTGGGTGTCTTGCTAACTAGGTAGATGTGCTACCCACTACGGCACTTTGGCACAGTGGGTTTCCACAATTGCACAGACTACCGTACCACACCTCCCTACTCAATCCAGATTCCCATTTACGCCTCAGTCCGCTTGGTATTCTTATCTAAACTCGAGGAGCATTGCATAGGCTCTCCATTAGCGTAAGAATAGCACATCATCATTCAACGAAATGGAGGATCCTACCTAAAATCTCTTTCTTGGTACAGATTTTCATTCTTCGCTTCAGTCTACATATATTCATCGCAGATGTTTGATACTTGGAAAGGTCTCTGGAACCATTTAGTTTCATTTGAGTTTCCATTCTTGCTACAGGACCTCCCACAAGTGTGTCTCATTCACTATTCTCTGTTTTCGGATCCTCCTGTCCAATTCATCCCATAGGAGCCGCTCCTGTACCGTGGCCAACGTGTTTTGGAGGCAGATTGGCCTGTATGTTTTTGGGTCAGTTGGGTCCCTGTCCTGTAATTTCTTAATAGTGACCAGGTTGACTATTTTTCAAAGAGCAGAGACTCTTGCTTGTTCCAAGGCGTCGTTTAGCATGTCCATTACAAAGGGACTGATCTGTGTCACAGTATTTTTAAGAGTTTCCGAAAGTATTTGATCTGCGCTGGGCGCCTTTCTATCTTTAAGCCTAGCTCTCTCTAGCGCTACCTCTTCACCGGCAAAAGGGATGGTAATACTTCTATTTTCGTCAATATTGCTCATCTGATCATGTACGGCCTTATGGTATGTGTTTCTTCGTTATCAGGGAGGAGTTTGCCCAGCAGAAACTCTGCCGAGCATCTCCAGCCCTGTGTCGACGTACCGTCTGCCCGTTTTAATGTTCACAGAACTTCCGGGATCTTAATTCGTTCTGTCTGTAACTTAAACGATTCTCCCGTGTGTTATTCTGTATTTGTGTCTTAACGATGTTGTCCCAATGCCTTGTTCATGTTTTGTTTAGTTATTTGTTGAATCTTTGTTTCGGTCATGGAATGGCTGCTGACTGCGGTCTTTTTGAGTAAGTCTGTTAAAAGATACGTTTGGTAGTCTCTGCTACCTTGGACAGCGTGTAGTGGAAAACTACTGTGCCTCTAATTTTTGCCAGTTTGCCCTGCTAAGAAGTAATCGCTGATGTTTTGAGGTCGTGGTGTGTGTGTTCATGTACGTGTCTGTGTGAATGATTATGGCATTGTGGTCACTGTGCTTTGCTCTGTCTATACTTCCCATTTTCTTAGGTGTGATAGTGAGTTTTTTGTTTGCTAGTGATATGTCTATATTACTGACTCCTCCAGTGTTACCACAATGTGTTGACGCTTGCCCTTCCTTGTTTAATACAAAGAGGTTGCTTTAATTTATGATGTGAACTATAATATGTTCTGTAATATCTTTTCCATCAGCATACCAGAGCGTAGAGCGGGCTTTAATTTCTGTGAGTATAAGTAGCCTTTTACCTCTCGAAAACTGTGCAATTCCTCTGATTAGGTCTAAAATGGTTCAATGTCGTACGATTACTATGTGTACATAGATCTGATTATTCATGAGTTTCGACCGTAAGTGATTTCAGCTGTGGCTATGTGCTCCTAACACTGTTTTGGAAGCCCTGGAATTTTTCCAACATGCATGTATTTTTCCTGGAGACAGAATACCTCCGCTTGCACTTCGTCCAGAAGTCTACCAAGTTCGATGGATACTAATGTACTCCTCATACAATTCAGTTTTATTGTCTTCAGAATGGGTATTTAGTGTAAGCGAAATACTGACGTGTGGTCTCTTTGAAGTAGAAGCGTCCACCTGTTCTTACGAGGAAGAATTTCTCTAAGTTCAAGCCCTCTCCCCTCCATGTACATGGTGCTCCCAAGAGGTTGCAGAGATCACGTTTGTCGGTTGGGAGGTTTACAATTGCTCAATGGTCGGGTAGCATGATGTGTGTCTATTTGAATGATTGAGATGTGTAACTAAGCGCTGTGCCGTTTAAAATATATCTTTATTTCCGAACCTACTGATACCTGGGTTTGTCTGAATGTTATCATAGTCGATTACATGTGGTATGTCACATTCTTGTTTCTAGTCTGCGTCTGGTGATATGTCAGGATGGTTTTCTTTATTAGTTAGGAACTAGTCTATGGAATCAATACCCGTTTCTGGTATTTGCTTGGGATACTCTGCGTCTGCTGATAATATATGTAACACAGATGGCTGCGGATTGTCTTTACTTACGGTATTTGTATTTTCATGTGTTTTATATGTCTGTATGGATCTCGTGTCTGTGTATGTGACATTTACACTATTGTTGCCTTCCTTCTACTAACTGTCATTGGTGTTGCTTTTTATTTATTTCTGCTCTGCTCGTATGTTGCTGAGCTCTCTGTTACAGGTACTCGAATGCTTTGACAGTGTCTACATCATCCATAAGTAAAGCGAACTGTCTTTATGTGAGGTCGATGTTTTGTTGTATCGTGTTTTGGAGTCTCTGATGTGGGTGCGGTAGGGCTTTGTGTTTTACTGTTATTTTGAGACGTGTTAGTGTGAGTGTTAAGTCTGTATGTGTGTAAAACTAACGAGAATCTCGGAAACCTGCAGTCTGATCCCACTCTGCACAGAGTTCAGGACGACATGTCACGGGAAACCATATGATTGACCGGTGCAAGCCAAAGAGCCTCCCGAAAGATATGTCTTGCATCTGCCCAGGCCAAAAAATTATAATAGCCAGGACACCATTGTACGAAGGAGTCAACATGTGTGCCTTTTTGTGAAAGAAATGATAGCATCATGTTAACTTACCAATGAAATGAGTCTAGGTGAAATGAGACGCTTCTCACTTTCGTATGTTATAAATTAAATGAAAAATGTAAAAGCTTGCTCGTAATCGTTAATGTTCATTTTACCCGCAGTGCGTTTGGACAGTTAATGTTAATTTTACCCACAGTGCATTTCGACGGTTCAACTCTACATCTTCAGGTGGGGATTAATATTTACATCAGTGACAAAAGCTGTTGGGATTTTGTGACAGTTTTTCACTGTCTGAACGTTCACCACCTCTGGAACATACAGTCAATTCTGCGTCTCCTAACAGGCTATAAATCAGTTTGCAGTGTGATGTTTGCAACTGCGAGACGGTTTACCGTGTGTACCACATTTTCGGCACAGAGTCAGAGGTCTGCATTCTGATGATCCCTCCTCATAGCACTTCATCCCAACCGTACATTGCTCCAGGCCAGCTTTACAGGTTCCTGACACAACTTCCCTAGGTGTCAAAGGAATACGCTATTACTTCACGACGAACCACCAAGTATACAATGCCGACTGTGAAGTCCTGAAGCATCGGCCTCACACCCACCAACGCAGAGCCGCAAAACGCCCTAAAAAGGTGCTGACTCGCTCACCAATGGAAAGAGCGGGCAGCGCCACACCTCTCGGAAGACAGATCGGTGCTCCTGTCAACGCTGACCTATCCTGCCACCCATCGCTGGTCGGCCCCAGTTCGGTCGGAGACTTCGAGAGGTTCGGTACTGAGTAATAGGAATATGTTACTTGGACTGCATTCTGCGAGCAGTAACAGAGAATACGGTACTTGTATGTAAGAGACACAGGAATAAAGAAAAGTAGAGTTAACTATGTTTTCTTTGTAGAAATAAATGGTTCAGTTAATCTTAAAGTGATTTTTATAGATAATTTTGGATTCCTGCCATCGGCCATCGCAACTTCTCTCCTCCCTTGTTTGTGTCGGTGCTGATTCCCACAGCAGCCGACACAACAGCGACGATGTACAGAGAGAGAGAGAGAGAGAGAGAGAGAGAGAGAGAGAGAGAGAGAGAGATGATCAGCGCACTCCTCTTACGGCTGCGTGACTCACCTTGTGTGATTAGCGCAACGCCTCGGAGTTCTACGAATCTTTCGCAGCACCTCCGTGACGCAATCCTTCCAGCAACATGCGCCCGAGTTTCCTGCGCCATTCGCTACATTGTTCTAAGAATCTCGCCAAGTCACACGACTTGCGGCGATATATCGTGGTGGTTATTACTACGAGCAGGTGCATCCAAGGATCTACAACACTTCAAACTCGTGTTTGGAATGTACGTCAAAGGACCGAAAAATTGCTGTCGCACTGCACGAAGAGGTTCCGCTTCTTCACATTGTAGTACAACATAATCTGAGGCATACGTACGTAGGCGAGCACTCAAATATTTGTGTCACTCGTTCTCATTTAACGATTATGGTCATATATCACCAACCACGCAAATTAAAAGTATTAGCTTGTACTCGCCCAGCTGCCGAACAAAAACGTCGGGGAATTTGTATTGCATGACTATTTGATACCGAATTGCACGCAAGAGACCTTCTCCACATTTGACGACTACGTTCAACTGTTACCGGAGGAAGTACGATTACTAATAGTGGGCCATGGAAAACTGGGAAGTGTAACTGGGAAGTGTTACTGAAGACCTCACGAAGCGTTCTGAGAGGACAGCATCCAACCAGTGCTTCAAACTGAAGAATGCTCTGAGGCTGAATTACTTGCGGGGATAATTATCATGAGCTCGAACGTCACTTCCTGTGTCCATGTTAGCTGTCAAATGAATATCCTTTGCGTAAATAGCGCGTTGAGCAAACCCACGTTCCTTCTTTCTGTCACTCACACATGATTCAATGATGTTTCACTCTCGTGAACGGCTCTCTTTCGTTTTTCTTCACAGTACCTACTGTTTTTCACATATTTGCACGTTATATGCACTACAACTGGTATTTTGGTACAGCTTATCAAATGCAATTTTTGTGGATTCCACGTTGTGATGATTTTATGGAACTGTTTATATAGAAGAAGACAAGCTGTATCCATTTTACATTGTCGAACGTGTTTTCTATGTCGACGAGTCGTATGAAGATGTAACTTTACTTAAGCCTTGCTTCTATTAAAGAGCGCAATACCTTCCCTAAGGCCAAACTGATCGTCATCTAACAGGTCCTCCAGCTGCAGTCGCTGATTCAACTTACGTCTGCAGTGCTCATAGCTGAGCTGCTCACACACGTACCTCCACAGTACACATAGCTGCATTTGCTTCGACGCTGACTCCTTCAGTAGACATAGCTGCAGCTGTTTATGCAGTGATATCTACATCAGACACAGTCCATAGAGTAGCAACTGCTTCAACATTGATCTCTACAGTATACTAACCACCATCTGTTTTTAAACTAGCCAACACAGATTGCTTAACTGAAGACTTCAAAACAGTGTCCTCATCAGTTAGTTTAGCTGACACCTACTGTTTGAACAGCTGCAGCTGCTTCTGCTCTGATTACAGTACTGTTGATAGATGCAGCTGTTTTTACACTGATTTTTGCAGTATAATTAGCTACAGCTTCTTATACGTTGGCCTCAACAGTATACTTAACTGCATCTGCTTATACACTGACTTATACAGTAAACTTAGCTGCATTTGCTTATACACTTACTTCTACAGTATACTTAGCAGAAATTGCTTATTAACTAACCTCTATAGTATAATTAGCTGCAGCTGCTTCTACACAGTCTACTTCAGTATACTTAGCTGCTGCTACTTGTACACTGACCTCTACATTATACCCAATGGTAGCTTCTTATACAATGACCTCTACAGATTACTTAGCTTCAGTTGCTTATACACTGACCTCTGCAGTACACATGGCTGCAGCTGTTTATGCATTGACCTGTACAGTATATTGAAATGGAGCTGCATATATACTGATTTCTACAGCTTACGTATCTGCTGTTGCTTCAGCACTAACCTCTTTTACTAGCACACTTAGCCACAGTTGTTGTACACTGAACTCTTCAATATACTGCCTCTGCTGGTACACTGACCTCTACAACAGTTGCCTGAGCACAGATTCCTACAGTAGACCCATCTGCAACTGTAAATACAATGATATCTGAAGTACACTTCGCAGACGCTTGTTGGCTGAAGTCTACAGAATACTTAAATGCAGATGCTTATACTCTGAACTATAGAGTTTACATTTCTGCAGCTGCTTCTACACCTTCCTTAGCGGTACAACTAACAGTAGCTCCTTATACACGGACCTCTACACTATATATAGATGCAACTGCTTATACACCAACCAAAACAGTATACTCAGACGCAGTTGCTTATAGACTGACTTCTACAGAACACATGCCTGCAGTTGTTTATGCACTCACCTCTACAATATACTTTACTACAGTCTGCCCATACAGTGGCCTATAGAATATACCTAGGTCCAGGTGCTTCAGAACAAATCCTTACAGTATACTTAGATGCAGCTGTTTACACTCTGACCTCTATAGCGTACTTATATGCTTCAACACCAGGGGTGGCCAAACTTTTCGGAAGACGGACCTAATTTTTGAGAGCGGATTTCCTCATGTGTGTGCTAGCCTTTCATGTGGAGTGCTAGGGTATGATTCCCAAGTAGACTGTAATTATCAGCATAGGTCCATAGTTGATATATATTTTTAAATATAGTCAGATGCTCTACAAGCATTTACATGAAGTGTGAAAGATATATTGCTTTTCTTTTCAAAAAAGAAAAGACAACACTCGAGACTGGGATTAGCTGGGCTGCTCGTTCGAGTCTAGTTTCGGTCATTATTCTTTAGTTTTCTTTCAGTTCGATACCTACAAATTAGCAAATAATATAGATAATTAGCACTTATTTAATTGTCATCTTAATGAAAAATGTACGTCATTCAATTTCTAATTACATTGGACATACAAAAATCCCTTTTCATTGAAGATACAATTCACTAATCACCTATCATTTATATACAAGGTTATTTTTTAAAAAAGAAAAACATTTCGGGTTCACTTTCTTCCGTCTTCACTTACCCAACGCTTCACAAAAAAGCCCGTGGAACGTGGAACCTTGTTTAAAATTTACCACAACTGGTAATCGAAGGCCACACATGTGGCAGTTTGACATCGTACCACAGAGCCACACAACCCACCAAAACAGTCAACTTGTTATATGGTGTTAAACAACTTGCAGGAATGTTAAAGGAAAAGGAAATTCTGAGAGTTGTATCGAAATACATTAGGTAACAGATATTTGATTATGAATTTCTTGTACCACATATGTAAAGGGTGGAGCCTGTAGTATTGAATCGCGACGCAATTTGTGTGTGGAATCTGCAATGTGAGGGTACATGGGTTACAGTAAACTGGTAGTGGTGCATCGCAAACAGGGTACTTGACCCTCAGGAGAACGTACATACGGTGACTATAGCCGCGCTAGTAACTTGGAATGAAGTCGGATGGAGCCTGCAGTATTGAATCGCGACACGTGTGTTGCATCGTCAATGGGAGGGTGCGAGGGTTACAGGAAACTGGCAGTGGTGCGTCGGAAACCAGCAACTTGACTCCCAGGAGAAAGTCCACATGGTGAATGTAGCCGCCTTAGTCTCTTGGAGAGAAGTCCAATGGATCCTGTGGCATTGATCGCCACGTAATTTGCCATTTTCATCGTCAATGTGAGGGGGTGGGGGTTACATTAAACTGGCAGTGGATCATCGGTAGCCAGCCACATGACTAGCATTAGAAAGTCCATGTGGTGACCGAAGAAGTTTTAGTCGCTTGGAGAGAAAGCCTCTGGAACCTGTAGTATTGACTAACGACGCAATACGTGAGTTTCATCTTCTATGTAATGGAAAGAGTGTTATAATACTGGCTCCGATACGTCTCAAACCAGCAACTTCACTCATGGGACAACGTCAATACGGTCGACACAGCCTCATTAGGGGCTTGGAGAGACGGCCCCTGGAGCCTGTAGCATTGATGGCGTAGCAATTTGTGTGTTTCATCGACAATGTGAGGGTACAAGTATTACAGCAAACTGGCAGTGGTGCAACTTGACCCCAGGAGATAAGTCAATGCGGTGACCGTAGCCGCATTGGTCGCTTGGATATAAGGCGGCTGGGGCCTGTAGTATTGAGTCGCGACGCAATTAAGGAGTTTCATCGTTAATGTGAGGGTGCGGGGATTACACTAACTGTCAGTGGAACGTCGGTAACCAGCAACTTAACTTCCAGGAGAACGTTGATGCGGTGACCGTAGAAGGGTCAGTCTCTTGGAAACTGTAGTATTGAGTACTGACGCAATTTGTGAGTTTCATCGTCAATGTGATGGTACGAGTGTTACAGAAATCTAGCAGTGATCCGTCGGTGACCAGCAACTTGACTCATAGGAGAACGTCCATACGGTGACCGTATCCCCATTAGTGGCTTGGAGAGAATGCCGCTAGATCCGGTAGTATTGATGGCGAAGCAACTTGTGAGATTCATCGACAATGTGAGGGTTGGAAGGTTACAGTAATCTGGCAGTGGTAAGTCGGAAACTAGCAACTTGGTTCCCAGCAGAATGTTAATAATGTGACCGTTTCCGACTTAGTCGCAGCAGGTAGATCCTGTAGCATTGACGGGTAGTTAATTTGTATGTTTCGTTGACAATGTGAGGGTTCAAGTGTTACAGTAAACTGGCAATGGTGCGTCGGAAACCAGCAACATGACTCATAGGAGAATGTCAATATGGTGACGGTAGCCGCATTAGTCGCTTGGAGAGAACGCCGCTGGAAGCTGTAGTATTGAGTCGCGAGGCAATTTGTGTGTGGCATCGACAATGTGAGGGTTGAAGGGTTACAGCAAACTGGCAGTGGTGCGTCGGAAACCAGCAACTTAACTTCCAGGAGAACGTCCATACGGTGGCCGTAGCTCCAATTGTCGCCTGGTGATAAGGCCGCTGGAGCGTGTAGTATTGATGGTCCGTCAGTTGTGCAGCGGTGCTTTTATCAGTGCTCACGTGAACATTCTCACACCGTAGACTAGGTTCTGGACGTCCACGCAGCACAGACGCCTGCCAGGATCGTCGTTTTGTAAAGCCAGCAGTGGTAGATCGTAAAGCTACCAGAGAACACGCAGATAAAGAGGAACTGTGAGCCCAGAAGTGACAACCAGTTATTGGCAATGGGTGTACGGGCACGCAAACCTCTGGCCCGTCTTCCGTCCACGCCACAACATCGACATGCACTGCTCGACTCGTGCTGTCAGAGGGTCACTTGGAAGACGGAATGGCGCGCCGTGGGTTTCAGTAGTGGAAGCAGATTCTGCCTAGACACCAGTTATGGTCGTTAGCGCGTACGACGTAGACATGGTGAGAGCTGTTTCGTGGAGTGCATTCGTCCAAGACTCACGGCTCCCACCGCAGGCCTTGTGCTCTGGGATACAATGAGCTACAACTCTTGTTCACACATTGTTTCTGGAGTGGTCGCTAACCAGCGCTTGGTACGTGAATAACTTTTGTTTTTCTTTTCCGTTTTTTTGCCGTTCTTTCAACGTATGACGTGTTGTTCCAACAGGATAATGCGCGCCCCCAAATTGCCCTTGAAATTCAACGTGTTCTACAAGACGTACATCAACTCCCCTGGCCAGCGATGTCTCAGGAATTGTCTCCAGTCGAGCCCGTGTGGGATATGGTGAGGCGAGAAGCGTCTCACGCTACTCGTCACTCAACAACTCGTACAGAACTACCTGAACAGGTTCGCAATCTCTACCACCGATTGGATGCCGAAGTCAGCATTTTAATTGCATCCCCTATACGCTACACCACGTACTAATATGGGTGTTTCAGCATGGGTTGATGGTTCTTCAGGACTGCTTGTGCTACTGTCTCTAAATTTAATTATTTAATGTACTTCATGTGCATTGTTGCAAAACTACAACGGTGTACTAATTTTTTCCGGCAATATATTTTTCTTTATCGAGCATACAATTCACATGAAATTGTCCGAGAACAAATTTTTCTAAAAATCACAATTGAAATTACACAAAATATCGCTAATGTGTGATAAGGACCAAGTTATATGGAAAACTGTGTGGAGAAAATGTAGTAAGGTTTTCTCATACGGGCGGTTGTCGATTTCAAAGCTAATGAGACAAACGGGACCAAAAATCATAACGAAGTAAGCAACACAAATCGCATGGTGGAATAAGTAAGCTGGAAGCTGGTCTGCCAATGGATCCCGTTACCGCAATTGCGACACTTACATTTCTCTAATAATCAGCTAAGCTGTGTGAATTAGTACCAGATGGTGAGGAGGAGAAGAATAGCCCAGAAAATTGTTTCACAGCCTTCAGCTGTCCAACTTTAAAGAAGCTCCACATGGAGAAGACGACTCAATGCTGTTACAATTACACGTACTAACAGGTGAACACAAGAGCAACTTCACCCTGTAGACACGCTAAGGCGCCTTAACCAACAGGAACCTATTACTGTCATGTAGCGGTGTTCCACCGACAGGTCAAACTCTTCACGCCGAGCACTGGGTTCCAAGCGATTGGATACACCGTGATTTTGGAGCGAAAGCAACCGACTCTCTCGCGCTGCTTGTGTGGTGCCACGGCGTCCCATCCTTCGATGTCCATACACAGAAAGCACAAGATTCACGCTCAGTAATTCTGTGGGCATGCCAGCTGCGCCATGACGGTCTACGCCTCCGACGACGACAGATGCCGGCTCCACCTAACAAAAGCACAGAGCGGGCTGGAGCACCAGAAAACACTGGAACCACACCTTCCCGACGAGAAAACGAAAATCGTTTCTCTCAACAAAATAACGACAAAAACGTGGCAGAAAAATGGACTAGTACCATATACTGATATGTGACAAGGATGTCCGAGAACTTTGCAGCACGTAACTGATTCGTTTTGGTGTCTTCCTTTTATTATACCTGGTGATGATCCCAGGAAATAGAGCAGTACTTAAGAGTGAGTCACTCGAGAGTTCTATACATGGTCTGCCATATGGAACAGCTACACTATCCTAGAATTCTCTCACACCTCCTCTACATGCGACTATAAGTTACCGTTCCACTTCATATTGCTTTGCAATGTAATAGCTAGATATTTCCTTGACATTCCGTATCAATCGGCACATCACCAACTGCTGCATTGTGTTCAAACATTGCAGGATTATTTTGCTACTCATCTGAATTAACGTACCTTTTTGTGCATTAAGACACGCTGCCATTCGTTACACCAAATGGAAATTCTAAGTCATCCTCTATCCTTCTACAGTCACTCTACGACGACGCTTTTCCATACACTAAACTGTCACTATCAGTAAATAGTTGTTGGTTGCTGTTCACCCTATCGGGTGGGTCATCGATCCTTCGCAATTCATGTTACACACTTCTAGAGGTTGTAGATGGGACTTAGTAGAATCGAGTTTTACGTAGGAACCCATTTCGGGAAACGTCTTCCAATGACGCTACAGAGCGTCAAAGCCATAGAAGCTGGCGCCTGTAAATGTATATGCGTGCAGGGTGTTCATTTCAACTGAAGACATTGAAATATATCGAAAACTACGCATCGCATCAAAAACAGTTATAGTTCCAGTACGTTTGTCCCGGAGGATAACATACAATGGTACTACACTCAACCCACCACCCCACCCGTAAATGGGTAATGGGGGAGGGGGGATGGTGGGGGGGGGGGGGGGGAAGGAGAAGTTCAAAATCTTCAATGGAAACCCTCGGATTTTTTGCACATTAAGATTCTGCGGAAAAGTCTACATACGTCTGAAGCATTTTCTGCCTTTCGCCACATATGACGCTGTAATTGGATAAATAGAAACGGCTACACAATGGTAATTTATAACATGTTACTCAATGGCCCCTGAATATCAAGTGGCACGTTACACCCCATCTCCATGCTGAAAGGACAGTTTCTCATAACTTATAATTGAAAACCCCATTCCGAACGTTGTATTTCTCCGACATACGAACAGTACTTTACTTTCCCAATTAGAGTAAGTATTACGACGTTCTATGGTACGCCTATCAAATGACCGTACTCAGTAGAGAATTGCATCTGTGGGAATGTCTGCACAGTCGTTTCTGATGTGCACGACCATGTCTCCACGGCATGTTGACACTTGCTGGTGCACCTTTTCTCTTAAATATAACAACAGAAAAAAAATCCGGCGACGTTAAATCCTGCGACCAGCGACGCAATTAATAGGGTCACTTCTGCCGATCCACCGACCAGTGTAAACACGGTCTAATACCTACAATGCTTTAATTGCGTAATGGGCTGTGCAAGCGTCATACTGAAATCACATACGTTGTCGAACGTTGAGGGCGATTTCCTTCAGTAATACCGGCATTTCCAGATCCGCAGCGTTCGATATTTGCCTTCATTCAACGTGCTGTCGATAAAATACGAAATTACGATTTTGTTCACCATGATGCCACACCATACGTTGATGGCCAGCTTGCCGTAACTAGTGGGGATTGTTCACACTCCATTAAAGCATGTGATGCCGGTTAACGCTACCGTGATATGTGAATGTAGACTCATCGGAAAATAGTACCTCTGCAGAAGGCGGGGGTCGTTTCCATTTGCCCATTCACAAAACACTTCCCGCCATGAAGTTCCTGACACAGTGGCATGTGGTTGCGGATGATACTTATGCCGGTGTACTATTGTGACAATACCACCTATCGACATACCGGAATCATAGCGCATTTTGCCAGGCGCTTATGCGTGGGTTGCGGTGGACTGTCGCTAGTACAGCTATTTCACTGGCATCTCCTGTAAAACATTTGCTTCCTTTCCTTTTGCCGGTCCGTACGCTGCCATCAGAGATAAAGTGGTTTACAGAAACAACGAGAGCGAGGTTTCTGCGAAAAACGCTCGGCGTACAAGGCAACAGCAGCCTCAATATTTCTCCTACATTCTCCGTAAATCAGGATTATTTCGTTTCTTCTGTGGTTGCAACATCCATCGTCCACTTAGACTTCTGTTGTCCAGATCATAAGTAGGTGTGCAGGTAATAAACACTCCGCAAGTATCGTAACGTTTAGAGCCGCTACCTGTTCTACGTCGGCACGATACGTGAGCTCCGGCCGCGGTGTACTGCCTGTTATGATTCGTGGTAGTTCTCTAGACGGCCACGGTGGCTCATCGAGAAGTTCCCTGTTCGATATCTCGGAGGAATACGACTATGTGAATGGCGTTGCCAGTTTGAAGTTATGAAATACTGTCCCGTCTTGCCCTCGCAGAATGGAGGTGAGGCCAAATGTGCCACTGGAAACTGAAAGTGCAATGAATAGCATGTCGTAAATTACGGCTGTGTACCCATTTCTATTCCTCCGATTACAGCACCATCTGTCGTGAAATGCAGAAAATGCTTCAGACAACACGTATGTAGATTTTACCATAGAATTTTAATTTTCGATAAAAACCAGGGGTTTGAAAATTTCAATGTTTATCCCGCCGCCCACGCACGGGTTAGGGGTGTGTGTCGAGTGCGGTGCCGTTGGCTGTCCCCTTCCGAGAAAGCAAATTGGAGTTAAAACTTTTTTTGACCTGATGTGTAGTTTTCGATATATTTCAATGTCTTCAGGTAAAATGAAGACTACACCGAGTGATTCCGTGATGATGTTACAAACTTTCTAGGATGATGGCGAAGGACAAACGTATCAATTTGAGGTAACAGTCTCTGTATCGGAAACGAAAGAGTCAAGAGTTAAGCGAAGATCGTTCTGCTACTTCATACGGTGCAATACATGTACTAGTACTGTTGTTACTAATACTGTATGGTACGCAGCTTTCAGAGGTGTTAGTATGGACCAAAACGAGGAAAAAATGTCTGGTAAACATGGATTCTAAAACGCATACCCGAGGAGCCATCAGCACTCGTTCGCTACTGTGAAACACTTCTCCTCTATTGAACACGTGCTCATAGCTCTTTTGAACCCATGTTTACTAGACATTTTTTTCTTATTTTCGTCATGTTACCACCTCTGAAAGCTGCATACCCTACAATCTAAGCAACAACAGTACCAGTACATGAATTTCACTTTCAGAGACAACAGAACGATTTTCGCTAATAACTTTCGTCTAGTTCGTTTCCTGTACACGAACTCCTACCTCAAGTTGTCACATTTCTCTGCCTCCATCATCCTAGAAAGTTTGTAACATAATCACGGAATATATTAACACCTGCCGTCACCTGTAACTTTGACGCTATGTAGCGTCGTTGATTGATGTTTACGGACATGGGTTCCTATGTAAAAGCTCATCTAATAAGTCCCGTCTGCAACCTCTAGAAGTGTGTAACATGAATTGTCAAGCTCCCAGTATACTGAGAACAAGAGCGATGGTATCACACTTCGGCGTGGCGCTCCTGATTATACTGTTGTCTGTGATCAACACTCGCCGTTCATGCATTCTATTTCTTAACTTACAAAGTCTGCGCGTCACTGCCATGTCTCAGAATCTATTCCGTATGCTCGGATCTTTGTTAACAGTCTGACTTGGGACACTGTATCGATAGCTTTCCGAAAATCTAGGTTTACAGAATCTGCCTGTTAGTTTCACTCTAGCAAAGCCTTCTAAATGGTTCAAACGGCTCTATGCACTATGGGACTTAACATCTGAGGTTATAATTCCCCTGCAACTTAGAACTACTTAAACCTAACTAACGTTAGGACATCACACACATCCATGCCCGAGGCAGGATTCGAACCTACGACTGTAGCGGTCGCGCGTTCCTGGACTGAAGCACCTAGAACCGCTCGGTCACAGCGGCCGGCGCCTTTCAAATCTGTGCTGATTTGTGAACGGAAGCTTTTCTGTCTCGAGGGATTTTATTGTGCACTGTGTGTTTCAGTTTTAATCTTGCAAGTGTAGTTCGATTTATCTGAGCAGTTTCTTGACACGGTACTAGCTTAAGTGCGTCTGGTATCTGTAATATTAGTAATTTTCGCCCCACGAACATTAATATACGTTCAATAGTAAATGCCTGATGGCATAAAGTTATCGAACAATTGTAAAGTAAAAGAAATGAACCATCGCATAGCAGCGACAGAGTCTATTATTCTTTATCTTTGCCGTTCTTGCGCGGTGCCTGTAAATCTCTATGTACATGTATCAATTAACGGTATAAAAAAGAACTCTATTGTTTCAAGACAAATGAGGCTTTTGGCGCCTCGCCTGTACACAACTGTTGGTATTCTATGAAAGGCGGACGCGGACCTGCTGCGTTCCGCAACTGTACTTTACATGTTATGTGAAAATATTGAGTGAATATGCTAATTGTTATTTTTTTTCAATCAGAAAACATGTAGTTTCTTGTAACTGATTACGAACAGACAGCATCAAGAGGACATTTTGACTTATGTATAAAGTATTTAACCACAATGGTCATCTATTGTAATTTAATATGAAAAGGTACGTAGCATTAAAAAAGTGTGTTACAGATAAGTGTGCTTATTTTAGTAAATTAACCTTTATGATTTCCATCTCCTCATTCACTCAATTGATAATTATTTTGTGTTAGTTCATCACCAGAAATTACGATCACGCTGATGGGCCGAACGCAGCATGAGGCAGAAGGAACATTATCGTTTTCCTGTTATTTTTGAGCCAATTTTTTTCTTAATTGTGTAGTGTTGCATTTCTTTTACAGTGCATAAATCTTATGGTCCCTTAGTGTTGTTCCGGTTATGACTACATCGAGAATATAAAAATGCACAGAAATGATAATGTTTCTCTTATTCAGGTATTTAATGCTCAATGTATGTTATTATAATAGTATAATCAATCCCAGATTCTGTTGCCAAGTGGCCCACCAAAATATTCACTTTTTCGACATTTTTTCAGAAAAAAATAAATATAAAATCACATTTTTTTTTCCCCACCCAAGAGCAACGCTACATATCGTCACCAAGTCATTGGTAATTGTAGGCATTCCGGCTTTGGCGGTTTCCCCTTGAACCGAGGCACTCGTAGATAGCCCTTAACGTGGTCGGAAATTTAGTCTCTGCACGACCCCAGAGTGGGCTCATCGCTAGCGCAGGTACCCAAAATCTAGGTGCAATTTGTGGTGGCAGTGCCTTCCTGTAATGTTTTGTGGTTCCTGGCTGGATCAGGAAAGAGTGGTATGATAATAGGTGGCCGGCGTCCTCTCACTACAACACAAAATGCGCATGTGGTTAAAATATACGTTATTGCAGGAACCAACCGAGTACTTAACTTCAGTGATGCCCAATCTGAAGTTCTGTCGTTAACATAAATCAAATAACATGTACTAGTTCTTGAATCTTGTTCGTGTCCATATTACAACCATATACAATGACTAACGTTCACTCACAGCTAGCTAAGTCGCGAGGCGACGACTGTCACTGTGGAAGACCAGACCACTGTGCAACGTTTTGACGTGCCATGTGAACTGAGTACTGATGTGACGTGCTGAGGAAGAGAGATTGATGCAGCTGGTCGGCGACGGCTGCCCATATGCACGCATCCAGGGGGCGTTATCGGCGCATAGCCTGGGGCGTGTCTTGGTCTTCTCTTGTCATAGGTGGAATTAGCTCAGCGCCTGCTAGACAATGTTCCTTAGTGTCCACCGGTGTGCTGGCGACAGAGTACGCCAGCACACAATTAAATGCACTCATTCGACTGTCACGCTGACGGACTGCGTACGGTCCGACGCACACCATTCGGGCACTATGTGGTAACAATAAAAAGCAGCTGCACCAGCGTCGAGTTTTCCTCCTCTAGGTCTCTGCTGCTGTATTTTGCTTCGCTGTTCTTAACTTCAGATGCAAATATCTGATTATTCCGAATTCGCTACAGTGAAACTGTACGACATTTTTGATTCACTTATCAACTCAAAATGAAATGTTTTGGACAGAAAAATATAGCGCTACATTAAAACGGCTGAAGGTATCTGATCACGAAAAGTCGTAGCTTCTGGAATAAAAAGTAGGAGAATAGTTGGAACAGTGTAACCAGAGCAGATATTCTGATTGAATTAATTATTAGTTGCTGGTTATGCAGCTTCAGAGAAGATTCCAGTATCGTTTCAGTGCCTCAAGTGTTATGGAGAGAAAAGATTTGATTTATGCTATTATGGAGAAGGCATCATGAAATACTGCAGACGTATGTATGATGCCCACGTGATCCCATCAAGGAGGAAATTTGTACACCGACGGTATTCATAGCCTCGTGGCTGCTACCTCGTTCCAGGAAAGGGCAACCCGTCTCATTCCAAAGTACTGCGTCGACTATATTTCCTTGTTTGTTCGTCCAGGATGTTAGCTACAATATCCAGTTTAATTGAGTTCTTCCCATGAAATTTTCCTTTAGATGGTATCGCACTTCTATAGCGAGTTTCTAAACCCTTTGAATACAGAAACTTTTTGAAAATCTTATATGCTTCGTACGTGATACGAGCAATGCGTAGATAAAAGTTATCTAAAACTTTGTATTTTTCCGAGATAACATATGAGCACTAGTTTCACTATGCAATAAATTAATTAGAAGGATGACACCTTCCTACAAACGAGCTGATACAAAAGAACGGCTAAGGACGTATGCTGTTGGAGATCTACGTGTTGTGAGTGTGTTGTGGTCTTCAATTCACAGACTGGTTACATGCAGCCTTCCATGCTACTCTAACCTGCTCAAGCTACTTCAGCTCCAAGTAACTATTGCAACGTACGTCCTTCTGAATCTGCTTACTGTATTTGTCTCTTGGTCTCCCACTACGATTTTTACCCTCCACGCTGCTCTCCCATACTAAATTGGTGATCCCTTGATGCCTCAGAACATGTCCTACCAACCGATCCCTTCTTCTAGTCATGTTGTGCCACAAACTTCTCTTCTCCGCAATCCTATTCAATACTTCCTCATTAGCTACGTGATGTACCCATCTAGTCTTCAGCATTCTTCTGTAGCACCACATTTCGAAAGCTTCTGTTCTCTTCATGTCCAAGCTATTTATCGTCCATGATTCACTTGCGTACATGGCTACACTCCATACAAATACTTTCAGAAATGACTTCCTGACACTTAAATCTATACTCGATGCTAACAAATCTCTCTTCTTCAGAAACCCTTTCCTTGCCATTGCCAGTCTACATTTTATATCCTCTCTACTGCGACCATCATCAGTTATTTTGCTCCCCAAATAGCAAAACTCCTTTACTACTTCAAGTATCTAATTCCCTCAGCATCACCCGACTTAATTCGACTACATTCCATTACCCTCGTTTTGCTTTTGTTGATGTTCATCTAATATCCTCCTTTCAAGACACTGTCCATTCCGTTCAACTGCTCTTCCAAGTCCTTTGCTGTCTCTGACAGAATTACAATGTCATCGGCGAGCCTCAAAGTTTTTATTTCATCTCCATGGATTTTAATACCTACTTCGAATTTTTCTTTTGTTTCCTTTAGTGCTTGCTCAATATACAGATTGAATAACATCGGGAACAGGCTACAACCTTGTCTCACTCCCTTCCCAAACACTGCTTCCCTTTCATGTCCCTCGATTGTTATAACTGCCATCTGGTTTCTGTACAAATTGTAAATACCCTTTCGTTCCCTGTAATATACCGCTGCCACCTTCAGAATTTGAAAGAGAGTATTCCAGTCAACATTGTCAAAAGCTTTCTCTAAGTCTACAAATGCTAGAATTGTAGGTTTACCGTTTCTTAATATAGATTTTAAGATACGTCGTAGGGTCAGTATTGCCTCAGGTGTTCCAATATTTCCACGGAATCGAAACTGATCTTCCCCGAGGTGGACTTCTACCAGTTTTTCCATTCGTCCGTAAAGAATTCGTGTTAGTATTTTGCAGCCTTGACTTATTAAACTGGTAGTTCGGTAATTTTTACACCTGTCAGCACCTGCTTTCTTTGGGATTAGAATTATTATATTCTTCTTGAAGTCTGAAAGTATTTCGCCTGTGCCGGCCGCTGTGGTCAAGCGGTCCTAGGCGCTTCAGTCCGCTGCTGCTTCGGTCGCAGGTTCGAATCCTGCCTCGTGCATGGATGTGTGTGATGTCCTTATTTTAGTTAGGTTTAAGTAG
Source organism: Schistocerca gregaria (assembly GCF_023897955.1). NCBI lineage: Eukaryota > Metazoa > Arthropoda > Insecta > Orthoptera > Acrididae > Schistocerca > Schistocerca gregaria. The sequence continues at coordinate 5,399,997 of NC_064925.1, forward strand.
TCTTGGGGACCGTTGACCTCAGATGTTAAGTCCCATAGTGCTTAGAGCCATTTGAACCATTTCAACCATTTCGCCTATCTCACACATCTTGCTCACCAGATGGATGAGTTTTGTGAGGGCTGGCTCTCCCAAGGCTATCAGTAGTTCTAATGGAATGTTGTGTTCTCCCGGGGCCTCGTTTCGACTTAGGTCCTTCAGTGCTCTGTCAAATTCTTCATGCAGTATCATGTCTCCCGTTTCATCTACATCTACGTCCTCTTCCATTTCCATAATATCGCCCTCAAGTACATCGCCCTTGTATAGACCCTCTATATGCTCCTTCCACCTTCCTGCTTTCCCTTCTTTGCATAGAACAGGGTTTCCATCTGACCTCTTGATATTCATGCAGGTGGTCTCTTTTCTCCAAAGGTCTCTTTAATTCTCCTGTAGGAAATAACTACCTTAGCCCTAGTGATATACGCCTCTACATCCCTACATTTGTCCTCTAGCCATCCCTGTGTAGCCATTTTGCACTTCCTGTCGATCTCATTTTTAAGACGTTTGTATTCCTTTTTCGTATGGAGATCTATACACTAAAATTTTCTGCTCCTTGAGCCCAGAATCACAGAAAGAGAGTTTTTGTGGAGAAAACATAGGCACAGACACTTCGCTGGGTATAACTTATCTGCTCTGATGAGGGCGGTCATGGAATGATCCAGCTACAGGAAATGCAACGGTGAGCTGTCAGCAAATGTCCACTGTGCATTGATGAGGTGTTCAAATTTGCTGTGTTGTTAGCAGAAAGTGCCCGTGATCATATTAAATTTGACTATAAATTTTATACCTGGCAAATGTCGTCACATTATTTGCTTATTGGCTATACCGACTTCGACTTTTTAGTCGTTTTAAATGGTCCACAATGCTTTTTGGCCAATGTTTACGGCAAAACTTAGTGCGACTGAGCATCTCCTCGGGGCTCCTATTAAGAGGACGGTCTACATCCAGTGAAGACGACTGTTGTAGACTTTGTACTCACTGAGGAGTGTTCCCGTGCTGGTAGCACATTTTCTCGTAGATTGCTCAGAAATTTTGTTGACTGATGCAGTGTTGAGCCTTGGGACAATTAAACCCATCATGAGCAACGTACACAAAGACAATACTGAACGGATTACGAATGCTCACTACCACACTGCTTAATCACGATTCACGTTATGCACGTTAAGTATAAGGGGCGTTCAAAAAGAAACAATCTGGAGGCATATTTATAGAAACCACTGCCTGTATGTTAGAAGTGTCGATCCTTGCTGTTGAGACACTTGTCCCACTGCGACACAAGGCAGTCAATGGCTGTCTCATAAAATTCCCGGGGCTGCGATGTTAATCAGTTCCGCACGTATAGCTGGACGTCGTCTTCCGAGGTGAATCGTCTGCCCCTATGCTGACGTTCCTCTTTGACTGAAATGGCCCCCTTCTGATTGACTTCCTGCAGTACAGAACAACAGTGAACACCCAGCGTTCCTCGCACACCCCGACCACCCTTCGCCAAGCTACCAAATCAAATGTGCAAATGTGTGCGAATTCGTGAGGGACCAAACTGCTGAGCTCTTCGGTCCCTAGACTTGCACACTACTTAACTTAAACTAACATATGCTTAGAACAACACAGATACCCATGCCCGGGTGAGGACTCGAACCTCCGACTGGAGCTGCCCCTGAAACCTCGCGACGATCAAAGCAAAATGACCAGACAATCTCACCCTTGGGCTCATTCTGCTCCACGACAATGCAGAGCCTCATACGGTCAACACAGTTGCGGCTCTCCTGCAGAAATTCAAATGGGAGGTTCTCGACCACCCTCCATACAATCCGAACCTCTCCCCCTGTGATTACACCATTTTTGTTTCCCTTAAAAAGGCTCTGAGGGGCAAACGATTCACCTCGGACATCGATGTCCATCTGTACGTGCGGAAGTGGTTAAAATCGCTGCCCCGGAATTTTATGAGACAGCCATTCACCACCTTGTGTCGTAGTGGGACAAGTGTCTCAACAGTTAGGGTCAACACTTCTAACATACAGGTACTGGTTTCTGTAATTATGCCTCCGGCTCTTTTCTTTTTGAACGCCCCTTATACAATAGCCCGTGCTGTACCAATGAATAAAACATCTTAACAATATGGCTCGTAAGAGTACAATGGAACACGTGCTTTGGATTAGCCAAGCGGATTTTCATAGTCAAATCAATGATTCCTTTCGTCGGATTGGACTCCGCTAGGACCCGTTGTGTCCAAGCGACTGTGAAACGATTTCATTCAGGGATGGACACAGCAATCAATAGTATATCAGTCCGCACATTACTGCAGATCTAGACAGATTTCAGCTACAATATAGCCAACATCAGTGCGTTTAGTAGCGATTCATAGAGACGGGGAAAGCTTGTACAAGCAAATGTTGTTAAAGGGATCTCAAACTGTCCGTAGCTCAAAAAATGCTACTTAACTTCTGAGGTCATCAGTCGCCTACAACTTAGAACTAATTAAACTTAACTAACCTAAGGACATCACACACATCCATGCCCCAGGCAGGATTCGAACCTGCGACCGTAGCGGTCGCTCGGCTCCAGACTGTAGCGCCTAGAACCGCTCGGCCAACCCGGCCGGCCGTCCGTAGCTCAGTTCATACCATTAGCGTGAATTGAGCGATGAGAATTGTGTGGTAGTTTTAGCCACATTTGCTTAAACTTTACAATCTTGCTAGTGAACGCACTGATGATGGCTGTACTGTAGCTGAAATCTAGTTAGATATGCAATAAAATACAAACTGATTCGCTACTAATTATCATTCTTTTAGTCGTTGTTGGCTGTAACTTGCAGCAGCTGCATTGTGGACTAAATGAAATATTTCATTCCCCTTAGTATAATCAACCAACTTTCATCATCTATGTACTGCTGACGTTATTTGGATTGCCTGTACTAAGGTGCATGAAATATTTTCTGGGGCAGTCTTAATTCGGTCACAGTGTGTAACACCTTTCTTTTCCTTTCCTAAGAGGGCTCTGCACGTAGTTTTTTTTAACAGCATAAAGAGTGGTCACTCTAGTTCCCAAATCTTTTTAATACTCTTTGGGATGAGAAATTGTAAAAACTATAGAAAAATATTTCCCCTCACAAGATGGCGTGGAATTATGCTAATTCCGCAATCGTAACACGATCAACTCTATTTACAATAGGAGGATTGCCTATTAACGTTTTTTAGAAAAAAAACACTAGATGGCGCATTTGAGATATGACGTTGCTTATGTTTTAAGAGCTGTCATTGTTTATCCTTAAAACCTTGACAGCTCAGAAGCTGGAGTAGTACTTGGTCTAGAATGTGTGTCGGGAAAAAAAAAGTAAACTGCAGGTGGAATTTGCCCTTGGACGATTTTTCAAGATTATTTTTGCTATTTCGGTAAACAATAATGTCTCGATTCATTTCGTTCAAAAGGTTCAAATGGCTCTGAGCACTTTGGGACTTAACATCTTAGGTCATCAGTTCCCTAGAACTTAGAACTACTTAAACCTAACTAACCTAAGGACATCACACACATCCATGCCCGAGGCAGGATTGCAATCTGCAATCGTAGTGGTCGCGCTGTTCCAGACTGAAGCGCCTGGAACCGCTCGGCCACTCCGGCCGGCGAATCATTTCGTACAACATTTGACAATCAGTTTAGAAGTACATTTGGTTAATATCATTTTGTCGTGAGCATGCCTGTGTCAGCGATGAATTCCTTGAAGATCGATACTAACCAGGCTGTGACACAGCCCGCTTCAACCTTCAGAGAGTGAAGAGACTTCCGTCTGCTATGAACTGTACCTAGCGCCGACGCTATCAGAACTGTGTCAAGAAATGGGAGGAGCCCCCCGGATAGCAGCGCGCTCTAACGCGCTGCTTCCCGAGCGGGAAGGCGTGACGGTCCCCGACACGAATCCGACCGGCGGATTAGTGTCGAGATCCGGTGTGTCGGCCAGTCTGTGAATGGTTTTTAAGGCGGTTTTCCATCTACCTCGGCGAATGCAGGCTGGTTCCCCCTATTCCGCCTCAGTTAGACTGTGTCGGTGACTGCTGAGCAGACACTGTCTCCACGTACGCGCACACCACAATTACTAATTACTTTGCCACGAAAACATTTGGGGCTACACGCGTTCCCGGGGGGAGAGGGGGGGGGGGGGTGTCCACTGGGGGCCGAACGGGCGAACAGGTGTGGGGCGGCAGTGGGGTGGGTAGACTGCTGTGGCCTGTTGTGGGGCTGTGAACCACTGAGGGCACAGCGGGACGAAGCCTCTCCGTCGCTTCTAGGTCCCCAGTTCCATACAATACGATACAACACGGCAGTGCAAAACAATATTTAATGTAAGGTAGAGGAGATAGCTCACTCCGCCTCTGTAGTGGGAATAATCCTTATTTTAAACACAAGCACAGCAGGAAAAATGACATAGCATTGTCATGGTTTAGTAAGTATACACAAATAAGAATCTTGCCTTGTGCAGCAGCGCACAGAAGCAGGCGGAAAAACGTTCACCACGATGCAGCAAAACGGGCCATGCGTAGAAAAGTTGAATGTACCCACAACGGCTATTTACATCGTTCTACTGACCCAGGCATACATAACCGCGACGCAGTGGGTCAGGGTCATGACAACAGCGGTGGTTGCATCTTTTTTCGACTTCCCCACTGCAGTTTTTTGTTGACGTCAGTGGGTCATCGTCATCAGGCCTAATTACGTCTGCTTTTACCTTGCTTTTGGCGAAATCCTCATTTTCTTCTATAATTCCGAACTCCTTCTTCTCCGGAACGTTTCTTCGGTAGTACTAATGATCTCGCCCTGCTCGTCAGGCGGGTACAGTATGGATTGCCTGCACCTTAGACAAAGTGGATTTTGTTGCTTGGCGATCCAGCTCGCCCAACAGACGGTCATGTTATGACATCTGCAGTGTAGGGTGTTCAGTTCTCGTTTTGCCACTGGGGAGGTAGTGTCGCGTTGCTATTGCTTGTGTGCCTTCTCTGGGTGGTAACTGTACGGCTCTGCCGCTGTCGCTTTTTACTGCACCATGCACACCGTGGTGCGGTGTCTCTGGGGTTCCTGTGGGGTTTGCTTTGCCGGGCACTCGGCTGTTGCCCTGATTACCCTTCTGTTCCCTCAGTTTCCTCTGTTACTAGACGGGGCACCGCGCCTGCGACTTTGTCGGTTTTGTGGCGGCGAGCAACGCATTCCTAGGTGTCCTACCTGGCGGCAATTCGGACAATAAGACGCCAGACACCGGTCGGCGACGTGGCAGGATTGACCACATCGGCGATATTCTGCCACTTGTGTGAATACACGGCGCTTTGGTTCGTTATTCCGTGCGAGGGGATGGTGGTGGTTGGGGGGTGGGGGGGGGGGGGATGCGGCGGCGGCATGTGGAAACGCACCGGTAGGCATTTTCCCACGGAAAGGTTAACCGAACTGCTTCGTGCAGAGAAGTGGGGGAGGCTACATTAACTTGAGAAACCATTTGTGAACCGATTTCATGTATAAACACATGTTTCAGGGTAAGGCTTAATTTCGATCGCATCAGTGCGGCTTTTGCAGGATACTGCACTGCGCATTCCGACAGACTTGGGCATTTATCTGAGCATCTCTGTCATATCCTTCGCTAATACTTCAAATCTCATTGCATTTCTGAGTTTGTGAACAGGCTCCATATACACTGAAGAGCCAAAGAAACAGGTACACCTACATAATCTCGTTTAGGGCCACGGCAGGCACGCAGAAATGCTGCAACACGCCGTGGTATGGACTCAACTAATGTCTGAAGTAGTGCTGGAGGGAACTGACACCATGAATCCAGCAGGGCTGTCCACAAATCTATAAGAGTACGACGAGGTGGAGGTCTCTTCTGAACAGCACGTTGCAAGTGTAAGTAGGCTGTTTAATGTATTATGTTGGTAACGCCACGTAGTGCTCTCTGTGTAAATCGCTGACTGCGCTGTGTGCAGTCTGTGGCTGGTTGGAGTCATTGTTGGAATATTCGCCTGTGTTGGGCGGTTGGATGTGAACAGCGCGTAGCATTGGGCAGTTGGAGGTGAGCATCCAGCAATGGTTGATGAAGAGAGAGAGATGCCAGAGTTTTGAGAAGTTACTATAAGCGAACGATCTGGACGTGTGTTCGCCGGAAAAAGGAAATTTGTAAAGATGGATGTCATGAATTGATAGATATATATATGATGACTTTTGAACACCATTAAGATTAAAACATTGTTAGTTCTCTATCAAAATCTTTTATTTGCTAACTATGCCTATCAGTAGTTAGTACCTTCAGTAGTTAGAATCTTTTATTTAGCTGGCAATATTGGCGCTCATTGTATTGCAGTAGTTCGAGTAACGAATATTCTTGTGAGGTACGTGATTCATGAAAGGTACAGGTTATTGTTAGTCACGGCCATACGTGATTCATGGAAGGTACAGGATATTGTTAGTCACGGCCATTCTTTTGTAGGGGTTATTGAAAGTCAGACTGCGATGCGCTAAAAATATTGTGTGTCAGTTTAGCTATAATCAGAATAAGTAAAGAGAAAACTGAGTACGTTGATTTTTGCTCAGCTGTTTGAAAATCAAGTTACGTAGAAGTTTACCAGCATAGTCATTCATAATTTTTCAAAGGGGACGTTTCACAAGGCATCCCAGACATGCTCAATCATGTTCATATCTGGGGAGTTTGGAGGCCAGCGGCAATTCTGGGCGTCTGGGGTGTCGCATTGCCCTGCTGGAATTTCCCAAGTCCGTCTAAATGCACAATGACTAACATGCAGGGTCCATGGATTCATGAGGTTCTCTCCATTTCCGTACACATCCATCTGCTCGATACAGTATGAGAGCAGACTCGTCCGACCTGGCGACATGTTTCCAGACATCAACAGTCCAATGTCGGGGTTGACGAGACGAGGTGACGTGTAAAGCTTTGTGCCGCGGAGTCATCAAGCTTACACCCCGGTAAGTGAGTGGTCAGCGCGACAGAATGTCAATTTTAAGGGCCTAGGTTCGATTCCCCGCTGGGTCGGTGATTTTCTCCGCTCAGACACTGCGTGTTGTGTTGTCGTAATCATAATCATTTCATCCCCATCGACGCGCAAGTCGCCGAAGTGGCGTCAAATCGAAAGACTTGAACCTGGCCGACCGTCTATCCGACTGGAGACCCTAGCCACACACCATTTTATATCAACTGTGCACAAGTGGACATGTGACTCCGTTAGCCCTTATCAACCATATTTCGTTGAATGTTTCACACCCTGACACTTGTTGATGGCCCAGCATTGAAATCTGCAGCAATCTGCAGAAGCGTTGCACTTCTGTCACGATCCCCTTCAGCTATCGTTGGTCCTGTTTTTGCAGGATCTTTTTCCGGCCGCAACGATGTCGAAGACATGATATTTTACCGGATTCCTTGTAGTCACAGTACATTCGTGAAATGGTCATATGGGATAATCCCACTTCATCACTACCACGGACGTGTTGTGTCCCACCGCTGTTGCGCCGCCTATAACACCGCGTTCAAACTCACTTAAATTTTGATAACCTGCCTTTGTTAGCAGTAATAACGGATCTAGCAACTGCGCAAAACACTTGTTGTTGCCGTTGCGCAGCGTCGCTTTCCGCCTGTTTACATATCTCTGTATTTGAATACTCATGCCTTTACCAGTTTCTTTGGCGCTTCAGAATATCTGCGAGCTGGACCTGAAGGTGAGCTTATCATATATCTACGAGCCGGACCTAATGGTGATCTTATTCCACTTTAACTGACACCACTTTGTGAGGGAGGGAAAATTGGTGAGAAGCAGTGCGTCTACATCTACATCTACATCCATACTCCGCAAGCTACCTGACGGTGTGTGGCGGAGGGTACTTTGAGTACCACTATAGGTTTTTCCTTCTATTCCAGTCTCGTATTATTCGTGGAAAGAAAGATTGTCGATATGCCTCTGTGTGGGCTCTAATCTCGCTGATTTTATCGTCATGGTCTCTTCGCGAGATATAATTAGGAGGGAGCAATACACTGCTTGACTCCTCGGTCAAGGTATATCTCGAAACTTCAACAAAAGCCCGTACCGAGCTACTGAGCGTCTCTTTCAGAGCGTTCCACTGGAGTTTATCTATCATCTCCGTAACGCTTTCGTGATTGCTAAATTATCATGTAACGAAGCGCGCTGCTCTCCGTTGGATCTTCTCTATCTCTTCTATCAACCCTAACTGGTATGTATCCCACACCGCTGAGCAGTATTCAAGCAGTGGGCGAACAAGTGTACTGTAACCTACTTCCTTTGTTTTCGACCTGCATTTCGTTAGGATTCTTCCAATCAATCTCAGTCTGGCATCTGCTTTGCCGACGATTAATTTTTTATGGTGATTCCATTTTAAATCACTCCTAATGTCTACTACCAGATAATTTATGGAATTAACTGCTTCCACCTACCCCCATGAACCATGGACCATGCCGTTTGTGGGGAGGCTTGCGTGACTCAGCGATACAGACGGCCATACCGTAGGTGCAACCACAACGGAGGGGTATCTGTTGAGAGGCCAGACAAACGTGTAGTTCCTGAAGAGGGGCAACAGTCTGGATGATTGACTGATCTGGTCTTGCAACACTAACCAAAACGGCCTTGCTGTGCTGGTACTGCGAACGGCTAAAAGCAAGGGGAAACTACAGCCGTAATTTTTCCCGAGGGCATGCAGCTTTACTGTATGGTTAAATCATGATGGCGTCCTCTTGGGTAAAACATTTCGGAGGTGAAATAGTCCGCCATTTGGATATCCGGGCGGGGACTACTCAGGAGGACGTCGTTATCAGGAGAAAGACAACTGGCGTTCTACGGATCGGAGCGTGGAATGTCAGATCCCTTAATCTGGCAGGTAGGTTATAAAATTTAAAATGGGAAATGGATAGGTTGAAGTTAGATGTAGTGGGATTTAGCGAAGTTCGGTGACAGGAGGAACAAGACTTTTGGTCAGGTGAATACAGGGTTATAAATACAAAATCAAATAGGGGTAATGCAGGAGTAGGTTTAATAATGAATGAAAAAATAGGAGTGCGGGAAAGCTACTTACTACCAACAGCATAGTGAACGCATTATTGTGGCCAAGATAGACACGAAGCCATTGCATACTACAGTAGTACAAGTTTATATGCCAACTAGCTCTGAAGATAATGAAGATATTGATGAAATGTATGATGAGATAAAAGAAATTATTCAGGTAGTGAAGGGAGACGAAAATTTAATAGTCATGGGTGACGGGAATTCGAGAGTAGGAAAAGGGAGAGAGGGAAACATAGTAGGTAAATATGGATTGGGGGAGAGAAATGAAAGAGGAAGCCGCCTGGTAGAATTTTGCACAGAGCGTAACACTTGGTTCAAGAATTATAAAAGAAGGTTTTATACATGGAAGAATCCTGGCGATACTAGAAGGTATCAGATAGATTGTATAATGGCAAGACAGAGATTTAGGAACCAGGTTTTAAATTGTAAGACATTTCCATGGTCAGATGTGGACTCTGACCACAATCTATCGGTTATGAACTGTAGATTAAAACTGAAGAAACTGCAAAAAGGTGGAAATTTGAGGAGATGAGACATGGAAAAACTGACTAAACCAGAGGAATGGAGGAAAGAAATACAGTAGACCAAGAATGGGTAGCTCTGAGGAATGAAGTACTGAAGGCAGCAGAGGATCAAGAAGGTAAAAAGACGAGGGCTAGTAGAAATCCTTGGGTAACAGAAGAAAGATTGAATTTAATTGATGAAAGGAGAAAATACAAAAACACGGTAAATGAAGCAGGCAAAAAGGTATACAAACGTCTCAAAAGTGGCTAGAGGACAAATGTAAGGATGTAGAGGATTATCTCACTAGGTGTAAGATACACTCCTGGAAATTGAAATAAGAACACCGTGAATTCATTGTCCCAGGAAGGGGAAACTTTATTGACACATTCCTGGGGTCAGATACATCACATGATCACACTGACAGAACCACAGGCACATAGACACAGGCAACAGAGCATGCACAATGTCGGCACTAGTACAGTGTATATCCACCTTTCGCAGCAATGCAGGCTGCTATTCTCCCATGGAGACGATCGTAGAGATGCTGCATGTAGTCCTGTGGAACGGCTTGCCATGCCATTTCCACCTGGCGCCTCAGTTGGACCAGCATTCGTGCTGGACGTGCAGACCGCGTGAGACGACGCTTCATCCAGTCTCAAACATGCTCAATGGGGGACAGATCCGGGGATCTTTCTGGCCAGGGTAGTTGACTTACACCTTCTAGAGCACGTTGGGTGGCACGGGATACATGCGAGCGTGCATTGTCCTGTTGGAACAGCAAGTTCCCTTGCCCGTCTAGGAATGGTAGAACGATGAGTTCGATGACGGTTTGGATGTACCGTGCACTATTCAGTGTCCCCTCGACGATCACCAGAGGTGTACGGCCAGTGTAGGAGATGGCTCCCCACACCATGATGCCGGGTGTTGGCCCTGTGTGCCTCGGTCGTATGCAGTCCTGATTGTGGCGCTCACCTGCACGGCGCCAAACACGCATACGACCATAATTGGCACCAAGGCAGAAGCGACTCTCATCGCTGAAGACGACACGTCTCCATTCGTCCCTCCATTCACGCCTGTCGCGACACCACTGGAGGCGGGCTGCACGATGTTGGGGCGTGAGCGGAAGACGGCCTAACGGTGTGCGGGACCGTAGCCCAGCTTCATGGAGACGGCTGCGAATGTTCCTCGCCGATACCCCAGGAGCAACAGTGTCCCTGATTTGCTGGGAAGTGGCGGTGCGGTCCCCTACGGCACTGCGTAGGATCCTACGGTCTTGGCGTGCATCCGTGTGTCGCTGCGGTCCGGTCCCAGATCGACGGGCACGTGCACCTTCCGCCGACCACTGGCAACAACATCGATGTACTGTGGAGACCTCACGCCCCACGTGTTGAGCAATTCGGCGGTACGTCCACCCGGCCTCCCGCATGCCCACTATACGCCCTCGCTCAAAGTCCGTCAACTGCACATACGGTTCACGTCCACGCTGTCGCGGCATGCTACCAGTGTTGAAGACTGCGATGGAGCTCCGTATGCCACGGCAAACTGGCTGACACTGACGGCGGCGGTGCACAAATGCTGCGCAGCTAGCGCCATTCGACGGCCAACACCGCGGTTCCTGGTGTGTTCGCTGTGCGGTGCGTGTGATCATTGCTTGTACAGCCCTCACGCAGTGTCCGGAGCAAGTATGGTGGGTCTGACACACCGGTGTCAATGTGTTCTTTTTTCCATTTCCAGGAGTGTAGATACTGCCTTCAAGAAAATTAAAGAGCCCTTTGGAGAAAAGAGAGCTACTTCTATGAATATCAAGAGCGCAGATTTAAACCCAATTCTAAGCAAAGAAGGGAAAACAGAAAGGTAGAAGGAGTATGTAGAGGGTCTATAAAAGGGCGATGTACTTGAGGACAATATTATGGAAATGGAAGAGGATGTAGATGAAGATGAAATAGGAGATATGGTACTGCGTGAAGAATTTGACAGAGCACAAAAAGACCTGAGTCGAAACAAGGAACCGGGAGTAGACAACATTCCGTTGGAACTACTGACGGCCTTGGGAGAACCAGTCCTGACAAAACTCTACCATCTGGTAAGCAAGATGTATGAGACAGGTGAAATACCCTCAGATATCAAGAAGAATATAATAATTCCCATCCCAAAGAATGCAGGTGTTGACAGAATGAAAATTACCGAACAATCAGTTTAATAAGTCACAGCTGCAAAATACTAAAGCGAATTCTTTACAGACGAATGGAAAAACTGGTAGAAGCCAACCTCGGCGAGGATCAGTTTGGATTCCGCAGAAATGTTGGAACACGTGAGGCAATACTGACCCTACGACTTATCTTAGAAAATAGATTAAGGAAAGGCAAACCTACATTTCTAGCATTTGTAGACTTTTGACTATGTTGACTGGAATACTTTCTTTCAAATTCTGAAGGTGGAAGGGGTAAACTACAGGGAGCGAAAGGCTATTTACAATTTGTACAGAAACCAGATGGCAGTTATAAGAGTCGAGGGACATGAAAGGGTAGCTGCGGTTGGGAAGGGTGTGAGACAGGGTTGCAGCCTGTCCCCGATGTTATTCAATTTGTATATTGAGCAAGCAGTAAAGGAAACAAAAGAAAAATTCGGAGAAGAAATAACATTGTAACTCTGTCGGAGACAGCAAAGGACTTGGAAGAGCAGTTGAACGGAATGGACAGTATCTTGAAAGGAGGATATAAGATGAACATCAACAAAAGCAAAACGAGGATAATGGAGTGTAGTCGAATTAAGTCGGGTTTTGCTGGGAGTATTAGATTAAGAAATGAGACACTTAAAGTAGTAAAGGAGTTTTGCTATTTGGGGAGCAAAATAACTGAGGATAATCGAAGTAGAGAGGATATAAAATGTAGACTGGCAATGGCAAGGAAAGCGTTTCTGAAGAAGAGAAATTTGTTAACATTGAGTATAGATTTAAATGTCAGGAAGTCGTTGCTGAAAGTATTTGTATGGATTGTAGCCATGTATGGAAGTGAAACGTGGACGATAAATAGTTTGGACAAAAAGAGAACAGAACCTTTCGAAATGTGGTGCTATAGAAGAATGCTGAAGATTGGATGGGTAGGCCACATAACTAATGAGGAGGTATTGAATAGAATTGGGGAGAAGAGGAGTTTGTGGCACAACTTGACAAGAAGAAGTAACCGGTTGGTAGGACATGTTCTGAGGCTTCAAGGGATCACTAATTTAGCGTTGGAGGGCAGGGTGGGGGGTAAAAATCGTAGAGGGAGACCAAGAGATGAATACAGTGAGCAGATTCAGAAGGATGTAAGTTGGAGTAGGTACTGGGAGATGATGAAAGCTTGCACAGGATAGAGTAGCATGGAGAGCTGCATGAAACCAGTCTCAAGACTGAAGACAACAACAACAACAAATGCTTCCAGTTGCTGACCTGCTATATTGTAGCTAAATGATAAGGGATCTTTCTTTCTGTGTATTCGCAGCACATTACACTTGTGTACATTGAGATTCAATTGCCATTCCGTGCACCATATGTCAATTCGTTGTAGATCCTCCTGCATTTCAGTATAATTTTCCATTGTCACAATCTCTCGATATAGCACAGCATCATCCGCAAAAATCGGAACTTCCAATGTTATCCACAAGGTCATTTATGTATATAGTGAACAGCAACGGTCCTACGACAATCCCCTGCGGCACACCTGAAATCACTCTTACTTCGGAAGACTTCTCTCCATTGAGAATGACATGCTCCGCTCCGTTATCTAGGAACTCTTCAATCCAATCACACGTCTGATAATTCATATGCTCTTACTTTGTTCATTAAACGACTGTGGTGAACTGCATCAAACGCCTTGTGGAAGTCAAGAAACACGGCATCTACCAGGGAACCCGTATCTATGGCCCTCTGAGTCTCGTGGTCGGATAGCGCGGGCTGGGTTTCACACGATCGTCTTTTTCGAAACCCATGCTCATTCCTACAGAGTAGATTTCTTGTCTCCAGAAAAGTCGTTATACTAGAACGTAATACGTGTTCGAAAGTTCTACGACTGATTGACGTTAGAGATATAGGTCTATAGCTGTGCACATCTGTTCGACGTCCCTTCTTTAAATCGGGAATGACTTGTGCCCTTTTCCAATTCTTTGGAACGCTACGCTCTTCTAGAGACCTACGGTGCACCGCTGCAAGAAGGGGGGGGGGGGGGGAAGTTCCTTCGCGTACTCTGTGTAAAATCGAACTGGTATCCCATCAGGTCCAGCGGCCTTTCCTCTTTTGAGCGATTTTAATTGTTTTTCTATCCCTCTGTAATCTATTTCGATATCTACCATTTTGTCATCTGTACAACAACCTAGAGAAGGAACTACAGTGCAGTCTTCCTCTGTGAAACAGCTTTGGATAAATACATTTAGTATTTCGGCCTTTAGTCTGGCATCCTCTGTTTCAGTACCATTTTGGTCACAGAATGTCTGGACATTTTGTTTTTATCCACTTACCGCTTGACGTAAGACTAAAATTTCTTAAGATTTTCCGCCAAGTCAGTACATAGAACTTTACTTTCGAATTCCTTGAACGCCTCTCGCATAGCGCTCCTCACACTGCATTTCATTTAATGTAATTTTTGTTTGTCTGCAAGGCTTTGGCTATGTTTATGTTTCCTGTGAAGTTCCCTTTGCTTCCGCAGCAGTTTTCTAACTCGGTTGTTGTACCACGGTGGCTCTTTTCCATCTCTTACGATCCTGCTTGGCACATACTTATCTAACGCATGTTGTACGATGGCTCTGAACTTTGTCCACTGATCCTCAACACTTCTGTACTTGAGACAAAACTTTTGTGTTGAGCCGTCAAGTACTCTGAAATCTACTTTTTGTCACTTTTGCTAAACAGAAAAATCTTCCTACCTTTTTTAATATTTCTATTTACGGCTCAAATGATCGATGCAGTAGCCGTTTTATGATCGCTGATTCCCTGTTCTGCGTTAACTGTTTCAAGTAGTTCGGGTCTATTTGTCACCAGAAGGTCTAATATGTTATCTGTTTAACTGCTCAAGGCAGTTTTCAGATAATGCACTTAAAAAGATTTCACTCGATTCTTTGTTCCTGCCACCCGTTATAAACGTTTGAGTCTCCCAGTCTATATCTGGCAAATTAAAATCTCCGCCCAGAACTATAACATGGTGCGGAAATCTACTCCAAATACTTTCCAAATTTTCCTTCAGGTGCTCTGCCACAACAGCTGCTTAGCCAGGGGGCCTATAGAGACATGAATTAACATGTTTGAGCCTGCGTGAACCGTGACCTTGACCCGAATTAATTCACATTTCGGATCTCCGTCAATTTCATTCGATGCTATTGCACTTTTTATCGCTATAAACACGCCTCCCCCTTCTCTGTCCAACCTGTTTCTGCGGCATACATTCCAATCTGAGTTTAGAATTTCATTACTGTTTACATCTGGTTTCAGCCAACTTTCTGTCCCTAGTACTATGTGGGCTTTGTGACCGTTTATTAATGAGAGCAGTTCTGGGACGTTTCTATAGACGCTCCTGCAGTTTACTATTAGCACATTAATAATGTTATTCCCTGTTGCGTTTTTCCTGCTACTATCTTGCCGCGTCTCAGGAGGCGTCTTGTCGGGCCTAGGGAGGGAATTCTCTAACCTAAAATACCCACATATGATCTCCACACGTACTCCGCTACCCTCGTAGCCCCTTGCACGCCTGACCTATTCAAGGGGACCATACATTTCTCCACCCGATAGCGGAGGTCGAGAAATTTATACCTCAGATCTCTGCAGAATCGGCTGAGCCTCCGGTTTAAGCCTTCGTCTCGGCTCCAAACCAGAGGACCGCGATCAGTTCTGGGAACGATACTACAAATTGTTAGCTCAGATTCCGCTTCGCGAGCGAGGCTTTCCGCCTTGGCCAACTCCGCCAACCACCTGTATGAACTGAGGATGACCTCTGAGCCCAGACGGCAGGAGTCATTCGTGCCGACATGAGCAGCAACTTGCAGTTGGGTGCACCCAGTGCTCTCTATCGCCGCCGGCAGGGCCTCCTCCGCATCTCGGATGAGACCCCCCGGCAAGCAGACAGAGTGAGCACTGGCCTTCTTCCCCGACCTTTCAGCTATTTCCCTAAGGGGCTCCATCACCCGCCTGACATTGGAGATCCCAATCATTAATAAACCCCTCCCCCCGTGTGCCTGCTCGGACCTTGCTGAAGGAGCAGCCACATGTCCACTCACATGCAGAGCGGGCGATGCCAGACGGCCAGCCTCCACATTGACCTTCCGCCTCGTGCGACGCGAAAGCCGCTGAACCCGCCACTCCCCTTGGGGAGAGGATGGCCCAACCGCGCCCGGTAACCGCGAAGATGTCTCGACAGCAGGGACAGTGGGTGGTGAAGCATCTAACATCTAGGGTGTACCATGCGATGCTCTAGACTCCCCACTGCCGCTACACTCCGAGGCAGCAGGCTGAAGACGGCTGACCACGACCATCAACGCGTTCAGCTGTTCGCGAACAGTGGCCAGCTCCTCCTGCGTCCATACACAGCAGTCACACATCCTATCCATCCTAATAAGTCAACAATTTACTGTAAAGAGTTAATTAATCAACTTTTAACTAGACTGCTAATTCACTAAAGGCAGCTGATAGCTGACGAAACTGTGGTTGCTGGACACTTCTAGTTTGAAACAATGAAAATAAGCACTACCTGTCTCTGGGCAGTATTCAAAACAAAGACGAAATCTATCGAACACTGTTACTAGTATTCGAAAATGAAAGCTTCCTAAAAGCAAAAACACACGGACAAAGAAGTGACAAGTAAGAAAAACACAGTTAATACTTAAATTTATGTAGCTCGCTTTATAGCACATGTGAAGCAGACGGCAGTTACGTCGACAAGTGATGTTAGGAGAAAACCTTCGAAAGAAAGGATTGTTTCTAGTCACCAGTGGAGGTTTTATTTCTTCAAAAGGCTACGATAACAGGCGGCTGCCGCAGTTGAATTGAGAAGCATTGCGCACCCAAAGAGAGGTTGTAACGGACACGTCTGGTCGCGGACTGAGCTGACTCGAAGAAGATCACTTTCAATACCGACGCATTCCAACCAAACCTCCCGGCCTGTCCCACGTAACTGCCCCCCCCCCCCCCCCCCCAGTCGCCTTATTGGTGGCCAGATGGCGCTTCAGTAGGCGTTCCTCCGTCAGCGGTACTTAACATAGCGTCTCTAGTCAATGGTACTACCGTGGGAGGATGTTCACGTGGACTGAGCGTGGATATTAAAGAAAACGTCCGCTCCATGCCGTCCCAGCTGAGCCACTTGTCTTACCAAATAGGCAGTACCGTATGTCACATGGAAGACAGTTAAAATGAAAAACCCGAAAACCTTATGAAACCCCGTTTTTTCTCTCAATGAAATTGCTCACCGCAGACACGCAGCAATCAGTTGATTATTTGATGGAAAGAAACATCGAGTTAATGTCTCGTTGGTCGTATTTCATGCAGTACGGTCATAAGACCACTTTTTTTCATTACGTGAACGAAAAAATTCTGTCAACAGCGTTTTCGTGACCTGAAGAAACTACGATCTTTCGGAAACCAGTTTTCCATGTAGAAACATAAAAGTGCAAAATCATGTTTGGAAATGTTTAGAACTCTTGCAAAAGTGAATAAATTTTAAACGCTAATATCTTGAGGAATAGTAACATCATTTTAAAAAGCATATATATTTTCTTTGACTATCATACAAAAGACTGTTCTGCTAAAATCAAAGTACGGTCTTTCAGAACAATAGGATGGAGATTTCTTACGAAACACTGAAACTTCGTTACTCTGATTTACCGATAGTCAAGATAATATTCAGTGTGATTGATGAATTATATATCAAGCATGTTTTGAAAGCAGTTATCAACGTTTTAAGGCAATCATATATACCACATCAATATGTTGCCGTTTTCAAAGCACTTCAGTACAGATTTATCTCCACATGCATATGTCTTTCTTTGTAGCAATGCAGCGATGGTACAGACATATAATTGGTGCTTGTACTCTTACAACTTGCATGGCGAAGATCAACCTGTAACATGCACTGTCTGATAAAAAGCATCTGGATACCCCAGTGGTGCGGAACTGACCACCAGCTGTCACATGAGGCCAGTACAAAAGTAGACGGGCACAACTGTGAGTAGTAGGGCTAGGCCACTATGGGAGCGTTTTGCTAGTGCAGGTTGCCTATGTCAGGGGTAGGTATGCACTCAGGGGCAACGTTATTGTTCTCCTTTGATTGACAGGCACTTAACATATTGTTCTCCTCTGATTGACAGGTACTTAACCTATTTTTCTGTTAAGTGCTTTTCCATGTCACCTACACTTCCTTTTGATTGACAGGCACTTGACCTATTGTACCCCACCCCCTCCCCCTACCCCCTCCCCCCTCACTGCTACAGGTGCACTTTCAGGTCTGAGTTAGTGGAATAGACCCACCTCCCACTCTTATCAAATTGATTGACTACTTAATTAAATTGATCAATTAATTAATCTCAGTGGTGGAAAAGTGCCACGCCCTCCCCATGCCACACCTTCTGCCAGGAAGATCAAATTCCATCTGGACAATGCAATCTCTACTAACCTAAGAAAATGGCTGGAAGATAGGTCACTTGGGCCACCTCCACTTACCTAACTCATATGACCGGCACCTCCTCCTAGGAACTGGTGGGAAGTTTGAATTTTGGAGGAAAGAGAGGTCAATTCTACTAACCTAAGAAAATGGTGGGAAAGAACGGACACTTGCGCTACCTCCATTAACCTAAGTCATCTGACTGCCACCTTTTCCTAGGAAATGGTGGAAAGAGGACTCAACCTGTGTTGGACGTATGTTTTTATTTTGCATGCACTATTTATTTACACAATTAGAGGCAGTACCTTCATCCAGCGTGTTAACCATTAGGTCCGGGACTCCAACTGACCTAGTACACAGTACCACCAGCAGAGAGTACTGTCATCCATTCCGTGACATAATCCAAATTGGTGGACGAAATGGCGGAAACAGTGTGGTCATCATGGGCTTTGGAGTCCAACTGACCTAGTACACAGTACAGCAACAAGAGGGCGCTGTCATCCATTCAATGACATAAACCAAGATGGAAGTGTGGTGATGGAGATGAAGGGTCTCATAACAGGAAATTCAAGGGTATATTGTTTATTTACAAATAACAAAAATCAGTTAGTGGGGGTTGGATTTCTCTTGTTCATCATTCTCTACTGTTTGGAAATATCTAGGTCCTGTAAGAAGTAATTACATCGAGCAAACATGTTGCACAACCTAATGTTTGGCACTGTACTCTGGGTATATTAACCTAATGTCTATGTGGTTTTCCATGTCACCTCCATTTCCTTAAACTATTGTACCGCCTTTGATGCCGAATTAAGTAATCAGTTATACCCTCCCACCATTTTCTGGTACACTTTTCGAATTGCACTTGCTTTTGAACGCCATTTTTCGTGCATTCTTCTCTGTCATCCACCCCTTAAACTATTGTACTGCATTTTACATAAAAATTATTCAAATTAACTTAATGTTTTGCACTTAACCTGCTGTTCTGCTGCTCCATGCTACCCACTCACACACAGCCTCCCCTTAACTTTTGTTCCGCTAACACCATGTTGATACAAAAAAGTTTATGCAAATTAATTGAATCGATAATCTCCACATGTGTGGGGTAGTCTTCTTTCAAATTTGCGACATCCTATGGGTCTTAGAGTATTGTTCATCTGTATGGGAGCCCTTACCAATTGGGTCTGATTCAAGTGATTGAGAAAGTCCAAAGAAGACCTGCAAGATATGTGACTCGTACATTTAGCCTTTGCGAGAGCATTACAAATCTCATTGAAATTTTGAAGTGGGACACATTTGCAGATAGAGGATGCACGCAAAGACGAGGTGTAGGCATCAGTTACATCATTGACACCTGAGAAATTCCTGTTGAAACACGTTTTCACCTAGGTACTGTTGCTGGGGTGATGATGCATAGGGTCCAGCACGGAGACAGAGATGTTGCAAAACTTCCCAGAATAGCATAGGGTACATTCCAAACGGTACAGCCCGTGTGGAAGCGCCGTCAGCCTTTTGTTTTTCTTCCTGCAGATGAGACTTTCAGCCACAGAAAACTATTTTATACAGATAGTCATATTGTGCCCGCAACTAAAACTTGCAAAGTACTCTACATATTGTCAAATATGGGAAGACTTCTACTCAATTACACTGACCTCCCACCAAGGACAGGACCTTGAATATTAGAAAGTGAAATCGATCGCTGACCCATCAATGTATCACCATGTACCATGTCGATCTAGTAAACATAATAATTCGTATCCTACGCCATACAAAATCGGTCCTTTTACATCACTCGTGCACCACCACCGATGTGTCGTACCAATCGCTAGTGCAACATAATTCCCAAGATACAGACTGGAAATTATTTCTCTACTAACCCCAAACTTTAGCGAGGTGGAGTGTGCTCTAGACCACTGAATAACAAGAAACTTGTCATGCCTACCAAGACATTTATGTGAGAACTCGAAAAAAAAAAGAGGAAAACTGATGTTGGTGATGTAACAATTTCCAAATCATCCATATAATTTACAAGGTCAATTAATGTGTTTATTATGTCTAGAGAACCGGCAAACGTGTCTTTCATATGCTAGATGCACACACCACAATTGATGTTTCCTCAACTAAATAAAGGCGCGAAATTTTCACCAGCTAGAGGCACACCACAATCCAAGTTCCCTCAACTAAATAAAGGTGCGAAATGTGCAGAAGCAGTCAACCGAACAATCTACATGGGTGGGAATAACGGCCTAGCAGGAGCACAGGTCCCTATTCAATCTTCTCAAATTTTCACTCGATCACGAAAGCTGCCCAACACATACCAAGTATTTGTTCGCTAGTCTGCCGTCTAGAGGACAACCCAGTTAAGACGTATACATTTCTACACTCCAACAGCTGTCTCCATTCATAAAGATTCTATCGTTAATGGGAAACGTGAATCATTCCTGCACAGGTCACCAGTACTGCGCGCCAAGCACACACAAGTAGAATCATCACTCTAAGAATATTTATATTTTATCCCTGTACTTACAACTAAATATTACGATCGCGGTCTCAGTTGAATGACATTCGACACTGAGCGAAGCACTGGAAATACACCATGTTGATGGCTGTGGCTCTGGAAATATACCTCTACCATTCTTATGACTTGACATACTCTCCCCTTTGCTATCAAAGTATTCCACGTCAAATCCATACCTTCCTTGCGAATGGACATAGTCATTACTTTTGCACATGTCGGAACACAAACACATACTTTATAAGCCTGATGCTCAAGGTGAACATATCACACACACCCTACTACTAAGTATAATACATAGCCAATAACTGATTGCTGGCGATACGAAATGACACTGACCGAAAATAAACGATGGGTGGACATCTCTCATAAGTTTTTCTTGCTAGTGGTACCAATGTGTCTTAGAAAGAGAGGCGTAATCGTCTTACAAACCGCCAGATGTTAAAAAACGCGATCACAACAACTACTATATGCTACTGCCACAAGGGTTCTTGGTACTAAAGGTGCACACAAATATCTACATTGAAAGCTATACTGGCATTATAAATCGAGACATGGCACTACCTACGAATCATGTGATTTTTCCAGACAAATACCGAGACGGTGATCGTAGGAGTGTATATTATCAGACCAACACGTCGCTGGCGGTGCAACCTCATGATAAAATCGCTGAATTTTGAAAGTGATTCGGCTAAAAAATGTGGTATAAAATCGCTATTTGCAATTTCCTCACGCCGCTAGATTTTTCTCCAGGATTTGTGACGTATTCTGCCTCCATACCATGTCAGAGGTTCTGCGATATATCCACCGAGCTATAGCCGATGACACATTGAGAAGGATAACAGACAGTAGTGGATGGTGTGCTGATTGAGATAATAAGAAATGTAGACTACTTATTCAGATCTCTAATGCTACGCTATCCGCTAGAAATGTTGTCTGGGATCAGGAATCATGTCCCCCCATTCAAGCACGTACCTGTGTTGGATCCTATGGAGAAGCCCTTTAATGATTAGAGCCACAAGAGATTCATATTTCTGACTCTCTCATATCTCGAAACGAGTCATCTCTCTCCAACTTATCTGCTACAGTAAAATTCCACCCTCGTTTTAGGTAGCCCCTACGCATCTTGCGACTGCTGCCATTTCTGCAGCTTTGCGCATATGATCGTTCCAATTTAAGTCGAACTGAGCAGAAGTCAGAGAAAGCCATATCCACCAACTTCTGCACCCTATGTAGTCACAGGCGAAGCTGCGTTACTGTGACAGGACCACGTTTTGACCATTCGACAGAAACGAAGCCTGCACCTATAACATGAGGTAGTATAAAGGATATGGTTCAGAAATTATACTATGCCTGCCTCAGCCTTACATAAAATGATCGTTAGTTATGGGGAATACCCTTTTAAGTAAACAGATAAACGCATAGCAGCCGCGTCCGTCATGTTAAAATTACAAGTCATTCCGCCACTAGCTCTGTAAACAGCACATTTGTCAGGTAAATGTATACATGAGGAATGCAGTGCCTCAGAAGCACCTATCGCTAACTTAATTATGAAGCTGAAGTCTCTATTTTACACCCAAGATGCGACAGGGGAATGGAGTACATCACATAAATCATAGTTCGTTCAGAGGAATGTGTCACGTTTCATCACACCTGAGATGGAAGTTATCTGATGGCTGACAGGATTACCGTTAACGATCGCAAGTAGACAGTGCCTTAAACCACATACAGAACACATGGCTGTTGAGTCAAAGGCAGACTATGTCACACGACTGATGCATCATAAGAGAACAGTGGAAAAATTGACTAGCAGCAACTTCTCCCTCTCTAGAATGCATCATCAGTCTATCATTAAACCATACCTCGTTACAGTTCCATCTAAAACGATCACCCCATCCACTCTCTATTACCCTTTAACGCATGTAAAGTGTCAAATACAGTAGTCAACTAACGTGTATCACTGGTATCTCAATAGACATACAGTACCATGCTGCCTCGACGGAGAAAAATCGACTGCTTCCCTGTTCCCTTCGCTTTCATATCGACGTTTTCTCGGACTCCTCTTGCCGCCACATACTTGTCCCCATTTACAAATAGTTCTGCGTGAACCAGAAGATGCCCTGCCGCCGTTGGATAAGCACCTGCAGCAGCAAGTCGTATAACCCTAGCTTACTTATTTGTTAGATAGTTTCATTAATTTCTTTGCGTGTTTTTGGGTACTTGCATTGTTTAATTCATACATTTCGGGCGTATTATAGTATTTGACAGTTGTAGCATCGCGCTTTAGTGTTTACTTCGTAGATTATTATTTAAATTGCGTGTGAGTTTCGTATAGGAGGTGCAATTTCGAGTTTTAGTTACTGTAATCGTAAATTCAGCAGATTGTAGCGCAGTCGTTAGGCATTTGTACAGGTTAGTTGATACATTCTTTGCGTGTTTCGCTTGCGTTATCTAGGCACGGACTCGTGTTTCAGTAACTGTTGTTCAACATGGATTAGAATGGACAGGGACTGCGATTGCTGTGTTCGGATGAGGGCTGACTTGGCATCCCTTCGCTCACAGCTGCAATCGGCGCTGACTTCGGTCGCGCAGCTTGAGGCTGTTGCCAATGGGCACCACTGTGGGGAGCCGGACTTGGGTATCACGGGGATGTCAATCTCGTCCCGTCTGTCCCCAGATCGGTCTGCCGCTGTGGTTGCCCCGGTTGCTGCCCGCAGTGGGGCTGAGCCCTCGCCTGTGGTTGATTGGGAGGTCGTTCCAAGGCGTGGCAGGCAGCGAAAGGCGTCCCCGGAGGCTGATCAGAAAGCCTCCCCGGTGCGTCTGACAAACCGGTTTCAGGCACTGTCTCTGGCTGAGCCAGATGCAGCTGCCTGCCCTGTTTCAGAGGATCATTCTCAGCCTTCAAGGTCCGGGCGATCGCAGAGGGTGGGCTTACTGGTAGTTGGGAGCTCCAATGTTAGGCGCGTAATGGGACCCCTTAGGGATACACTCCGTGTGCATTCCGGCAAGAGTCATTCGTGATGTGGAAAGGGTCCTTCCGGATGCCATGAAGAGCACAGGGTGCAGCCGGCTGCAGGTGGTGGCACATGTCGGCACTAATGACGTGTGTCGCTTTGGATCTGAGGAAATTCTCTCTGGATTCCAGCGGCTATCTGATTTGGTGAAGGCTGCCAGTCTTGCTTACGAGATGAAGGCAGAGCTCACCATCTGCAGCATCGTTGACAGAACCGACTGCGGACCTTTGGTGCAGAGCCGGGTGGAGGGTCTGAATCAGAGGCTCAGACGGTTTTGCGACAGTATTGGCTGCAGATTCCTTGACTTGCGCCATAGGGTGGTGGGGTTTCGGGTTCCGCTAAATAGGTCAGGAGTTCACTACACTCAGCTGGCTGCTACACGGGTAGCGGAGGCTGTGTGGCGTGGACTGGGCGGTTTTTTAGGTTAGAAGGCCTCGGGAAAGTGCGGGATGGGCTGCAATGTCAAAGGGTGCTTGGCAATTACCGGACGTGCTTGCACCACGGAACAGTCGGAATTATAGTTGTAAATTGTTGTAGTTGCGGTGGAAAAGTCCCTGAGCTTCAAGCGCTAATAGAAAGCACAGAAGCTGATATCGTTATAGGTACAGAAAGCTGGCTAAAGCCTGAAATAAGTTCTGCAGAAATTTTTACGAAGTCTCAGACGGTGTTCAGGAAAGATAGATTAGGCAGAATTGGTGGTGGAGTGTTTGTGTCTGTCAGTAGTGGTTTATCTTGTAGTGAAGTCGAAGTAGATACTCCGTGCGAATTGGTGTGGGTGGAGGTTATACTTAACAGCCGAATTAAGTTAATAATTGGCTCCTTCTACCGACCCCCAGACTCCGATGATACAGTTGCGGAACAGTTCAGACAAAGTTTGAGACTCGTAACAAATAAATACCCCACTCATACGGTTATTGTTGGTGGGGACTTCAACCTACCCTCGGTATGTTGGCAAAAATACTTGTTCAAAACCGGTGGTAGGCAGAAAACGTCTTCCGAGATTGTCCTAAATGCTTTCTCCGAAAATTATTTCGAGCAGTTAGTCCACGAACCCACGCGAATTGTAAATGGTTGCGAAAACACACTTGACCTCTTGGCCACAAACAATCCAGAGCTGATAGAGAGCATCATGACTGATACAGGGATTAGTGATCACAAGGTCATTGTAGCTAGGCTCAATACCATTTCTTCCAAATCCATCAGAAACAAACGCAAAAAAATTTTATTTAAAAAAGCGGATAAAGTGCCACTAGAAGCCTTCCTAAAAGACAATTTCCATTCCTTCCGAACTGACTATGCGAATGTAGACGAGATGTGGCTCAAATTCAAAGATATAGTAGCAACAGCAATTGAGATATTCATACCTCATAAACTGGTAAGAGATGGAACGGATCCCCCGTGGTACACGAAAACGGTCCGAACGCTGTTGCAGAGGCAACGGAAAAAGCATGCGAAGTTCAGAAGAACGAGAAATCCCGAAGATGGGCTAAAATTTACAGACGCGCGAAATTTGGCACGTACTACGATGCGAGATGCCTTTAATAGGTTCCACAACGAAACATTGTCTCGAAATTTGGTAGAAAATCCGAAGAAATTCTGGTCGTATGTAAAGTACACAAGCGGCAAGACGCAGTCAATACTTTCGCTGCGCAGTGCCGATGGTACTGTTATCGACGACTGTGCCGCTAAAGCGGAGTTATTGAACGCAGTTTTCCGAAATTCCTTCACCAAGGAAGACGAATGGGATATTCCAGAATTTGAAACACGAACATCTGCTAGCATGAGTCTCTTAGAAGTAGATACCTTAGGGGTTGCGAAGCAACTCAAATCGCTTGATACGGGCAAGTCTTCAGGTCCAGATTGTATACCGATTAGGTTCCTTTCAGATTACGCTGATACTATAGCTCCCTACTTAGCACTCATATACAACCGCTCGCTCACCGATAGATCTGTACCTACAGATTGGAAAATTGCGCAGGTCGCACCAGTGTTCAAGAAGGGTAGTAGGAGTAATCCATTTAACTACAGACCTATATCATTGACATCGGTTTGCAGTAGGGTTTTGGAGCATATACTGTATTCAAACATTATGAATCACCTCGAAGGGAACGATCTATTGACACGTAATCAGCATGGCTTCAGAAAACATCGCTCTTGTGCAACGCAGCTAGCTCTTTATTCGCACGAAGTAATGGCCGCTATCGACAGGGGATCTCAAGTTGATTCCGTATTTCTAGATTTCCGGAAAGCTTTTGACACCGTTCCTCACAAGCGACTTCTAATCAAGCTGCGGAGCTATGGGGTATCATCTCAGTTGTGCGACTGGATTCGTGATTTCCTGTCAGGAAGGTCGCAGTTCGTAGTAATAGACGGCAAATCATCGAGTAAAACTGAAGTGATATCAGGTGTTCCCCAGGGAAGCGTCCTGGGACCTCTACTGTTCCTGATCTATATAAATGATCTGGGTGACAATCTGAGCAGTTCTCTTAGACTGTTCGCAGATGATGCTGTAATTTACCGTCTAGTAAGGTCATCCGAAGACCAGTATCAGTTGCAAAGCGATTTAGAAAAGATTGCTGTATGGTGTGTCAGGTGGCAGTTGACGCTAAATAACGAAAAGTGTGAGATGATCCACATGAGTTCCAAAAGAAATCCGTTGGAATTCGATTACTCGATAAATAGTACAATTCTCAAGGCTGTCAATTCAACTAAGTACCTGGGTGTTAAAATTACGAACAACTTCAGTTGGAAGGACCACATAGATAATATTGTCGGGAAGGCGAGCCAAAGGTTGCGTTTCATTGGCAGGACACTTAGAAGATGCAACAAGTCCACTAAAGAGACAGCTTACACTACACTCGTTCGTCCTCTGTTAGAATATTGCTGCGCGGTGTGGGATCCTTACCAGGTGGGATTGACGGAGGACATCGAAAGGGTGCAAAAAAGGGCAGCTCGTTTTGTATTATCGCGTTATAGGGGAGAGAGTGTGGCAGATATGATACACGAGTTGGGATGGAAGTCATTACAGCATAGACGTTTTTCGTCGCGGCGAGACCTTTTTACGAAATTTCAGTCACGAACTTTCTCTTCCGAAATATTTTGTTGAGCCCAACCTACATAGGTAGGAATGATCATCAAAATAAAATAAGAGAAATCAGAGCTCGAACAGAAAGGTTTAGGTGTTTGTTTTTCCCGCTCGCTGTTCGGGAGTGGAATAGTAGAGAGATAATATGATTGTGGTTCGATGAACCCTCTGCCAAGCACTTAAATGTGAATTGCAGAGTAGTAATGTAGATGTAGATGTAGATGTAGATGAACTACTTCCTCAATTTCCCCTCATTTCGGTGTATATTCGGTCAATTTATACCTATTCCCTCGACATTTTTCGCAATTCTATCGATTTTTTGTCAGATCTATCCATGCGATCATGACATAACCTCTCTTTCTGTGTTCTAAAATTGCCTGTAAATGTAGCAGAGCTGTCAACCCCTAGCCCAAATGCACTGATTTGGAGGCGTAGTATAGCACTGTACTCTGTCCAGTCACCTCCAAATTTGGAGAGCATTTCCTCTGTTTTCTGTACGTCTGTGTACATGCATGTGTTGCGGAAGGCTCCCAGGACCCAGTCCACCCCGCTGGTGGACCAATCTTCGATTGTAGAGTGCGTTTTCAGACGCAATGCGTGGGGATGGGTGACCGCCGACTTCGCAGGGTGCGAGTAGTGTATTCATTGCTGTCTGTCTTCGGGATAAATGAACAAATGATGTAAAAAGGGCTGATTTGTATGGCGCAGGAGACGAATTGTATGTTTACTACACTCCTGGAAATGGAAAAAAGAACACATTGACACCGGTGTGTCAGACCCACCATACTTGCTCCGGACACTGCGAGAGGGCTGTACAAGCAATGATCACACGCACGGCACAGCGGACACACCAGGAACCGCGGTGTTGGCCGTCGAATGGCGCTAGCTGCGCAGCATTTGTGCACTGCCGCCGTCAGTGTCAGCCAGTTTGCCGTGGCATACGGAGCTCCATCGCAGTCTTTAACACTGGTAGCATGCCGCGACAGCGTGGACGTGAACCGTACGTGCAGTTGACGGTCTTTGAGCGAGGGCGTAAAGTGGGCATACGGGAGGCTGGTTGGACGTACCGCCGAATTGCTCAACACGTGGGGCGTGAGGTCTCCACAGTACATCGATGTTGTCGCCAGTGGTCGGCGGAAGGTGCATGTGCCCGTCGATCTGGGACCGGACCGCAGCGACGCACGGATGCACGCCAAGACCGTAGGATCCTACGCAGTGCCGTAGGGGACCGCACCGCCACTTCCCAGCAAATTAGGGACACTGTTGCTCCTGGGGTATCGGCGAGGACCATTCGCAACCGTCTCCATGAAGCCGGGCTACGGTCCCGCACACCGTTAGGCCGTCTTCCGCTCACGCCCCAACATCGTGCAGCCCGCCTCCAGTGGTGTCGCGACAGGCGTGAATGGAGGGACGAATGGAGACGTGTCGTCTTCAGCGATGAGAGTCGCTTCTGCCTTGGTGCCAATTATGGTCGTATGCGTGTTTGGCGCCGTGCAGGTGAGCGCCACAATCAGGACTGCATACGACCGAGGCACACAGGGCCAACACCCGGCATCATGGTGTGGGGAGCGATCTCCTACACTGGCCGTACACCTCTGGTGATCGTCGAGAGGACACTGAATAGTGCACGGTACATCCAAACCGTCATCGAACCCATCGTTCTACCATTCC
This sequence comes from Schistocerca gregaria, assembly GCF_023897955.1. Classification (NCBI taxonomy): domain Eukaryota; kingdom Metazoa; phylum Arthropoda; class Insecta; order Orthoptera; family Acrididae; genus Schistocerca; species Schistocerca gregaria. The sequence continues at coordinate 5,428,493 of NC_064925.1, forward strand.
TAGACCGGCAAGGGAACTTGCTGTTCCAACAGGACAATGCACGTCCGCATGCATCCCGTGCCACCCAACGTGCTCTAGAAGGTGTAAGTCAACTACCCTGGCCAGCAAGATCTCCGGATCTGTCCCCCATCGAGCATGTTTGGGACTGGATGAAGCGTCGTCTCACGCGGTCTGCACGTCCAGCACGAACGCTGGTCCAACTGAGGCGCCAGGTGGAAATGGCATGGCAAGCCGTTCCACAGGACTACATCCAGCATCTCTACGATCGTCTCCATGGGAGAATAGCAGCCTGCATTGGTGCGAAAGGTGGATATACACTGTACTAGTGCAGACATTGTGCATGCTCTGTTGCCTGTGTCTATGTGCCTGTGGTTCTGTCAGTGTGATCATGTGATGTATCTGACCCCAGGAATGTGTAAATAAACTTTCCCCTTCCTGGGACAATGAATTCACGGTGTTCTTATTTCAATTTCCAGGAGTGTAGATCGAAATGGTACACAGTGATATACTGATGGGTCAGAGGTCGGTTTCTAGTTCTGATATTCAAGCTCCTGTCCTTGGTGGGCGGGCAGTGTAATTGAGTAGGAGTCTTTCCGTACTTGATGATATGTAGGGTATTTTGCAAGATTTAATTGTGGGTGCAATAGGGCTATATGTATAAAATAGTTTTTTGTGGCTGAAAGTCTGAAAGTGTGGTTCATGGTGTGGGTTCCTGTATTCACGTCCTAGTTCATGAACCATGGGCAACGTATGAGTGGCCAAGTAAGTGGTCCCAACAGTCGGGATACCAGTTACTTTGGAACAAGGCTGGGCATCTCGGACATATTCTGAGCCGTGGTACTCTGTGGCCGTGGTCACCTTTGTGCTCATACGGCAAAGACTACCAAATCCACCGGTTAGTCCCTCAACCGTTAGGGGTAAAACTCAATGGGACTCGGGGCATGTAAGGCTAGCAACCTGATTCCCTGGTACTTTAAATATGATGCTGGCAACAATCAGAGCAAAATGCCTCGGGCCTTTGGAGGTGACGGAGTCCCACCTCTAACTGAGAAACCAGGGACTCCTAAGATACGACTTGGCAAACAAATGGTAATGAGATGGGGAGCTATTAATATCAATGAGGGCTACTCTGGGAAGAAGGTAGAGCTGGCAGACGCTGCAAGTAAGATGCGGCTGGACGTTTTAGCTGTTAGTGACATTAGGGTAAGGGGTTAGAAAGAAGAGGAAGTGGGAGAATACAAGGTCTACCTGCCAGGAGTCAAAGCAGGAATAGCACAATGGGTTGTAGGGCTTTACATCAGGAAAGAAATGGAACCCAGCGTATTTGCAGTAAGGTATGTAAACGAACGACTGATGTGGATAAATTTGACAGTGTCTAGCAAGAAAATTAGGATTGTGTCAGTATATTTGCATTGTGAACAGACAGATAAAGATAAGATGGATAGTTTTTATGACGCACTCAGTGATGTAGTTGTCAGAGTAAAGGACAAGGACAGTGTTCTGCTCATGGGTGACTTTAATGCCAGGATTGGAAATCTAACAGAAGGGTATGAAAAGGTTATGGGTAAATTTGGAGAGGATATGGAGGCCAACAGGAACGGGAAACAACTCTTGGATTTCTGTGCCAGTATGGGCTTAGTAATCACAAACTCCTTTTTTAAACATAAGAACATTCACCGGTATACTTGGGAAGGCAGGGGAACCAGATCTGTCATTAACTATATAATAACAGATGAGGAATTCAGAAAGGCTGTGAGGGACACACGTGTATTCAGGGGATTCTTTGATGATACTGATCATTATTTAATCTGCAGTGAAATTGGGATTGTGAGGCCGAAAGGGCAGGAGGTCAGGTCTGTATGTAGGAGGAGAAGAGTGGAGTAACTTCAGGTTAAGGAAATCAGGCACAAGTACATAACAGCGATCTCAGAAAGGTACCAGTTAGTTGAATGTAGTCAATTACAGTCATTGGAAAAGGAATGGACAAGGTACAGGGACACAGTACTAGAAGTGGCTAAAGAATGTCTTGGAACAGTAGTGTGTAAAAGTAGGATGAAGCAAACAGCTTGGTGGAATGACACAGTCAAGGCAGCCTGTAAAAGGAAAAAGAAGGCGTATTAAAAATGGCAACATACTAGAACTCAGGTAGACAGAGAAAGTTGTGTTGATGAAAGAAACAAAGCCAAACAGATAATTGGAGCACCCAATAAGAAATCTTTGGTAGACTTTAGAAACAGGTTGGAGACTATGAGTCAATCTGCTGGAAAACCATTCTGGAGTGTGATTAGCAGTCTTCGAAAGGGAGGTAAGATGGAAATGACAAGTATTTTGGACAGCTCAGGAAAACTGCTGGTGAATCCTGTGGATGCCTTGGGCAGATGGAGGGAATATTTTGAAGAGTTGCTGAATGTAGGTGAAAATACGATCAGCAATGTTTCAGATTTCGAGGTAGAATGGGATAGGAATGATGATGGAAATAGGATCACATTTGAGGAAGTGGAGAAAATGGTCAGTCGATTGCAGTGCAATAAAGCAGCTGGGGTGGATGAAATTAAGTCGTAACTCATCAAATACAGTGGAATGTCAGGTCTTAAATGGCTACACAGGATAATTGAAATGGCCTGGGAGTCGGAACAGGTTCCATCAGACTGGAAAAAAGCAGTAATCACACCAATCTTTAAACATGGACAAAGAAAAGATTGTAACAACTACAGAGGTATCTCTTTAACCAGCGTTGTGGGTAAAATCTTCTCACGTATTGTTGAAAGGAAAGTGCGAGTATTAGTTGAGGACCAACTGGATGAAAATCAGTGTGGGTTTAGGCCGCTTAGAGGTTGTCAGGACCAGATCTTCAGCTTACGGCAAATAATGGAGAAGTGTTATGAGTGGAACAGGGAATTGTATCTATGCTTTATAGATCTAGAAAAGGCATATGGCCGGGCTCCTAGGAGGAAGTTATTGTCTGTTCTACGAGATTATGGAATAGGAGGCAAACTTTCGTAAGCAATTAAAGGTCTTTACATGGATAGTCAGGCACCAGTTAGAGTTGACGGTAAATTGAGTTCATGGTTCAGAGTAGTTTCAGGGGTAAGACAAGGCTGCAACCTGTCTCCACTGTTGTTCATATTATTTATGGATCGTATGTTGAAAACTATTGGCTAGCTGGGTGAGATCAAGATAGGTGAACACAAAATTAGCAGTCTTGCATATTCGGATGACTTAGTTGTGATGGCAGATTGGGTTGAAAGTTTGCAAAGTAATATTTCAGAGCTAGATCAGAAATGTAAGGACTATGGAATGAAGATTAGCATCTCCAAAACGAAAGTAATATCAGTAGGAAAGAAATATAAACGGATTGAGTGCCAAATAGGAGGAACAAAGTTAAAACAAGTGGACGGTTTCAAGTACTTAGGATGCATATTCTCACAGGATGGCAACATAGTGAAAGAACTGGAAGCGAGGTGTAGCAGAACTAATGCAGTGAGGGCTTAGCTACGATCCACTCTCTTCTGCAAGAAGGAAGTCAGTACCAAGGCTAAGTTATCTGTGCACCGCTCAATCTTTCGACCAACTTCGTTGTATGGGAGCGAAAGCTGGGTGGATTCAGGTTACCTTATCAACAAGGTTGAGATTACGGATATGAAAGTAGCTAGGATGATTGCAGGTACTAGTAGATGGGAACAATGCCAGGAGGGTGTCTACTATGAGGAAATCAAAGAAAAACTGGGAATGAACTCTATAGATGTAGCAGTCAGGGCGAACAGGCTTAGATGGTGGGGTCATGTTACACGCATGGGAGAAGGAAGGTTACCCAAGAGACTCATGGGTTCAGCGGTAGAGGGAAGGAGGAGTCGGGGCAGACCAAGGAGAAGGTACCTGGATTCGTTTAAGAATGATTTTGAAGTAATAGGTTTAAAATCAGAAGAGGCATCAATGTTAGCACTGAATAGGGGATCATGGAGGAATGTGATAAGGGGTCTATGCTCCAGACTGCACGCTGAAAGGCATAATCACTCTTAAATGATGATGATGATGATGATGATGATGAAAGTCTCGTCTGCAGAAAGGAAAAAAAAAAGGCTGACGGCGCTTCTACACCGTAGCAGTGGCAATTTGACGGGTAAGTTCAGTGACGGATGGGCTGTACCGTTAGGAATGTACCCTATGCTGTTCTGGAAAGTACTGCAATATCTCTCTCTCTCCGCACTGGACCCTATGCGTCATCGCGCCAGCTATGGTACCTAGGTGAATACGTTTTTCGACAGGAATTTCTCAGGTGTCAAGTATGAAAGTGATGCCGGCGCCTCATCCTTGAGGGACCCGAACGGTCGCATCGTAGCTTCCACCAATGCATCCAAACTCCGGAATTGGCATTTGGTGTCAAGTGGCAGGATGTGTTTTTTCTAGCGATCTTTTGTTTGAACTATATTAGATATATTTACTCCGCTAGCCACCAATCTGTGTGTGGTGGAGGGCACTGTTCACGCCAAACTCATATTTCTCCCCCCCCCCTCCCCCTCCCTGTTCCACTCCCAGATCGTGTGAGGGACTGTCTGAACACCTCAGTATGAGCTCTAGTTTCCCTTATCTTTAAATGGTGATCATTGTGCAATATGAAAGTTTGTGGTAATAATATATGCTCTACATCCTCGGCGAAGATAGGATTTTGAAATTTAGTGAGCAGCCCCTTCAGTTTAGTGCGCCCTATATCTGCAAGTGTGTCCTACTTCAAAGTTTCAATGAGATTTTTAAGGCTCTAGCGGTGGCTAAACGTACCAATCACGAATCTTGCGGTTCTTCTTTGGACCTTCTCAATCACTTGAATCAGATCCAACTGGTAAGGGCCTCTATAGAGACGAACAATACTCTAAAACCAATGGGATGCCGTGAATTTAAAAAAGAATGTGAAGAATATCGATTTAATTAATTTACATAAACTTTTTTATATCATGGTGCTGTTAGCGGTACAATAGTTAACGGGAGGTGAAGTGTTCACATCGAGGTAGTAGAATCTATCTCCTCTGGTACAAATACTATGTAAGCTAGCGAGTATCGATTTTGTCTCTCGCTGGCTGGGTGTATAGCGCATGTCCGAGGCAAGCAGTGAGGCTGACGGAACTGAGCGACCAGGAGGCGCAACTGTCGTGCGCTGCGGCTGGAGCACAGAGTGCGAGAGGGGCGAGTGGCGGCTGGGCTGCCTCGGTCTTGATTTGCTCTCCGGCCCTCGGACGTTGGTTATGGAGCTCCGTTTCCATCTGCTGGAGTTTCAGTCTTACCAATAATGTTTCTAGTGCCCATCATTCCAACGACAACTGTGGTTGTCGCAAAAATTAAAGAATTGCGCAGGCTCGTTCGTCGTATAAAAACTTCCTCAGTTCAGATTCAGATTATGATACTGGTGCTGCTCATTACTTGTCGTTAATTGCCGGGATATGCTAATTGGTTGCGAAAGAGGCATTTTGGTTTTAATGAATGTTATTTTCATCAGTTAAAGAGAGATGTGTAATTGTTACGGTTTTCTACTCGTAATTAAGTTGCGGGGTTGTTTTCTTAATTGTGTGGCGACTTTTTTATTTTGTTTTATTTGTATTTTAAAGACTGCAACGTATGTACAAGGCCGTGGGTAGAAATGTTTCTAATAGCAGATTTCAGTGTGTTCTAGAAGACTTTCTTGTTCTGGTTTCTATGTTTATGTACCTTGGCCCAGAGGAGTACGCGGGTCATGTGGGTCTGTTCGGAGAGTAAGAAGGGCGTGTGTCCAGAGCAGGACTGTAAAATTCTAAATTATATTTTCTTCCTGTAATTTAGCACTCTTATTGAGCTATAATTGCCTGAGTAGATTATGCTTAAATGTGTGGTAATTAAGCTTGCAGAAATTTCGCTTTGTTCAAGGTTTGCTAAGATAATGTTGAACGTTCAATAATTTTATTTATTGGGTAAATATTTTAAAAAATGCAATTTTGCTTGTGTCTTTTTAACGTTGAGTTTTGTAGTGTATTTTATTTAAGGGAAAGATAAACTTTAGCCTGGTTGTGAGGCGAGTTTCTTTCTGAGTTTACTTCGAAAACTTTTGGTGTTACTGAAATGGTTTAAAGAGAATTTGATAGTGATCGTATTTATTTCAAAATTTGTGTGCTAAAGAATATAGAGTGTAATGAACGTAAATTGTACAGTATATTTTTTTGAGTACCATGGAATGTGAGCATATGCTGAGGAACTACACTATAATAAAATTTATTATATGTGCAAACTTGGGCCTAGTCCTTCCTCAATCAAAAGTGAGAGCCTGTTCTAAAGATATTAAGTCATCACTACAGGAGGCTGTGTGTGAGTGGGTGACATGGAGCAGAACAGCAGGTTAAGTGCAGAACACTAAGTTAATTTGAATAATTTTTATGTAAAACGCAGTACAATAATTTAAGGGGGTGGATGAAAGAGAAGAATGCGCGAGAAATGGCATGCAAAAGCATGTGAAATTCGAAAAGTGTACCAGAAAATGGTGGGGGGTATAACTGATTACTTAGTTCGACCTCAAAGGCGGTACAATAGTTTAAGGAAATGGGGGTGACATGGAAAACCACTATACAGAACAATACGCTAAGTGCCGATACAGATCCAAGCATTAGGTTGACACACCCAGAGTACACCGCCGAACATTACGTTGTGGAAGAGATGTCCTCCAAGGACGATGAGAAGACTTTGGGATCGTGAAGTCAGCGACATGGTAGATGACTCACTTGATATCGTCCACCCACTCCTGGATGCTGCAGCTGTACTCAAGCACAGCCAGCCGACCGAACAGCGTCCAGTTGACTCTGCTGACCATCATTTGTGGCTCTGTTCTTCGAGAGAGAGCTCCAATAAGCGAATGCGGAGTGGGAAGTGTTTAATGGAATTAAGGTCATCAGTGATTTCTCACTGAACAGACTTCACAATGGATGGAGAGCAGAAAACCGTCGATGGCTGCGAATGTCCCAATAGCATCACTGAAATGAGTGGCAGTGCCTGTGTTGAAACGCATGACTTGTGAGATATCATGAGGCGCTCCAAAACTCGGACGGAAGTGGAGGTAGAGCCCCACAATATATGAACATTGAAGTCTCCCACTTGCAGAAATGTTTGGCGGAGTTGTTCTAAAAACTTATTACATCCTCAGAGTCAATCGCATAATGTAGAGGTAAAAATATCGATCAAGCAGCGACCTTCTGATATACATGAACCTCAACTTCAACCGCTTGCAGATCAGTACCCAGGGGGAGAGCAAAGGAGTGCTGCACATTGTTGACAAATAAAGGGACCCCATGCTTGGCCCTTCGTCCAGTCAGGTCATCCTTATGATGTAGTGTATAGCCCCTTAGGACGGGGGCAATGTGTTTCCTGCGAACACGAGGACAGGGGGATTCTTGAACTAGCAGTTTCATTTATTCCACATGTTTCCTGAACCCATTAATGTTCCACTGGAGTGTGGAAGCCATTATAACAGTGAGTTTGTACTCTGTGTTTCCCCTTCTCCTTCCGCCCTGGTGGCGGGACGGCAGTGGATGGAGGGTCGTTTGAGGGGCTCACTAGTTCCCTCAGGCAGATATCGACATCTACTCTGGCGATGGTATTATCATCGTCAGATCCATCAGACAACAACGAGGTCGCATGGTCCAGTGGTTTGGAGCGGAGTGTTGGCCATTTGGCCCGCATCCCCAGCTTGCATTTTGGGATGCTGGAAATGCTAATGTAATAGGAACACACTGCTGTATCTCTTCCACTGTCTGTTATGATGGTTTGATATCTATTGCACAGCCTCCTGATCGATTTGAGTTGCCCTCCAAGACTCTAGAGCGTTTTATGGATGTAAAATGGTGACATTATCCTAAAAGAGCCGTCCATAAGTTTCATGACAATAAAAACCTTATCTACGACAGGATGTGGCCTTATAGAGATGGGGTCCCTCCACGCCCACACCAACGTGGTGACCAAGACAATAGTTCTACTGTCACCTCCGTAAACATGTTAGTTATCTAGTAAGTGGGTCACAGGATGCAGGGCTGTGATGTTATCCGTGCATCTGGGTAAGACTACGCATTAATACGGTCCATCAGGTGATAGACAGTGGACGAAACGCGAGTGAGGATAGCGATTTGAAGAGTAGAGGGAAAAAAGTGCCAAGGCTCGTGCTGTGGGAAAAAAACCTCTGCGACAGTGGAATGGGTAGTAAGAGCAGTAGTGGCTTACTAGCTGCGATAGCTCATGCAAGGTAGGATTTGTTAGTATGGGTATCATGCATCATTACCGTGGCAAGCGATGGCGATGTATCCCAGTTGCTGCAGCCGCTACATTCCTGGAACAATCAAGATCGTTATACAATAGCGGGAGATCGGCCATAGATCATCTCACTGTGTGGTGGATGTGTGGAGCTTGTCTGCATGCAGTGTACGGTACGGCTTCCCTGCGTGGTGCCAGTTATTCGGCAGTGTATTCCAGCTGGATACCCAGTAATGGCGTCTGGTTAACAGGCGCTGTCCTGTACCGTTGTGTTTGCGTGTGCTTGGCCATAGATGTTAGGTCGTTACAAGTATGTCTTTTGGTCTTTTATGTTCCCATCTATGGTTGTGGTCGTAGTTCCCCAGATTCAGAATAAACGGGTTCTGCGAATGTCTGGAGTTGTTGTATAGTCTTGTGGTGAGTTTGTGGATTACCTCCGTGAGAGTCTCAAGTCGGTATTGTCGGTGAAAGTCCGCGATGCGTGTGTATCGTGGAGCATTGGTTATGATTTTGTATACTTTGTTTGTACGAGCTGCAGACGGGGCAGGCGTGTAGGCGCAGTGTATCCCCAGACAGGAGCTGCGTACGTCATCAGGGGTTGGATAAGTGTCATGTACGTGGACCCCGACACCCTTCTGTTCAGTGTGCTACGCCTGTTGAGCATAGGGTAGAGCTGTTTGAGCCTCGCGCTAGCTCGGTTGGTCATGTGTTGTATGTGGCCCCCCAGAGTAATTTCCGGTCCAGCCAGACACCGAGGTATATGATTACTGTCGTTGACAGTCAGATATATCAGCCCCAAGAGACGTTTTATGATTTTTGATTTTAATACAGCCCTTACTGCACATCCAAACTGCTGGGAGTAAAAACATGGGATTTAGATTTCATGGTGTTGACACGAGTCCCACTTGCCTGAGTAAGACTTATACAACTGAGGTTTGGCAGGTTCCCCAGAGGTTGCCAGCTAGCAGCTGTTCCTCCTCAACAGTCTTGCATCTCATCAGCCCGTAGCACACCTTGAGACTGAGGGTTGTTTACAGAGGTTTTTCCATCCTCGCGATCTGGGCTGTTAAGCCAAGATCCCCATTCCCTGCGACACACAACGCTCTACTCCTGCACTGCTGAAGCATACTCAAGGCTTACGGTGGCAGAGGACTGGCTGCGGTCACGAATGCTGACCCTCTGAGGGAAACTGAAATCGGGCCTCATCTGACCGGGCTAAGATTTTCCAGCGGACGAGCGCCCAACTGATGTGGTCATGCTCCCAGGACGCGTGCTGCAGGCAAAGGCACTCGCACTAGTTGTCTACTGCTATAGCCCATTAACGCCAACTTTTGTCGCAGTGTCCAAACGGATACGTTCGTCGTGCGTCCCAAATTGATTTCTGCGTTTATTTCACGCAGTGTTGCTTGTCTATTAGCACTGGAAACTATAAGGAAGAGCCGCTGCTTTCGATCGTTAAGTGGTGGCGTCAGCCACTGCGTTGTCCGAAATCTGGGGTACTCTGCACACTGTTGACTCTGTGGATCTCGAAATACTGAATTCCCTAACTATTTCCGAAGTGGAGTGTTCCACGATTGTACCTCCAACTACCATTCCGTGTTCAAAATCTGTTAATTACCGTCGAGGGTCCATAATCACGTCGGCAACCTTTTCACATAAATCACTTGAGGACAAACGACAGCTCTGCCAGTGCACTGCCCTTTTATACCTTGCTTACACGATAGTACCACCGTCTACAATACTGGCCTTTAAAATTGCTACACCAAGAAGAAATGCAGTTGATAAACGGGTATTTATTGGACAAATATATTATACTAGAACTCACATGTGATTACAATTTCACGCAATTTCGGTCCATGGATCCTGAGAAATCAGTACCCGGAAAAACCACATCTGGTCGCAATAACGGCCTTGATATGACTAGGCATTGAGTCAAACAGAGCTTGGATGGCGTGTACAGGTACAGTTGCCCATGCAGTTTCAAGAGGATACCACAGTTCATCAAGAGTAGTGATTGGCGTATTGTCACTAGCCAGTTGCTCGGCCACCATTGACCAGACGTTTTCAATTCTTGAGAGATGTGGAGAATGTGCTGGCCAGTGCAGCAGTCGAACATTTTCTGTATCCAGAAAGGCCCTTACAGGTCCTACAACGTGCGGTCGTGCATTATCCTGCTGAAATGTAGGGTTTCGCAGGGATCGAATGAATGGTAGAGCCACGGGTCGTAACACGCCCGAAATGTGACGTCCACTGTTCAAAGTGCCGTCAGTGCGAACAAGAGGTGACCGAGACGTCTAACCAATGGCATCCCATACCATCACGCCGGGTGATACGCCAGTATGGCGATGACGAATACACGCTTCCAATGTGCGTTCACAGCGATGTCGCCAAACATGGATGCGACCATCATGATGCTGTAAACAAAACCTGGATTCATCCGAAAAAATGACGGTATGCGCTCCTGTCTGTGATGCAGCGCCAAGGGTAACCGCAACCATGTTCTCCGAGCTGATAGTCCAAGCTGCTGCAAACGTCGCAGAACTGTTCGTGCAGATGGTTGTTGTCTTGCAAACGTCCCCATCTGTTGACTGAGGGATCGAGACGTGGCTGCACGATACGTTTTAGCCATGCGGATAAGATGCCTGTCATCTCGAGTGCTAGTGATACGAGGCCGTTGGGATCCGGCACGGCGTTCCGTATTACCCTCGTGAACCCACCGGTTCCATATTCTGCTAACAGTTATTGGATCTCGACCAACGCGAGCAGCAATGTCGCGATACGATAAACCGCAATAGCGATAGGCTACAATCCGACCTTTATTAAAGTCGGAAACGTGATGGTACGCATTTCTCCTCCTTACACCAGGCATCACAACAACGTTTGACCAGGCATCGCCGGTCAACTGCTGTTTGCGTATGAGAAATCGGTTGAAAACTTTCCTCATGTCAGCACGTTGTAGGTGTCGCCACCGGCGCCAACCTTGTGTGAATGCTCTGACACGCTAATCATTTGCATATCACAGCATTTGCTTCCTAACGGTTAAATTTCGCGTCGGTAGCACGTATCTTCGTGGTGTAGCAATTTTAATAGCCAGTAGTGTGTATAGATGCATATCGCCGCATACCTCAGTGTAAATTTGAACTGGTATAAGGAAGAAACTTCCCGAGAGTCATATCTAGAGTTAGCGATATGCTTGCCACAGGCCCATCCGTATCGCGTGCAGTGATCTCATTGGAAGAGAACGGCACAGTGACCGGTCTCTGTCGCGTAGTATCCAGAGCACGGTCGCAGAGCTAGTTAACACTCTGTTGTTTCTAATACTGCGTAGTGAAATACATTCAATGAAGTGAGAAAGTTTTAGACGTTTGTACAAGATTTTGGCCGTCCATCGACTTGCAGGAGAAGAGGCGGGTGCCGCCTTGAGCAGCCCCCCGTAGGCTTCCGAAGCCTCTTTCACGCCTCGCCGCTGTCCTCTGCTGCCAGCGCCGCCGCCACAAAACTTGCCGCCAAGTTCTGCATCCCTCTCCCTCCCCCTCCCCCCAAACATTCCTTGAACGCAGTCAACTCTCCTCAGGGAGAACAGACAACTCGCCGTTTCTTGGCACAACTGTATTATTCTTTCTACTGCAGAGACTTCGAGAAAAATTTGTTAACATGTGACCTTTGTAAGCGAAACGGATACTTGTATGTTAAGCACAAACAGTTCTTCTAGCGGGACAGTCGTGACTGTACAAGTTTACTTTGTAAATTGAAGGAACCTCACAACAGTTGCTGGATCAACAATAGTTTTATTGCTTACACGACCGGTTTCGGAATACTAAACCACCATCATCTGGTGTAAACTGTGTGGATTAAAGGAATATCTTACTCGGCTAGGGCATGCAATCCTAAAACAGTGTCACAGAGTCTCATTCAATTTCGTCTACGTGGAGCAGAGGCCAAACTGTATACAGTACTGCGAAGTAAGATGATAAGGATACGTTTTATGCTGTGCTACACGTATATAGACTGCACGATAATTCGAGACAACAGCTTTACCGGAGCATTAAACTTGGACAGCACTGTCCATTCAGCTGGTCCAACTAACCTGCAATGATGTGAGCAATTGCAGTTCAGATGTAAGAAGAGACGAGCAAAGAAACAACATGGCTTAGAATGTCATTTAATATTTAAACAGAATGAAGTTATACTCGGCAAAACTCCAGCACTACCGTACGCTTCTTAGGTGCCCAGATGGAAAGCATAAAATGCTCTCATTCTCACCTAACACAGCACTCTGATTACAAACAAGAGTGATGAAAATGCCTAACTTAAGCACAGAGTAATTTTTCTGAGCGATCTATGTGTGATGCAGAAGCATACTGCAGCGATTTTACAGTATTTTTTAATACTGAAGCTACTGGAGATATTAGTTACAGTCAGTCGTCTGGTAATCTCTTAGCTCCTTCCTTATCCGAATCCAAGAAATACATTTCAGTTCTGGAACAGTCTCTTCTTCTTTTATGACGTGCCGTTCTATATCCTGCCAATTTTCGGCAGTTACATGTGGAAAAGCTGTATGTGTTAGTTCCAGTAAGTCTGGCAGCTTAAACAGTATCGTTTTTTTCGCGACAGATCCCTTAACTTGACACCAGCTCCGTTTTCCTGGGTTCCCATCGTAATGGTACAGCGGCAAGTGTAAAAATTCACCATTTGTATGGTGCGCTCGATGCTGTGAAAATGATTGTTCTTCATGTTTCTACGACACCTACCACCCCAGCTCATGTGATACTACATCTGTGTTATACAAAACTGGACATAGCCCAAATAAAGAGTATTTGGTTTTTCATTTTTCAGTAAAACATAAAATTGTTATTTTTTCCTTAATTTAAGCAACCTTTATTAACTATCTTTCATCAAATATCGATAACTAAGAATTTACATTTGAAATAAAACAGGAATTTCGCCTGCAATATTTAATTAGAAACAAGAAGGCACGCATTATTCATAAAAAATGATGATTAATTTTACAGTTACGAGATGTGGGTTTTCCAAATTGAACGAAAAAAAAGGATGACGAAGGTGAGACTTGCCCGCGAAAGGCAAAGGTCCCGAGTTCGAGTCTCGGTCGGGCACACAGTTTTAATCTGCCAGGAAGTTTCATGTCAGCTCACACTCCGCTGCAGAGTGAAAATCTCATTCTCTAAGCCGTGTCTCACAAAAAAACAAAAAAAAAAAAAAAAAAAAAAAAAAAAAAAAAATGGAGGTTCAAATGGCTCTGAGCACTATGAGACTTAACATCTGAGGTCATCAGCCTCCTAGAACTTAGGACTACTTAAACCTAACTAACCCAAGGACGTCACACACATCCATGCACGAGCAGGATTCGAACCCGCGACCATAGCGGTCGCGCGGTTTCAGACTGAAGCGCCTAGAACCGCTCGGCCGCACCGGCCGGCTAAGCCGTGTCTCCGCAGTATCCTTTCTTTCAGGAGTGCTAGTTCTGCAAGGTTCGCAGGAGAGCTTCTGTAAAGGTTGGAAGGTAGGAGACGAGATACTGGCAGATGTAAAGCTGTGAGCCCCGGCGCGAGTCGTGCTTCGGTAGCTCAGATGGTAGAGCACTTGCCCGCGAAAGGCAAAGGTCCCGAGTTCTAGTCTCGGTCGGGCACACAGTTTTAATCTGCCAGGAAGTTTCATATCAGTGCACAATCCGCTGCAGAATGAAAATCTCATTCTGGCTGTTAATACATTAGACTATCTTAAAGTTTCACTTAACGTAACTTAGTAATAAGATATCTGATACATAAGTAGGGCCTACTTCCAAGAGCGTAACAACACCAAAGTACGTGTCCTACGGTTTCTGACCAATCATCGCGTTTGTGTTTGTTTGCATCAGGTTTATTCCTATGATGAGCAAAGTATACTAAATGGTGGTTGTGAGGGTGCGCACCGCTCATGACGCAGACACAGTATAAACCAGGAGCTATGGAAGATGAAACGGCGTGAACCATAGGAGCGGGAAAACCACAGTGCAAAAAGGGAGGCAAGTAAAAAGACACAAAATTGGGAGGAAAGAGAACCTGTACACCAAAAAGAAAGAGCAATATTGTGTAACTTACATAAAAACAAATACAGAAAACAACTTCAGTGGCGTGAATTATCTCATAATTAACTAAAATAGTTTTATGATACAGGTCTGCGCCTTCATTAATTCATGATTTAGTCGTGAGTGGAGCGTGTCCTCACTACTCACGCACAGCAACCATTTACTGTTCACGGTTGTCTTGTTTGTGAGGCCGGTCGTGCAGCACACGAACTGATCGCCGAGTCTATGTGAGTGTTTCTGTACAATGTGTCCTTTTCCTTATTATGGAGTTTCACATTTAAGTGGTTTTTGTGTGAGCAACGTCCTGCCTCTTTCTTCTTGATTCATTTGAAAGTTAAGTTATGTGTATGATTGCTTATCTGTTACAAATTTAAAATTTTTCACGGTTGCTTGTCCTTGTCTTGTAACACATTCTTTTGTTCCTTACTGTTTACATCGATTATAAAATTTTAGTATTCCTAAACGGTCGCACAAGCATCAAAAATATTGTTGATTCGATTCAACAACTGTTGTGTGGTTCCTTCAACTTACAAAATTGTAAGTATCTATTTATTTAATGAAATATTGCCATAAAAATAACAATGTGCAGGCTACGAACTTAACTTTAACTCAGTATCTCTAGGAAAAATGTTTTGTAGCCCCATATGTTTCTTTACGCAGGATGGGGTACTAAAATATCGAGAGTACCTTATAAACGAGTGACTGGTGTGAAGAATGTTTGACTGCGTGTCAAACAGGGCGGCGAATGTTTGGTAGCTTTTTTTACACGGGCATTACGCCGTGGTCTAAAGCATTTTTCCGTTCCTCTCCTTTTGTCTTCTGATGTTGACTTTAGAGGCTATAATGATTCAGATAGCAATAGCAAACTCAGACAAGCTCAAATAATCGAACTGCGTAGCCACGCAACGGTTGGGTCATGACGTCATCAGACCGCTTCCCAAGATAGCAGAGGGGCGCCGAAGTGTATTATCCAGCTTGTGGTGAGAAAGGACTGGCGCTGTTTAAGCTAAATTTGTGCTTTTGAATTTCGACGGCCCCTCTGTCTGTCCTAGCACAGTAATGATCGGACACTGATAAAGCTGTGGTATCGGGAAAATGAATTTGGTGGTTGCCTGGTCACCGTGCCTGTTCTGCTACTGCCAATTTCTGCCTATTACTGAAAGAAAGTTTAAAACGTATTAAAAAGAACGCACACAGACTTCATGGCTCAAAACTTAAAACCTCTCTTCTCCGCCCATTCACCCAACCGTCCAAGAGATAGTTGCAACTGTGCAACTGACGTGTTCCCGTTGCAAGGCATAAAAAGGAATAAAAGATAGAAGTCATCTGCAAAAAAGGAACACTGGACAGGACAATTAACAACTGATGTAATACTATTAATAGCTATGGCGAAGACAGTCACACTGAAAACGTTACCTTGAGAGATCACGTTCTCCTGCTCAAAGCAGTCTGAGAGGACATCAATCTACTCGATATCCAAAACAGATTGGCGGCAGGATGGACTGAATAAAAACTGGAAGACATCCACGAAGCTCCCCATTCATGGAACTGCCTGACGATAAGAGGCCTCCAAGTAGTGTCTCAGGCCTTCTCGACGTTCAAATATACATCCAGAACAAGATGCCAGCGCAGGAAAGCCTGTTGCATAGCCTCTTCCGAGAAGGCCAGGTTATCAAATGTGGAGCGATACCTCCTGAACCCGCACAGAAAGCGACTAAGGAGCTGTCCGGATTCCAAGATCCAAGCAAGGCCGTTGACCATTCGCTGCCTGTAGTGGCCAGGGTACGTATCAGGAGCCGCAGGCAGCGGAGAACCTAGCACCTACATGGAAAATGGTCAGTTGTACTATTCATCAGTGAAGGAACGAAAATCTCAGCTGATCCTCGCAGCAACCACTCTGTGGCGCAGGAACGAGACGGAAAGTGTAAAGATTCCGACCGATCACCACAGCGGAGCTTCGCTGTATTGAGCAGCAAGCATGTCGCTAAGCAGGGATGGCTAGAGGACAAATGTAAGGATGTAGAAGCGAGAATTACTAGGGGTAAGATAGATACTGCCGACAGGAAAATTAAAGAGACCTTTTATAGATAAGAGAACCACTTGCATGAATATCAAGAGCTTGGATGGAAACCCGGTTTGAAGCAAAGAAGGGAAAGCAGAAAGGTGAAAGGAGTATATAGAGGGTCTATCCAAGGGCGATGTACTTGAGGACAATATTATGGAAATGGAAGAGGATGTAGATGAAGATGAAATGGGAGATACGATACTGCGTGAAGAGTTTGACAGAGCACTGAAAGACCTGAGTCGAAACAAGGCCTCCGGAGTAGACAACATTCCATTACAACTACTGACGCCCTTGGGAGAGCCAGTCCTGACAAAACTCTACCATCTGGTAAGCAAGATGTACGAGACAGGCGAAATACCCTCAGACTTCAAGAAGAGTATAATAATTCCAATCCCAAAGACAGCAGGTGTTGACAGATGTGAAAATTACCGAACTATTAGTTTAATAAGTCACAGCTGCAAAATACTAACGCGAATTCTTTACAGACGAAAGAAAACACTAGTAGAAGCCAACCTTGGGGAAGATCAGTTTGGATTTCGTAGAAATGTTGGAACACGTGAGGCAATACTGACCCTATGACTTATCTTAGAAGCTACTTTAAGGAAGGGCAAACTTACGTTTCTAGCATGTGTTGACTTAGAGAAATACTCTCTTTCAAATTCTGACGTGGCAGGGGTAAAATACAGGGAGCGAAAGACTATTTACAATTTGTACAGAAACCAGATGGCAGTTATAAGAGTCGAGGGACATGAAAGGGTAGCAGTGGTTGGGAAGGGTGTGAGACAGGGTTTCAGCCTGTCCCCGATGTTATTCAATCTGTATATTGAGCAAGCAGTAAGGGAAACAAAAGAAAAATTCGGAGAAGAAATAAAAACGTTGAGGTTCGCCAATAACATTGTAATTCTGTCAGAGACAGCAAAGGACTTGGAAGAGCAGTTGAACGGAATGGACAGTATCTTGAAAGGAGGATATAAGATGAACACCAACAAAAGCAAAACGAGGATAATGAAATGTAGTCGAATTAAGTGGGGTGATGCTGAGAGTATTAGATTAGGAAATGAGACACTTAAAGTAGTAAAGGAGTTTTGCTATTTGGGGAGCAAAATAACTGAGGATGGTCGAAGTAGAGAGGATATAAAATGTGGACTGGCAATGGCAAGGAAAGCGTTTCTGAAGAAGACAAATTTGTTAATATTGAGTGTCAGGAAGTCATTTTTGAAAGTATTTTTATGGAATGTAGCTAAGTATGGAAGTGAAACGTGGACGATAAATAGTTTGGACAAGAAGAGAACAGAAGCTTTTGAAATGTGGTGCTACAGAAGAATGCTGAAGATTAGATGGGTAGATCACATAACTAATGATGAAGTATTGAATAGGATTGGGGAGAAGAGGAGTTTGTGGCACAACTTGACTAGAAGAAGGGATCGGTTGGTAGGACATGTTCTGAGGCATCAAGGGATCACCGATTTAGTATTGGAGGGCAGCGTGGAAGGTAAAAATCGTAGACGGAGATGAATACACTAAGCAGATTCAGAAGGATGTAGGTTGCGATAGGTACTGGGAGATGAAGAAGCTTGCACGGGATAGAGTAGCATGGAGACCACAACATCTCAAATACTTCTATTCTCTTCTGCTACGGTTTTCACACAGTCCATACCTCTTTGTTATACAGTACTGTGCTCCAAGGGTACATTCTCAGATTCGAGAACGTCCTCATTTTTTACCCTATCAGAACAACTAATTTTCAATATTCGTCTAGACCACAACATCTCAAATACTTCTATTCTCTTCTGTTACGGTTTTCACACAGTCCATACTTCTTTGTCATACAATACTGTGCTCCAAGGGTACATTCTCAGATTCGAGAACGTCCTAATTTTTTACCCTATCAGAACAACTAAATTTCAATATTCGTCAGAACCACAACATCTCAGTTACTTCTATTTTCTTCTGTTACGTTTTTCACACAGTGCATGGCTCTTTGCCATACAATGCTGTGCTCCAGAGAAACATTCTCAGACTCTTATGGTGCTGGCGTAAGCTACAGCGAGCACACCACTCAGCAAAGATGTAGTACAAAGATCGATAGTAGGCGCTGGATCAAACGCGCCTGTCACGAGAGAGGCCAGAGACAGACTCGCAAGCAACACGCCGCCAACGCCCTCTCGACAGCAGGTTTTTAGATCTGACCACAGGACCTCACTGACTCGCATCACTAACTCAGTCACTAACACACCTATTTGGGGTCTGTTATTCATTTGAGAGCAGGTCACAGGCTACGATAGTACATAGCGAACAAATTGTGTAATATCAAGATTACTGATATTGTCTGCAAGAGAACAATGACTTAAGAGCTTGTACCACAACGCATGGACTCTATTCTAGTTAAGTAAAAACTTACATTTCATGTAAGCAAAGAACTGTGTTGGTCCACGTGTGCATGTGCTGTGGAGGGAGGACGCTGGCCACCCTTAGGAGCGTCCTCTCCCTGGCTTCCTACGGCACAAGACACTACAATTACATTCATTTATTCGTTGAAGTCGCTGCGGAACGCTTTAACTGTTTTCTAACAAAGAACAATGGTTTGTTATCAGCCACCAGTCTCTGGTAGAACTGCACATATTAATCTCGTTCAGTTGGCTCGCGAGCAGAGATTTAACTGCACACTGTTAATAATACTGTGCAGTGCCTTGTGCCTGGGTGTCCTCCTCTGGTGTAATGGTAGGGGTCTGGATGCAAGATTCGCCAGAAAACTTGATTCACAGGACGAGTAAACTACCTCTCACCAACCTTCTGGCTTCCACTAATTCTCATACTACCCCGCATTAACCCTAACAATACCAACGAATTTTCTACAACCTGTAATACCAAGGGCTGTGAGAGAGGGGCCCAACACAAAAAGAATCAGTTTTTCTTAAATGTGTTCAAATTTTATTAACAACGTATTTTTTAAATAGGTACTGATGCATAGATGCGGTACATAAGCTGAAAATATTTTGTAACACAATCTTAGCAACACCAACGCATTTTCCGCAACGTTTACAGCAAGTAGAGAGTTTTTTTTATGTAAAAAGCTTTAAACAATACAAATATCGTTTATTATAACTGACTTTCAGTCACAAGATACTTTCTGAAATTATATACTCATGTAAGTAGGATCCTGAATGTGAAAACATGAACATGACATTTCTTGCAAAAAGACATATTCACTCATTCGTCATCATTTTCTTGGACCCTTTGTCCCACTTCAATGTGGGGTCGGCCTTGTTACTATTGATTTGGAAATGTTAGTTTCAAAGTGTGGCCAGATGTCCTTCCTGTCACCATCCCGAACCTCTCTCCCCGCCCCCCTGTCTACCCCTGCTCTGCATCCAGTGTTGTTGTTGTGATCTTCAGTCCTGAGACTGGTTTGATGCAGCTCTCCATGCCACTCTATCCTGTGCAAGCTTCTTCATCTCCCAGTACCTACTACAACCTACATCCTTCTGAATCTGCTTAGTGTATTCATCTCTTGGTCTCCCTCTACGATTTTTACCCTTTCGCTGCCTTCCAATACTAAATTGGTGATACCTTGATGCCTCAGAACATGTCCTACCACCATACATGGCTACACTCCATACAAATACTTCCAGAAAAGATTTCCTGACACTTAAATCTATACTCGATGTTAACAAGTTTCTCTTCTTCAGAAACGCTTTTCTTGCCATTGCCAGTCTACATTTTATATCCTCTCTACTTCGGCCATCATCAGTTATTTTGCTCCCCAAATAGCAAAACTCCTTTACTACTTTAAGTGTATCATTTCCTAATCTAATTCCCATAGCATCACCCGACTTAATTCTACTACATTCCATTATCCTCGTTTTGCTTTTGTTGATGTTCATCTTATATCCTCCTTTCAAGACACTGTCCATTCCATTCAACTGCTCTTCCAAGTCCTTTGCTGTCTCTGACAGAATTACAATGTCATCAGCGAACCTCAAAGTTTTTATTTCTTCTCCATGGATTTTAATTCCTACTCCGAATTTTTCTTGTGTTTCCTTTACTGCTTGCTCAATATACAGATTGAATAACATCGGGGAGAGGCTACAACCCTGTCTCACTCCCTTCCCAATCGCTGCTTCCCTTTCATGCCCCTCGACTCTTATAACTGCCATCTTGTTTCTCTACAAATTGTAATCCATCCAGTGTAAGCCATGTAAATGTGCGAACGTTTTCCAATGTCTGCGAGTGGCGTAACTGAGGCAGAACGTGGGGACCAACCCAGTATTCACTTAGCGGTATGTGGAAAACCACCTAAAAACCACATCCAGGCTGGCCAGCATACCGGCTCTCGCCGTTAATCCGACGGGCGGATTCGACCTGGGACCGGTGCGCCCACCCGAGTCCAGGAAGCAGCGCATTGGCGCTCTCGGCTACCCTGGCGGGGCGAAAAGTTACTTTCATTACTAAAGCTTAAATCTTCTAGTTAAATTTTACCGAAAAATTTAAAAGCGTAACGCAATCTGATACAAGAGAGCATTAAAAACAAATATTTCTTCAAAATTTTGAAAGATAAAGTACCAAAGTATTTTCAAAAGGAGGCCACTAAGTATCTCTCACCTTCCCCCTCCCCCCCCCCCCCCCTCTCCCCCGCCGCTCAATATGATTTAAGTCAGTTAGAAATCGATAACCCGTGTTATCCACGAGCATTCGTCATCTAGCAGAAACGTAGTTGAGTCTGCGGCAGAAATGCGTAAATCTATGCAACTGGAGATGGAAAAGAATTGTAAAAGTAATTGAGAAGAATTCATTAGCGTTTTGAAAAAAATGACCATAAACAAAAGTAAAACATAGGTAATGGAATGCATTCGCATTAAATCAGTCAACGCTTAGAGAGTAAAATTAGAAAATGACCCGCAAAGTAACCAATGATGTTCTGCGTAGAGACGACATATAAAGCAGACTGGTTACAAAGAGAAAACTGTGAAAGAGATAAACTATGTGATCAAAAACGTACGTTTTTCATATTAGGTGCATTGTGCTGCCACCTACTGCCAGGTACTCCATATCAGCGACCTCAGTAGTCATTAGACATCGTGAGAGAGCAGAATGGGGCGCTCCGCGGAACTCACGGACCTCGAACGTGGTCAGGTGATTGGGTGTCACTTGTGTCATGTGTCTGTACGCGAGATTTCCACATTCCTTAACATCTCTAGGTTCACTGTTTCCGATATAATAGTGAAGTGGAAACGCGATGGGACACGTACAGCACAAAAGCGTACAGGCCGACCTCGTCTGTTGACTGACAGAGACCGCTGACAGTTGAAAAGGGTCGTAATGTGTAATAGGCACTTCTATCTAGACCATCACACAGGAATTCCAAACTGCACCAGGATCCATTGCAAGTACTGTGACAGTTAGGCGGGAGGTGAGAGAACGTGGATTTCATGGTCGAGCGGCTGCTCATAAGCCACACATCACGTCGGTAAAGGACAAACGACGCCTCGCTTGGTGTAAGGAGCGTAAACATTGGTCGATTGAACAGTGGAAAAACGTTTTGTGGAGTGACGAATCACGGTACACAATGTGGCGATCCGATGGCAGCGTGTGTGTACGGCGAATCCCTGGTGAACGTTATCTGCCAGTGTGTCTAGTGCCAACAGTAAAATTCGGAGGCCGTAGTGTTGTGTTGTGGTCGTGTTTTTCATGGATGGGAATTGCACCCCTTGTTGTTTTGCGTGGCACTATCACATCATAGGCCTACAGTGATGTTTTAAGCACCTCCTTGCTTCCCACTGTTGAAGAGCAATTTGGGACGGCGATTGCATCTTTCAACTGTATCGACTACCTGCTCATAATGCACGGCCTGTGGCGGAGTGGTTACACGTCAATAACATCCCTGTAATGGACTGACCTGCAAAGAGTCATGACCTAAATTCTATAGAACAACTTTCGGATGTATTGGAATGCCAACTTCGTGCCAGGCCTCACCGACCGACATCGATACCTCTTCTCAGCACGTCAATAACAGCCTGTAATGGACTGGCCTGCACAGAATCCTGACCTGAATCCTATAGAATTATTATCGGATGTATGGAACGCCGACTTCGTGCCTGGCCTCACCGACCGACATCGATACCTCATCTCAGGGTAGCACTCCATGAAAAATGGGCTGCCATTCCAAGAAACCTTCTAGCGCCATCATTACCGATGGAGGGCTCCACGAACTTTTAAGTCGTTTTCAACCAGGTGTCCGAATACTTTTGACCACATAGTATATTTGTTAATATCCAACACAAATTTATACGTAAGGAAGTCTTCTCTGATAGAATTTGTCTGAAATGTAGCCTCTTACGGAAATGAAACGTGGACGAGAATTGTTCAGACAAGAATAGAAGATCAGGTGATAGATGAATAGGTCAAGTAACTAGTGAGGATGTACTGAACCAAATGGAGAGAAAAGAAATAAATGGCACAACTTGACTAAATGGCATGAAGCAGTAGTCAATTTTCGAATGGAGGGGAGAGTGGAGGTTAAAAACTGCAGAGGGAGATCAAGACTTGAATACCGTAAGCAAATGCAAATAAATGTAGATCGCAGCAATTACGCAGATATGAAGCACAGGATGGGCTAACGTGGAGAGCGCATGAAACCAGTGTTCGACCTCAAGGCCACAAAAACCACAGTTTTCTAAAATGAAACAATTCATGTTGTTATCTTGTTATTTGTTACATCCAAAAACTTTTGTTAAAAGCCATTTTGCCGCACACAACAAGCTGCATGTAATATTCAATTGCTAGTCCGGTTTTCGGAAATATGCCTCATTACCAGAGGCTTTTGCTACAGAGGACAAACACATACATATCATTGCCTATAACAGAACGACATTCTGTGAACATTACTGCAGGAATATGAGGCTACGTATACATTGTGTATGACTGTATCAAACAGCGTTTGTATGTGTGTATAAGTGTGTGTGGGTGTGTGTATGTGTGAAGAATAAAATCTTCGTGACATTAAAACTGATGTGGATCTAGAAAACATAGAATCCGTGGATATTTAAAATCTAATTATAACCATGTCTATGTAACGATGATAGCGTCCATTATGTGTCTCACCTGTCAACCACGACGACCACGAATGTCTTTCTTCACATGGAAATCGCCCGGCGATCGGGACTGTATGGAGAATGTGTAAGGGCTTCCAGCTTACTCTAAACAACTTTGGCAATATGTGCGAGGGCATTATCTTGCAACAGATGCCGTTATACAATGTGCCTGGGCGTTTGCACTTGATGCCACGGGTCATTTTTGGCAATGCTGTGCGTTAATTATTTAGGATCCGTGTTTCAAAAAGTCGGTGAGCAGTGTGCTCTTGCACTTAATGAAAAAGGTCATCATGACTTTCTCGGACGTAGCGTGCCTGTTGTTTCGAGTAAGCTGCTTTAGTTTCGCCCTTGCTTCGGTCATAGAGGTGTAGGCATTTGTAACAAGCGTGGGTACGTTGGAACTCGCCAACACCTTCCCATGAAGGCGCTGACGCGTTTCTCACCATGGGGTAAATAGAAACTTTTCAAATAGTAAGCAGTTTATTTACTGTTTCCATCAGTCTCGTTTTCATTTAACTGTCACTTATAAAATAATGAAGTGGCACATTTAATTATATTTGAATCTGCTGCTCTCGTCTAGTTGGGTTGAAGGCGGTCAGACACAAATTATGAAAAAAAATGGAAAGGAGGAAACATTAAAATACATGCACAGGAAAAAATATGTACATTAATAGGTTAAAATTTGGAGCGTTTAAGTCAGCAACTGCGTATTGTTGAGGGTGGCATCCTCGAAGTAATCGATTCTTTTGATTACAACAATAAAAAAGTAACAGCCACGCAGGTTACCGTGTACTCAGTAGAGTCATAGTTACTTTTAAAAAGAAGAGTTAGCAAAATAATTACGATACTGACAGCTAGCGAAGGTACAAGCAATTAGAAGATAGTCCATAATTCCACCAGACGCTCCTCGAAGGAGATTAGTAAGGAAAAAAATTACGTCAATGTTTTCACACACCCACTTAATTATTCAATACCGTTAAGGGCGACGTGTCAAGGCAATTGCCTTGCTGCTAATCGTCTCCTGGAATGTCATCAATGTCGATATAATTTAGAAGATTAAAATAAAGGCGTAACACAGCAACGGGCGAAGTTGTAACAAACAGTCCTTAAGATATAATCAGCTGCACATAAGACGTGAAGATAATACCTATGTTCTTCTTCTTTAAACAGCGGATAAAGGTCATTATACTGACATAACGGAACTGGATGAAAGGCCCACCTGTGCTGTGGTTGTTTGCCGTTCTCAATACTGGCTCTCTAACTACAATATTGGCAACCAGAAAGTGATTAGCAAAACGTGAAGCCTGTAATTAGAATTCCTAGCGCCCACTTCATCTGAGAAATACATTTATAGCTACAGATTATAGCTCTGAGGAATTAGGAAATTGTCTGAGATTCATAATCAAAAACCATTCTCTCTAAAATGTTCACTATGTTCTAAAAGTCACAGACCAAAAAGAATCCACACAATCCAACTACCAGAGCAGTTCAGAGTCTAATGCGCTGATGCAACTATAACTGTTCAAATTAAATGTTTAAGTGAATGCTCGTCATAATTTGATGATAATGTTCATCAAATGCCACTCTAAATAATGGTACAATGTCTGTCCCGCGGCGGCACGTGAAATTACGACATACGCAGACTGAAGATAGATCATTAAAGTCATCCCAGAATTAACACTTCACTCGAAAACGATTGCATGGTTACGCATATCGTTAGTAACTTATTACGGCATCCGAGGCTATTTATGGCAATGATACCGACGCGACGCGACTCCCGGCACAGGTGGTGCGCTAATCAGCGTCTGGAGAGAACTGGGGCGTTCTTTCTCGTCCAGCGTTCTTACATATAAAGCCGCGGTGCGGACGGTTAAGGTAACGGCACATCAAATCCGCTCTCCCGACTAGCCGCTGGGCTAGTAATGCACCACTTCAAGTTATCAACTAAATCATTGCTTCCTTTGCTGATGGCCGATGAAGCTTTCAATTGAAATGTGCAATCAGCACACAGGTAAGTAATAAATGATAAAAGTCTGACGTGGCTAAGTCAAATATTTTAGGCGAGAGAATTAATTTAATTATACTACATGTAGTAGACGAGCTCTGAACTTGCCCTTTGGAGATATGCTATCGCTATAGTTTTATAGTTATTCAATTGAAACTTCTCACATCTTTATGATTATAGCGGATCTCCCTTCTACTTAAATTTAAACATCCTAGCTTTATTTATTCACCTACTTAATCAATCTTGCTTCCTTAATTTTTAAGACAAAAACCAGAAAATCATGAATTTCAACTAAAATTTTAATTTGTGAGATCCAGAATACTGTTTCTACTAAATTATTATACAAAAGGAATCTAAATATAATTTTCTAAGTTTCTAGTTCTTTTCTGTTGCGCCAATGATTTTTACAGAAAAACATCCAAATTTCGAAAATGTTCAAAGTTAATGAACTGATATTCAACACATATTGATTTAGTATTACTCCTGACATGCTAGAAACGTTTCAGTTTATCAACTTGATTTTTAAAGTATTGCGCAACATTTATGACATCGGAGCTAGTTACAGCAGACTGGCTGGCACACAATGGAAAGACTGATGTGAATTTTATAGGGTGTGAGTATGCTGCTTCGCTACAGTACTTCCTAATTGCTTGTGGACAATTTGGCGACTTGACACTTTTGTTTCTGATGCTAGTAATTTGAAGTTCACGTTATGACGAATAAGATTGTTTTACTGTTCGCTTACAGTATTGAACTTTACCTATGTAATGACAGTTTCCAGGGGGCACACATAATTGCCGGTTGCAAACAATACAGTCTGATTTGATGAAGTCTTCTGACATGAGACATCATTAACTATCAGATGCTGGATCGTGTACATGGTCAGAAAAGAGCGTTTCTGCTGATAAAATCTCCCGAGTCTTTAGGTCGCGTTATATTTCTCTCCAAACTTCTTCACTGCTCGACGTTTCGATCCTTTCACTGGCATCTTCTTCAGAATTCCACTCCTGGTCCTTGATGTCGGACCACTGTCAAAACACCTTTCTTTTTATTGTTGTCTCAATTTCCCACTAACTGCCAGGTTGTTAGCGAACAAATATCGCTCTTCAGTCATATATTTTAAGTATTTACAAGGCAGTTGACAACATTTGTTAAAGTACACATTGATCAACAATTTTTTAATTTTTAATACTTTTTATACGATTTTAAGTTACAGTTAAAGTACACCGAGTTTCACAGTGTTTTGATGATTTCGGATTTGAATAACGCACGCTGAAAATAAGATATGGCGACGATGGCGCCGTCCATACTAATAGGAGCTTTCCCAGTGGATATGTTTTAAACAGTCTTCACTGGTTTGCCGCCAAATAAGGTTGTGCAAATTCCACAATATTTCTTCGGAGCAATTGCCCGACATTTTCTGAATCTGTCGGACAGTTGCTCTGAGGAAATATTGTGGAATTTGCACAACGCGATCTGGTGGCAAACCGATTAAGACTGTCAGTAATTATGTCTTACTGGTCAAAACAATATCATGCATTCATGACGGAATGCTATTTTCGATATGGCGAATCTATCTTGTGCGTGCAATGTGCCTTTCATAAGAATTTCAAGATTCAACAGCGGTAAAAAATTCCTGCTCATGTAAAAATGTAGAATTGGGTAAGAAATTTCCGTGCAACTGCAAATGCATCGAGTCGAAAGTCAACTGGCCCTCCGAAAATCCGCCGAGCTCGCCTCTGGTTTAACCGTGCCTATGGTTTTTGCATGTTCGTCCTTTTGACAAGGGGTCTTTGGGAATACGGCCGTTCACTATTGCGAGGAAATAAAACGCCTACAGCGTTTATTTTGTGGCAACCAGTTTTAGCGCTTCAGTGCGCCATCTTCAGGTCTGTATGCATAAAACAGTAAGGATAGCATTATAAACTTACCGATCAAGCAACATAAAACCAGATTAAAAACAGAATGACAAACAAGGACAAGACTCTACAAGTGAATATACAGCAAACAATTGAATGAACGAACAGATACATCCATTGTCACGTACCTACTTATACCATAACGAATTTACACTCAATAGATTGTACAGTTATATTATTTATTAATAATTTCTTTGAATAACATTTCCATGAATTTTATTGGCTAGTTGGACATACATTATCTGCACAACCCAGAAGTAACCTACTGAAAGACAAAATGATTGCCGGCCAGAGTGGCCGAGCGGTTCTAGGCGCTACAGTCCGGAACCGAGCGACTACTATGGTCAGAGGTTCTAATCCTGCCTCGGACATGGATGTGTGTGATGCCCTTAGGTTAGTTAGGGTTAAGTAAAGTTCTAGGGGACTGATGACCTCATAAGTTGAGTCCCATAGTGCCCAGAGCCATTTGAAGCATTTGAACAAAATGATTGTAGAATGTGATAGATCTATTAATGGGGCAATACTTCATAAAGAAGTAAACAGAAGGAATATGACCTATGTGTCGTGACAGAGTATAAAATGCGAAGTTTTACACAATTGGGGTGCATACTTACGCCATATACATAAGATTAATGTCCAAAACAAGTCAGTAAACTGCACAGAAGACCCACAACAGATCAGAACACATGTAGAACATATAAAAGATGTCCACAAGAACCTGTTCATGACGAAAAACATTCATGTGCGAACGCATCTACACTCCTGGAAATAGAAAAAAGAACACATTGACACCGGTGTGTCAGACCCACCATACTTGCTCCGGACACTGCGGGATGGCTGTACAAGCAATGACCACACGCACGGCACAGCGGACACACCAGGAACCGCGGTGTTGGCCGTCGAATGGCGCTAGCTGCGCAGCATTTGTGCACCGCCGCCGTCAGTGTCAGCCAGTTTGCCGTGGCATACGAAGCTCCATCGCAGTCTTTAACACTGGTAGCATGCCGCGACAGCGTGGACGTGAACCGTATGTGCAGTTGACGGACTTTGAGCGAGGGCGTATAGTGGGCATGCGGGAGGCCGGGTGGACGTACCGCCGAATTGCTCAACACGTGGGGCGTGAGGTCTCCACAGTACATCGATGTTGTTGCCAGTGGTCGGCGGAAGGTGCACGTGCCCGTCGATCTGGGACCGGACCGCAGCGACACACGGATGCACGCCAAGACCGTAGGATCCTACGCAGTGCCGTAGGGGACCGCACCACCACTTCCCAGCAAATTAGGGACACTGTTGCTCCTGGGGTATCGGTGAGGTCCATTCGCAACCGTCTCCATGAATCTGGGCTACGGTCCCGCACACCGTTAGGCCGTCTTCCCGTCTTCCGCTCACGCCCCAACATCGTGCAGCCCACCTCCAGTGGTGTCGCGACAGGCGTGAATGGAGGGACGAATGGATACGTGTCGTCTTCAGCAATGAGAGTCGCTTCTGCCTTGGTGCCAATGATGGTCGTATGCGTGTTTGGCGCCGTGCAGGTGAGCGCCACAATCAGGACTGCATACGACCGAGGCACAAAGGGCCAACACCCGGCATCATGTTGTGGGGAGCGATCTCCTACACTGGCCGTACACCTCTGGGGACACTGAATAGTGCACGGTACATCCAAACCGCCATCGAACCCATCATTCTACCATTCCTAGACCGGCAAGGGAACGTGCTGTTCCAACAGGACAATGCACGTCCGCATGTATCCCGTGCCACCCAACGTGCTCTAGAAGGTGTAAGTCAACTACCCTGGCCAGCAAGATCTCCGGATCTGTCCCCCATTGAGCATGTTTGGGACTGGATGAAGCGTCGTCTCACGCGGTCTGCACGTCCAGCACGAACGCTGGTCCAACTGAGGCGCCAGGTGGAAATGGCATGGCAAGCCGTTCCACAGGACTACATCCAGCATCTCTACGATCGTCTCCATGGGAGAATAGCAGCTTGCATTGCTGCGAAAGGTGGATATACACTGTACTAGTGCCGACATTGTGCATGCTCTGTTGCCTGTGTCTATGTGCCTGTGGTTCTGTCATTGTGATCATGTGATGTATCTGACCCCAGGAATGTGTCAATAAAGTTTCTCCTTCCTGGGACAATGAATTCACGGTGTTCTTATTTCAATTTCCAGGAGTGTGTAAATCATGTACGGCCATGAAACAATCACATACAGGTGCACTAAGTAGCCTACGAGGATGTAGTGCATCATAAAGTATGACTTAACAGTATATATACTGAAATATCAGGAAAGATTTCTGACTAGCACACCGCTCAAAAAGTACAGTTTCTCTGGCGTTTCAGTGTGTACATACACACACGTATACGGACTTTACCGCTGAGTAGTGGAAGCTGGTTGAAATTCAGGCAGGAGAAAGTATGAAAGCATGAAAGTTGCACAGTGGCACAGCAATGTACCTGGACTGGTGATTCGTGGGTGGCGTATTGGGTACCTGAACTGGGTTTTCCAATTAATGTATTGGATTTGAAGGTGCTGTACAAAGAGAAGGTGTGGGATGTGGATGACTTCATACAGGATGGGAGAAGACAGGCGGATGTGGAAGGCGAGGCGATGTGCTTGTATTTCAATTCTGTTTTAGAATTTGGGAAAGGCGGAGAGGTAGACAATGATAGTACAGGTTGGGGTGCGGTGACTGAGGCATTTATAGGAGAGTATAATGGTGGAAGGATTTAGACCCACGATGAGGCCATTTAATAGTTCAGTAGTTTTAATCGATTTCGAGCTTTGTGTTGGATGACAGTGAAGTGTGTATTCGATTTTATTTTCAATCCACGGTTACTCCTGAATACTTTAATTTGTTAGAGGAACTGTTGGGCTATAGACTGTGATATTTATGGCCTTATAAGACATTTATACCCCAAGCTTCACTTCGCAGTTTGTCTGAGGTTGCATTAGCTGAGGTGTGGCGCAAGAAGTGGAGTGAGAGGCGTATAACGGTGGCACAGTGGGTACCAGTTCCGAGAGGAAATGCGCCAGGCCAGCAGAAGGATAATCCAGATGGATTGCCACACAGGAGCCAGGATACCAAATATCTAGTTCTGATTTATTTATATTTCATAAAGCATAGCGAAGATCTATCTGTCCACGTATAGACACCCTCTCAGTAATTATCATCCAGTCACTTCAGATGTCATTGTGGTACAAATTTCATTGACATCAGAATAGCGATATTGTGCCGAACCACTTCTAAAATCTTTAGCTCCCGCTTAAAGTCGGCGTCGAGCAAAGTGATCCGGGATGACTACATCAGTGCAGCAAGAGGAACGAAACGGTACACTTCGCTTTACGAGCTGCGTGGTTAGGGTCTGAGTTGCGCACTATATAGAATGATTTTTTGAGAACATGATGCCCCCAATGTATTTAATGTACAAGGTTTATTAGTGTTTCAGACAGGGACTGTGACACATGTTACGTTTTATGTATACCTTTGTAAAATGTGTTGTCAACAGTTTGACGTTGTACCTGTCATGTGATTCGTGTGATAAAAAGGCATCTGACAATCCGAAATGAAATTTCTCGTAACTGGAGATTGGAAGGAGCGATCTATTTGCTTTGAAAAAATTTTTAATAGACAAGATCGCATTCAGTACTCTTTATTACTGATCACCAGTTTCAACAGTTATGAGTGTCATCATCTGATCTTCAAAAACTTCCTGTTATACGTCTTGTTCCATTATGAATGTATCACACAAGCCATGTGGACATTACAGTGGGTAGTATGTAGCATCTACTACATAGGTTTATTAATAATAAAAACACGTGTGTCAGAAATAAGAACAATATAGTTAAGAAGTACCTCATGTACCTAGGGACTCCACATAATAAGATTCCATCGATGCTTGTTAGATGTTGAAGTAGGAAACGGTGCACAAATCCCGACATTTGATACGTTATTTCGTAGCGTTGAGAGCCTCAGTATCTTGTTAGTTTCTTACAGACTCATCTAAAAAACAATATAAACGCGACCTGAGTGATACATATTAGCAGGGAGAAAGACGTCTTTAGAAGTTATCATGTTGGTGAACCATTACAGAATTTGAGTGTTCTGCCTTGATGTGGCGAAATACATATTGGCTTCTCGCATGTCCTCCATTTCCAGCACAGATGAGAACAGTCATTTGGTGTGACACGGAGGAGGTCAAGAACGAATGTGGAGGACGCTTTCGCGCTGGGCGCTGATCGCATTCGCCACATTCGGGTGTCATTTCGTTTATGGTCAACCCGACTGCCCCTAACATTTTATCTCATCGCACTCCATCGCCGTAAGATGGAGAAGTGGAAGTTTGAGCTACGGCACCGACGGGTGGTGCGACTAAAGGCAATGAGTTGGATGCATGTGGATTTACTCGAATCTTCCACGTGTTGCACCATTCCAACAGGAGGTTCAGATGATGTTGGAAGGAGGCATGGAGAAGTTGGAGGACGTGTTGAGTAGGTAGGCATGCTGCAGGATGTAGGTGGGTGGTGGTGGTTTGGGAAGGTCTGCAATGTTCAGGGTGTAAAAGAGTAGGGCAAGAAGGCGACTAGAGGCACATCTGCAGTAGGGTGCAATATGCTGGAGAAGGTGTGGCCGATTGTGACATATGTAGGATGGCGGTGAAGGAAGGGTGCTATAAGGCAAAACACTTAACTGGGAATGCTCAGGTTTTTAGCCTTAAGAGCGCTCCAGAATGCTATACCTAGTCATCTGGTTTTTGGACATCGAAGTAGACTAATATGGCGGATCTTGTACTGGAAACACTTTTTTGTTTGTTGTTATTTCGTTCCCTTTGAAAAACATGGGAAGGCTGTCAGGAGTACAGTCAACCTGTTCTTTAGTCAAGGGTACGTAACATGCACAACTGAGAAAAAGAACAAATTAAAAGTTGGTATTTTTACAAATTAGTTTAAAATTTGCAAGGATGAATTTAATAAAAGTTAATATCGTATTCAGAAGAGGGTGAAACGAAAGAAGGAAGAAGGTTAATATAAAAGAAGTTTGATTTTTTTCGTTTTTTTAAAATTTAAAACAGGAAACCCAAAAGGAAACAATGAAAACATTTAAAGCGTGATGTAAAAGGTGTGATCTTAAAAATGAAGAATTGCGCTGTCAGTAAACTTTAAAAAATCTGCCATGGGGAAATATTCTATTATTGGATGGGAAAATGTTTTATGTTTAGTAGTGTGTGTGTGTGTGTGTGTGTGTGTGTGTGTGTGTGTGTGTGCGGGTAAAAGTATGGGGGATATTTTGACGGAGACGAAGTGTTGGTTAGATAGACAGGAAGGCAGTTAGGGATGTCATTAAGGCAAAATATGAAGAGGGAAAAGAAGGAGGGAAAGATTACGAGGGAAAGGAAAAGAACAGCCCTGATGAGGTGTGATGGGTGTGCTGAATTTATAGTTGGTAGGGCGGGTAAATTACCGGACGGATTGCATTGTACAGGAGAGGGAGATGGTTTAAATTCCAGTGGTAGAGTTCTTGGAAAGTGTGCAGGTGTAGGGTTGGTAGAATGTGTCGGTGTAGCTGCGGCTGCGTACTAGGATTAGAAATTAAAGAAGAAGAAACGATAGGATTATTAGAGTCGAGTTTTAAGATGGTGTAGGTTGTTCGAAGATGTTCATTGTGAGTGAGAAGAGGTGGGAATATTATGGGATGATAAAGCATCTTTATGACGGAAGTAAACGGAAGCGGAAAGTAAGGCAGAGTGCATAACGTTCAAGGATTTGGAGGGAGTGGTAGAACTTAGATGGAAGCCGATTTAAAAAAAAAAAAAAAAAAAAATTGCATAGCAGAGGATGGGTCGTATCTTGGTTTTGTAGATAGGCAGATAGTAATTCCCAAGTTCGGCCAGTTAGTAGGTTTAGTGGATTCTGGACTTCCTATTGGATGATTGTTCGCCAGGTTGGATGATTGGTTGCCTGATGAAAGTGAGTCCAAGAGCCTTTAGTGCATCAGTTAACTGAATGAGGCAAGTTGTAAATGGTGACGTCACGGATGCAGACATTTCAGGTGGTTCTTTGTATAACCATTGCCTGAGTTTGGAGGCGTTGATTTTGAGGAACCGTTGGTTGCACCAGGAGGTAAATTGACTGAAGTGAATTTGGAGGGACCGGTGGAATTTCTGGAGTGCAGTGTCGAGGGCTAGGGTAGGGATGTTATCAGCATACTGGACGAGGTGCACTGGTGGAGGTGGTTTCAGCATATTTGCTGCCCGACGCCACTTGAGGAAGTGCTGCAGCATGGTGAGTGGCGGTGTATGGGGATGGTCCTGTAAGCACCTGTCGATAGCCTAATACCCTCATGGAGTATAGCCTCAATAATCTTCAGGTAAAAAGTCCTCGCTCAGCTGTGCACTGTAGATACAAAGTCCAGCGCTGAATGTACAAAAGTCCTATAAAACTGGAGCAGGCGCGTTCTGTTCGCTCCCCAAGACCTGTGGCTAAGGCACTTTATGATATCCAGTGATTTCTGGGTGCTGGCTTTCAGGTCTCCTAGGTGTCGTAACCACGATAGTTTGGAGGCAAAGAGAGGCTCAGAAACCTCACTGAGACTCTAAAATGTAGAATGGGATTCCTCATATGCAAGTCAGATAAATCAAAAATATGACGAGAACGATTAAACCGCACACAACCACACTTAACTGCAAAAAAACTAAAAACCCATCTTAGCTGCCCACTCCTCTAACCAGTGCACTGAGAGTTGAAACTGACGGGTAGCTATTGCAACACTGGAGGAGAAACAGAAAGCAACAAAGTCGTCCACAAATAAGAAGCAGCGTACGGACTCCTTACCGTAGATGTGATACTGTTTATGGCTATAGCAAAGATAGTGCAACTTAAAATACTGCCCTGAAGAACACCATTCTTCTGGTACCGCGCGCCGCGGAATTTGAATCCGCGTCAGACGTCATGGACGTCGAAGACCGCTAGAGGTCTCTGCACCATCGCGCCGTAAGCTGTGTAGGCGCGCGCCTCCTGGTCCGCTTTTAGTGTCACAGTGGAACACGTGGTCCCAGCGGCCAATAGCGTTCTTAAGCGCCGGTCACTCGCTCAGCCAGTCAGTCTGATTTCGGTTTACCCCTCGCTTTGCGCTAGACTGCTTACTTCCTGGTTCGTGTACGAGTTTGTTTCCTTGTGACTCTGTTGTTCGGTCTTGTATTCGTTCTGTCCTTCGTTGGTCGTGTCCTTCCTCTCCCGTTGTGCTTGTTCGCGGGCCTCTCCGCCGCGCCTTCCGTCAGCGCTACCCCGCGACCGTGCTGCTCGCAGTTACAACATTTTGGCGACGAGGTAAATCGTGGTCGTTCTTGGTATGGAGGCGAAGTTGGTCTGCCTGCTAAAGCAACAGCAGCAGCAGCAGCAGCAGTAGCAGCG
This sequence comes from Schistocerca gregaria, assembly GCF_023897955.1. Classification (NCBI taxonomy): domain Eukaryota; kingdom Metazoa; phylum Arthropoda; class Insecta; order Orthoptera; family Acrididae; genus Schistocerca; species Schistocerca gregaria. The sequence continues at coordinate 5,463,322 of NC_064925.1, forward strand.
GCGGCAGTTAGACATCTTACAAAAGTCGCTGCAGTTGCTAACGGACAAAGTCGATGCCCGAGACGCGTGAATACATCAGCTTCAGGGTCCTCGGGGGTCCGATGATTTCAGGCGTCCGCCGTCGTTTCCACCGTTTAATGGCGCTGAAGAGGACTGGGAAACCTACTTACATCGGCCGAAACAACATTTCACGGCTTTTCAAGTCACGAACGACTCCTTGCAGCGGTCGTTTTTGTCGTCCGCCTCTCCGGACACATTCTTTCTTCTCGGCAAGTTGGCACCGTTGTCCGATCCTGTGGCTCCTTCTTTCCATGAGGTCTGCCTCTTGCTGACGAACTATTACTCCCAACGCTATCATTTAGCGGCCTCTCGGCTGGAGTTCCACCATTACCATAAAGAGCCTGGTCAATGGTATCGTTCCTGGGTCACGGACTTGCAGGGTCTCAGCCATCAATGGGGTTTTACTTGCACCGATCAGCAGTGTTAGGCTTTGTATGCAGACTCCCTGATCCGGCATGTGGGGGTTCAGCTGGCTCCCGACCCTGAGGTCCGTACTGCGGCACTGATACTCGACAACCCCTCCTTGGAAGACATTCTCCGCATTGCCCACTCCTTTGAAACTGCTCATGCGGCTAGCGAGCATCTTATGGCGCGACCGCAGGTGGCAGCGATCGCGGTGTCCCGGTGGGTTCCGCCCTCGCGACGTCGACGTGTCCCGTCCGACAGGGGCCGGCGCCGTCGGGAGCACTCGTGGTCCGACGTCTCTGTGGCGACAGCGCCTTCGGTCGCCCCTCGTCGCCGGTCGCGCGGCCCACTTCCGCCTTGCCCACAGTGCTTTACTGCCCATTCGCGGGCTGATTGTCCCCACCGCTGGAAAACGTGCACGCTGCGTGACAAGGAGGGCCACATCCGATCGCTTTGTCGTAGTCACTCGACTCGATACAGTCCTGCCCCTCCTGGGCCTCAAGTACCGCCCACGCTCTGCAATCGGTCGTCCCACAGGATGACCCATCAGCGTGGAAGCTTTTCCTCACGCTCCGCATTTTCACAGGGGATGTGGGTTTTCAGGTAGACACTAGGGCCACCGTCTCCCTGATTAATATGGCGACATATACACGGCTGGGCTCTCCTGCGTTGTCGCCACCCTCTCGCCGTTTGGTCGCCTACGGAGACGGTTCCTTTCCCCGTCGTGGGCAGTTCGTCGTCCGGGCGACGTACGAGCGTGTTCCCCGGCTCCTTACCCTCTTTGTCGTCGACCATCCGTCGGCTTCGAATATTTTTGGCCTGAATCCGTTTCAACTGTTTGGCTTTTCAATTTCCAACGAAGGTAATGTCGTTTCCACGGCTGTTCCCTTTCAGGGCATGGGCTATCTGTCCTCTGCTTTGCGTCGTTGCTTGCACCGGATCTCGGATGTGCTTCCAGCATTCAGGCGCACATCACCCTCCGGCCGGATGCACAGCCTTGCTTTTTCTGGGCCTGGAGCCTTGCTTTTTCTGGGCCTGGCCCAATCCGGTTGCCTTACGGCCTGCGCTCAAGCAGGAACTTGATCTGCTCCAGGCCGCTGGCGTGCTGGAACCTGTAACGTATAGTGCATGGGCGACACCACTGGTGGTCATACGGAAGCCCAATAGGTCCCTTCGGCTGTGTGGGGGACTTCGGCGCTACAGCCAATGCTCAGTCCCTCGCTGACTCTTTACCCTTTTGCCCGGCAGGAAGACCTTCTTGCCAAGCTTGCCAGGGGAGAGTATTTTTCCAAGATCGACCTGGCTGAGGCATACTACCAGTTGACCTTGGATGCTGAGTCTCAGAACATCATGATTATCAAAACGCCTTTCGGATTGTATAAGTAATAGCGCCTTCCCTTTGGTATGTCTTTGGCGCTGGCCATTTTCCAGCGATTCCTGGAGCAGCTTACCCAGCATATCCCTGCATGTGTCAATTATCTGGATGACATCTTGGTCACCGGGCGTTCCTGCCAGGAAAATTTGCAAAACCTCAGCGCCTTATTTCACGCTCTGCAGTCTGCTGGTCTATGCTGTTGGCTGGACAAGTGCTCTTTATTTCAACCGGAAGTGGAATGCTTGGGCCACTGCCTTAGCAAAGATGGCATTCGCCCTTCAGGTCGTAATGTCGCCGATATTCAGACCCTTCCTCGTACCAAGGACTTATCGGAACTGCAGGTGTTTCTGGGCAAGGCTACTTATTACTGAAAGTTCTTGCCCCCAAGCTGCCTCCATTGCTCAACTCCTCAATCACTTGCGTCGCAAAGGAGTACCTTTTGTTTGGACTCCCGCCTGTGACCAGGCTTTTCTCCGTTTAAAGGCGATGCTGAAGTCCGCGCCTTGCCTTACTCCCTTCTCTCTGGACCGCCCCTTGGTTATGGTAGCTGATGCGTCGGCATACGGCATTGAGGCCGTCCTCGCGCACCAGGACGCCAATGGCTCTGAACAGCCCGTCGCTTATACCTATAAGACGCTGACCCTAGTTCAACGGAACTAGATTGAAAAGGAGGCCCTGGTGATTGTGTTCACTATCATGGACGGACCATGCGCCGTGGGAGCGGGTTGCCGTGAAGTCCCGGCGTCAGTCCCCAGTGGCGCCTGTGGCCGCGCTGTGGCCGGTCCTGCTGGAAGTTCTCGCTGTATTTAGTCAGCCATGGTGCCGACCGAACTCGGGCCGAGCTCTTGAGCTGAAGTTGACATCTGGTGGCGAACGGATGACTCCTGCGAGCTGGAACTGACTTCTAGAATCGCCACTTACGAAGATTGAACATTTAGACACGGACCATGTCCATCCTCAGATCCAAACTGCTTCCTACTTATATCCGGCAGGAGGACGTTTTTGACCCTCGGTGATAGCTTTTTGTTGTTACTCCCGCAGTTTATTGCAGCGTAACGTAGCATGCTGGCCTCACTTCCCCTTACTCAGCACTCTCCAGGTTTCGCTCAGCACTCAGTCTTTGTGCGTCCATGCGTCAGCCTGTTGGTAGACTGCTGCTGTAAGTGCTTACTACGCAACGCCTTGGTAGCCGGCATGCCTCTATTATGCCATTCTCCACTGCAACAAGCAACGCTTTCTGAATGTGGCCAGAACAAATTATAATATATATTAAAAACTTCTTTAAATAACTATTCATGATTTTTATTGGCCGGTCGGAATACGTTATCTGCACAACCCTGAAATAACCTATTGAAAGAAAATGTTCAAATGTGTGTGAAATCTTATGGGACTTAACTGCTAAGGTCATCAGTCCGTAAGCTAACACCCTATTGAAAGACAAAATAACTCTAGAAGGTGATAAATGTACAAAGGAGACAATACTTCAAACAAGTAAAGAAAGGAACATCACCTATGTGTATTGTCAAGGTATAAAACGCTAAGTTATACACAGTTGAGGGGCATACATTATGTGATATATACACATATAGAAAAAAGTTTTGCATCACCCGGGTTCACAGAACTCCTGAACATAGGAGTTGACTATGGATATTGTATCACAGACACAGTCCCTTTGACTGTTTATAGATGTCACTAAACCCGCCCAAAGATGTAAACAACCATGCATGAGCAGCACCTATTCGACGGAGGGGCTCCAACAGCCGATCAGTTCCAGTCATTCCACATGGAAGGAGGTACACAGCTCGTGTTGTCTTTAGTTCAACCATGCCTAGACGGTCAATACCGCGGTTCGATCGCGTCCACATTGTTACTTTGTGCCAGGAAGGTCTCTCAACAACGGAAGTGTTGAAGAGTGAACCAAAGTGATGTTCTTCAGACAAGGAGGATATACAGAGAGACAGGAATTCTCGATGACATGCCTCACTCAGGCCGCCCAAGGGCTGCTGCTGCAGTGGATGACCGCTGTCTATGGATTATGGTTCGGAGGAACCCTGACAGCAACGCCACCAAGTTGAATAATACTTTTTGTGGAGCCACAGGACGTAGTGTTACGACTCAAACTTTGTGCAATAGGCTGCATGATGCAAAACTTCCGACGTTCATGGCGAGGTCCATCTTTCCATCCACGACACCATGCAGCGCGGTATAAAAGGGCTCAACAGCATGCCAAATGGACCGCTCAGGATTGGTATCATGTTCTCTTCACCAATGAGTGTCGCATATGCCTTCAACCAGACAATCGTCGGAGACGTGTTTGGAGTCAACCCAGTCAGGCTGAATGCCTTGAACACGCTGTCCAGCGAGTGCAGCAAGGTGGAGGTTCCCTGCTGTTTTGGAGTCGCATCATGTGGGGCTGTCATACGCCGCTGGTGGTCATGGAAGGCACCGGAACGGCACTACGACACGTGAATGCCGTCCTCCGACCGATAGTTCAACCATATTGGCGAGGCATTCGTATTCATGGACAATTCGCGCCACCATCGTGCACATCTTGTGAATGACTTCCTTCAGGATAACGACATCATTCGACTAGAGTGGCCAGTGTGTTCTCCAGACATGAACCCTATCGAGATGCCTGGGCTAGAGTGAAAAGGGCTGTTTATGGACGACGTTACTCACCATCCACTCTGAGGGATCTACACCGAATCGCCATTGAGGAGTGGGACAATCTGAACCAACAGTGCCTTGATGAACTTGCACATAGTATGCCACGATCAACACAGGCATGCATCAATGCAAGAGGACGTGATACTGGGTATTAAAGCAATCTGGACCACCACCTCTAGAGGTCTTGCTGTATGGGGGTACAACATTCGAAGTGTGGTTTCCATGTACAATAAAAAGGACAGAAATGACTTTTATGTTGATCTCTATTCCAGTTTTTCAAACTCTCTGAAACGAGGTGATGCAAAACTTTGTGTGTGAAATGAATGTCCAAGACGTGTTATAAGATCGAATACAAGGCTCACTACGGATCGTAACATATGTAGAAGGTATGAAAGACGCCCACAAGAACCTGTTAATGATGAAAACATTCATGTGAGAATGCATCTATATAACATGTACGGTCATGAAATATATATATAGGAACAGTAATGAGATGAGGCTGTGGTTAGTCAAGAGTTCCCGGGTGTTTCCTACACAGCTTCTTGAAGCAACGCTCTGGAAACACTGCCATATTGGCCTTTCTTTCTTGGTTTGAGGAGATGTATTAGAAATGCCTCTGTCTACGAGTTGGGAAACTGGCCTATCTGCCACATCAAATTAAAACATTCGATTGGCATTTCCTTTGACACTGCTGGCAAATATAGATGCATGCACTACCAGGGTTTGTTGAGCCAGGTACAGTTTCGTGAGTCTCAGACAGTGGTGATTCCAACTTCAACATGGAAAAAGGGCAGTTGTAAGACTCAGAATTGTTGCATCTGAAGTCCAATTTGTTCCTCTCTACAACTGCTCAGTAGAAGTGAAACGCCAGAGCCAGGTTGGCACTCGCAGTAGTCGCTGCAAAATGCTCTACTATTGTTTGGGCGATGTCTTTGGGCGTTGTTTAAAGACACTCCTGTTTCATCACTGCTGCTGCTGTGTAAACGTTTGTTTGTACTGGAAATCCTTCTGATGGCTTGCCATACTTTTGTAGTGGCGCTGTTGATGAACTCCAGGAACGCTTTCCTTGTTCTCCTTATTTATCCATCGACCTGAAATGCTGTGAGAATGTGTTAAACAGTCAGTACTTAAAACATCAAAGTGCTGCTCGCCTGGCCTGGATTGCTGAGAAGCACTCGCCAGTCCCCCAAGGAATATGTTACCTTCACAGAGGACCTGAGGACTTTGGGACGGATCAGTCGGTGGCATGAGGGATGACTTGTGTGACGTTGTCCACCCATTCCTGGAGGGTGTTGCGGCGCCAGGTGACTGAACAGCGTCCAGTTAGGCCTGTTTATCATCCATTATGCTGGCTTCTCTTCAAGTGAATCTCAATCCAGTAGGTGGATTCACATTGGGAAGTGGTCACTGGAATGAAGATTATAAATTGCTTCCCACCATGCCGAGTCAGCAAATGCACGAGAGCAGAAAGAGAGGATGATGTCATAATGGCTGAGGACGACCTAGTAGCAGTCGAGAAATGAGAGGGACTGCCTGGATTGAGGATGCACATCTCATGAGACATCATAAGGTTCTCCAAGACTCGAATTTTATTTTTGTGATTTTGACCAGAATGGAGACAAATCCAGTTTCATTTAGACTTTACGTGAGATAGACACATCACGTTATTACAAAAGAGTCGTTTAGCCAATTAGAGAAAATTGAAACTTGCGCGCTCTATTTGAAATACGTTACACGCTAGTGTGTGATCGAGCTGTCCAGTGAATCGCGTACAAAAGTTGCCAACGCGCTTGGACTTAATGCACCTAGTTGGAAAGTGCTGATTTTGACAAAAATGAACCGAAAGTTTATTCAAAATATGTAGGTTCTGTTTCAATGCCGGCCGGTGTAGCCGAGCGGTTCTAGGCGCTACAGTCTGGAACCGCGCGACCGCTACGGTCGCAGGTTCGAATCCTGCCTCGGGCATGGATGTGTGTGATATCCTTAGGTTAGTTAGGTTTAAGTAGTTCTAAGTTCTAGGGGACCTCAGCAGTTGAGTCCCATAGTGCTCAGAGCCATTTGAACCATTTTTTTACTGTTTTAATTGAGACACATATCACTTTGTTGATCACGTTGCTCAGCAACACTGTAATGCAGATTAATTAATTCATTAGACCGATTTGCTACGTAAAAAGTCTCATTACACATACAAACTGTTACATGAAATTTGCTGACCGCATGAGAGTATGAGAGTGGTTTTATTTCTAGAAATGCCGATAAAACGGCGGTACAAAAATTAAATTACTAACTGTTGTGTAACTTGACTGATTGTCCCACGCCACTACTGAACGTGTTGTATCGTGTCTCTTCACAAAAGGTCTCAAGAAGCCAGGATGAACAAGAAACAGGAAGAAGACTAAAGGAGAGGCATCGGTAAATCGTGTTGCACGGCTCGTCCCATTTGGAGCCATAGCCACGGTCACCTCACGCCACGTGATGTCCAACTTTCTGTGCACAGGTAGAGCACCTCTGGCAACATGTTCTCACAGTTTCATTCATTTCCACCTAGCAGTTAATACGTTATGATACTTTATGTAGCTCGTCCTCAAATGTCGCAGAGCAGTTTTCAATGAAAATGTAATATTATCTCCATACAACACAGAACACTCCAGATTTAAGTTCGTGCACCGAAAAACTCATTAGAATCACCGAACTTGTTGCCATTTCCAAATGCACTACTATTTTGATTTGAAGTCATGTTTGCGGTCTAATTGCTCCATGGGTCCAGCTATAGTACAGAGATACGTACTGCCACTAGCGCTAGAATTAAGGAAATGGCCTTTGATACAGTCTACTGTTTGATATTACCCGACCTTCCCCTTGCAGGAAGCGATCTGAAATGGGACGATCAGATAAAATCTGTATTTGAGAAGGCGAATGGAAGGCATACGTATCTGTAAAAGTCGCGAAAAGTGCTTGTGGAGCGAAACCGCATACAAAACGCTAGAAACTGAACTAAACTTCGTCTGAACAGGCCATGAAGGCCCAACGGTACCAACTGGCCGCCGTGTCATCCTCAGCCCACGGGCGTCACTGGATGCGGATATGGATGGTCTTGTGGTCAGCACACCGCTCTATCGACCGCATGTCGGTCTACAAGACTGGAGCGCTACTTTTCAGTCAAGTAGCTTCTCAGTTTGCTTCACAAGGTCTGAGTGCACCCCGCTTGCCAATAGCGCTCGGCAGACCGGATGGTCACCCATCCAAGTACTAGCCCAGCCCGACAGCACTTAATTTCGGTGATCTGCCGGGGACCGGTGTTAACATTGCGGCAAGGCCGTTGGCTCGTACAAGACAAGGCCGTTGGCTCGAGCAGTTTAAGAGAACTGTTCCAGTGTCTGGAGTCATTATGAAGTAAGCACAGAAACAGACATCGAGAGGCCCTTCCAGTTACGTAACAGGTAGGCATAGCCCATATGATAGTGTAACGCGAAAGTTCAGAGAAGATAAAGCGAAATTAGCCGTTAGATGTCACGAGAGGGGACACAGAAGCATAAAAGGAGGATGGTAGTATCGTGTTGTCAGCAGAAAAACAGCAAAAACAAAATGGGTCGGTCAGGAGACCTCACTGATTTGGACTGTGGGCTAGTCCGTAGATGCTACCAAGGGTGTTAACCCATCCAGAGGTACTCCAACCGTTCTAAAACTGCCCGAGCAGACTGTTGGTGTGATTGTCGAGTGGAAACGCCAACGAACGACCGCAACTAAACCAAGACCAGGCAGAACTCACGTACTGAAGGTAGGGGACCGTCAGGAATTGGAGGCGTGGTTGTCAAAACTCGCATGAAGTCAGCAGAAGGAATCACTTATGAGTTACAAAGTGGTACCAGCCCTGCCAGGTAGCACAATGAGTGTGCGTAAGGGAGTTAAAAAAATGGGATACAGTGGTCGAGGAGGTCCTCATAAACCACACGTGTCTGTAGTCAGTACCAACTAAAGCTTGAGGTGGTGTAAAGGGCGACGTCACTGCAAGTTAGATGATTGGAAACTCCCAATTTTTATTGGGAAACCACTTTACACCCACTGGCAATCAGACAGAGGGGTTTGGTTTGGCGAATGCCTAGAGGTCGTTACCTACAGTGAAATACGACGTAGATGGTGTTACGGTACGTTTCCTGTGGTTATGATGTGATCCCGCTACTGCGTTTAAGAAAACAATAAGTGTAGAATGACTTGAACACGTTTAAAGCAGGGAAACTGTTCTGAGAAGATGATTCTTTCAGCATGACGTTGCACCTCGTTCTTGATGCAGCTTCTGTGAGAAATGGTTTGTGGGCAATAACATTCCTGAAATGGAGTGATGTGCCCAAAGTCCCGATATGAATCCAAAAGAACACCTTTACAATGAATTAGAAAGTCGACTTCATTACAGAACCCACTGTTCTTCTCTGGTTTCCACGGTTTAGGAATAAAGGGCCTCCACACACACACAAGGTGACCATAGCATAGTTGAAGCCGCCATGAGGTGGTGTAGACAGACCACGTATTAACGTCAACTATTAGGTATTCGGATACTTTCGATCACATAATGTGTATGGTAATCCACTGATGAAGATGACAGTTCTAAACCTAGGGAACGGCCGGCCGCGGTGGTCTCGCGGTTCTAGGCGCGCAGTCCAGAACCGTGCGACTGCTACGGTCGCAGGTTCGAATCCTGCCTCGGGCATGGATGTGTGTGATGTCCTTAGGTTAGTTAGGTTTAAGCAGTTCTAAGTTCTAGGGGACCAATGACCACAGCAGTTGAGTCCCATAGTGCTCAGAGCCATTTGAACCTAGGGAACGTGCATTCCAAGTTCTGTGTGTGACCGTTGAGGTGGCAGCAACGTACCCATATTTTGCACAGTAATGACGCGGTAAAGATAAGGAAGAGGGACGTCGACCTCAACGTAAGGATCACCATCACATGCCCTCACTTCTTGACATGCTGCGGATAGCTTCGAAATTTAATCGACTACATTGCCACAAAGACTAGGGATCAGAAAATCTACGCCACCAACCAGCCAAATACTGCCAGTGAAACATTTATCAATCACCAGGATTCGAATCGACTGACTTCCGAAACGGACGCCACTGCACTGATGTGTGTTTGCAGCTATGGTACGGAACTTGGTTCACGTTAATGTTCTCTGTCGTTGACACAGGGTGAAGATCCGATGGGTAACCTTAATAATCGCAGCCATAATACATTGAATCGCCAAAGAAACTGGTAGAGACACGCGAATTCGAAAGCACGGATATGTTAACAGGCAGAACATTGCGCTGCGGTGGGCAACGCCTATATAAGATAATAAGTGTCTGCCGCAGTTGTTAGATGGGTTATTGCTGCTACAATGGCAAGTTATCTAGGTTTAATTGAGTCTGAACGTGGTGTTATAGTCAGAGCACGAGCGATAAGACTCAGCATCTCCGAGGAGGAGATGAAGTGGAATTTTTACGAGCTACCATTTCACGAGTGTATCGCGAATATCAGGAATCTGGTAAAGCATGAAATCTCCGACATCGCAGCGGCCGGAAAAAGATCCTGTAAGAACGGGACCACCGAGGACTGAATAGAATCGTTCAACGTGACAGAAGTGCAAATTGCTGCAGATTTCAATGTTGGGCCATCAACAGGTGTCAGCGTGCGAACCATTCAACGAAACATATGGATATGGACTTTCGGAACCGAAGACCCACTCGTCCACCCATCTTGACTGCACGACAAAAAGTTTTACCCCTCGCCAGTGCCCTTCAGCACCGACACTCCTGATGGCCGGAAACGTATTGCCTGGTCGGACGAGTCTCGTTTCAAATTCTATCGAGCCTATGGACGTGTATGGCTACGGAGACAACCTCATAAATCCATGGACCTTTCATGTCAGCAGGAAACTGTTCAAGCTGGTGGAGGCTCTGTAATGGTGTGGGGCGTTTGCAGTTGGAGTCATATGGTACTTCTGATAAATACGACAAGTGACACGTACTTAAGCATCCTGTCTGATCGCGTGCATCGAATTATGTCCATAAGGCAGGCCGACGGACTTGGGCAATGCCAGCAGGACAATGTGATATCCCACACGTCCAGAGTTGCGACGTAGTGGCTCCAGGAACACTGTTCTAAGTTTAAACGCTTCCGCTGGCCACGAAACTCTCCAGACAAGAACATTATTGAGCACACCAGGAATTCCTTGCAACGTGCTGTTCAAAAGAGGTCTGCACCCCTTCGTACTCTTACGGATTTATGGACAGCCCTGCATGATTCATGGTGTCAATTTACTACACTCTTGGAGAATGTGGTTCGTCGTTGGCGTCTGTGTATAGATGCAAAAGTACTCTCATGTGTTTGGCGTGAACATCTCAGTATAGCGCCGATTTGAAGGTCTTCCACTGCATTCAGTGAACCGACACGTTAGATGCATATGACCGAATCCTTCATCAGTAAACCTATCCACACTGTTGTCTGCCTCTATGAAACTCCAAATGACTGTGGAAAAAACGTACCCGAGATTGAACCTGTCAGCACTGAATGCAACATCGAGGCTCAAGAGTAAAGTGAAGACTACTCTTTTCAACAGCTAGAACCGCGAGTATACTGAACAAGTTTGCTTTCAGACGAAACATACATACGCACATTTACACTGTTGTGCAGATCTCCTCAGTGTATTACGAATACACAGATAAGCAGACGACATAAATCAAATGAAATGCCATTACTCTATAACCAGCAACAGGAATCCACGGATACCCTAAACAAAAATAATCAGAAAATTTCTCTCCGAAATTCTGTCGATGGAGTTAAAATTCGTCCATTGTAGGTAGGTAAACATGAGATCTATTTTAACATTCAGGACAGACATTTTAACTCAGCTGGTGGGGACAAAAATAAACAGGGTGTCGTATTTCTGGAGGAGTGTACGTATTTTACGGGCGATAGGTATACCGTAGTGCACATAAACGACGTTTAAGTTTAATTTTTTACTCTGTGTCCCTCATTCTTTATCGATTTTGTCGGGTAGGTGAACACGATTCGTTAAGTACTCATCAAAACACTGCAAGTGTCACAGTTCGTCGAAGAGGTTCTCCTTGTCTTGTAGTCTGCAGGTTCTATGCATCATAGTCTAAGTCTTGCTGTTCGGTAGATGGTGATTGCTCACTTTGTGGTGTACGAACGTTTATATTTTCCATAAGGACGAGGGGTATTAAACTGGATGGAGCTTAGGTGACCCATGCAACCTTTAATTTTTCTGTTGTTTGTGGGCATAACACAAACATGTCGGCGTATTCGGTAGACAGTCTACGTGCTACAAGTCGTCTGTCTTGCTAGTTCCATATGAACAATCACCTAAATGCGTGTTCCAAGTACTAGGATGAATAGAGTATGGATTAGTTTGCTCTTATTAGAACCCTTACAACAGTAAGGAAAAAAAACACTTCTCCGAAGTAAACGTTTATACCGTTACTGTCGTGTTGTTTTGTACAGTTGCTGAGGATTCCCACGCCGCATGTTGAAGCAGGCAAAGGAAATAAGCATTTGAGTGACGTACTTGTTAAGAGTCACTAGAGATCAGGTCGTACGCTACTGAGTGCGTTAGGATGTACCAAGGTTTTTACAAAAAAAAAAAAAAGAATGTGTAACATATTCCTACAGGACGTAGTACTGGTCAAAGATAGGAGAAAAGTTTCTACATTTATATGTCCGGAAACCAGTAACTGTTGAGATATGTCACAGTCTGTACTCTCATACCCGTCTCTCTGTTGCGTAGAAGTAAACACTACAGGCGGCGCTGCGTGTGGTTACCAAGCATCCTAGCACGTCCTTCAGCACTTGTTTGCAGGGAATCACGCTCTCATTCAGACACATGTGGCTCCATTCTGATTTTGTCCCATGCATCGGTCACACGCTCCCGTAGTGTTTGCACGTTATGAATGGGCCTTTAAATTCTCCACAGGCGTAAATCCCAAGGATTGAGATCGGCTGAACTATGACCCCTTGGTATCGGACCTCTTTGAGTACTCGATCGACCATGAAATGCCGCGGTGAGGAAGAGTCACACGATACGTAGAAAATGGAGTGGTGCCTCTTGTCCATAAACAATAGTCATTTGTCACTCTGCAAGGCTAATTTTCTCCAGTAGCGCTGGTATTTGATCACGTAGCACCTGTTAGCCTCTTTGGTAATGTGTTTGCCGTGTGAGCCTTTCAGCGAGAATCACAGTCCATAGACTGATTCTGAAGCGCTCTTGATGCGTGACCTCCGCAGCTGCTCGAGGATGTGCATCTGCCTTAGTGCGCCTTGTGATGATTTACTATGTTGTGAAGCCTCAACCGTAAGCACTACACGTACGTAATGAATGTTTCCCATTCTATAATCAGTCCTCCAGGTCGTGTCTTAAGCCAGGTCTCCGCAGTATCATTTCCTAGTCCTGCAAGTTAGGGGCACAAGAAGTTCTGTGAAGTTTGGAAGATAGAAGACGAGGTACTGGCGGACGGAAATCTGCGAGTACGGATTGTGAGTCGTGCTCGGGTAGCTAAACTGCAAGTACGATAGCTCAGCGACGGTTCAATCCCGCGTCCGGCCATCCTGATTTAGATTTTCCGTGATTTCCCTTAATCGCTCCAGGCAAATGCCGGGATTGTTCCTTTGAAAGGGCACGGCTGACATCCTTCCCCAGCCTTCCCTAATCCTATGAGACCGATAACCTCGCTGTTTGGTCTCTTCCCCCAACCAACCAACCAACGATAGCTCAGCATGTTTGTTCAGCGGACTGGCATCTTTCTGTAGTTAAGAAGAAAACTAAGTGAATATTTCGATGATGGAAAGGGATCCTACAGCATCTCCACCTCCTTGATGACGAAAAGTTACAAAGAATTGAGAAACAGAACGAATGTTTGAAACAGTTGGTAAAGCCCATTGCCGTGGAAGCCAAAAGTGGTAGCTTTAAGTGGCAATCTGGCACACAGTTTTAATCTGCCAAGAAATTCATAAAACAATTTATCTGTCAAAGAAAAGGGCCGATATCTCAACAGGTGCTGGTTTGCGGACGTAACATTATAGGACACTTCTGCAAAGTGGCAAGCCGTTGGCTTGTCTGTTTCCATATTACAGGTTCAGAAGGTACCACAGAGTTGACGGAAAGCCTCGCGCACAGTGTTTTATCTTTTCTCACGACCTGCGATGCGAGGTCAGCTGCTGCTTAAGAGGACACTGATCGGTGAAACTGATGTGACCCAAGGAGGACGTAACACGTTGTGCGACGTTTTTAGCTGATGTGGGGAGGACAATTATCGGTTTTTAACGTTTCGGCTCTTCTGGTGGGAGATTTTGTTACAAGGCAGAAAGTACGCCATTGGTGGACCAGTATAGTTTTAAGAGGATTAGTGTCAAGATTCTTGGCAGGAGTAAGTGAGCAGTCAGTTCCTTACTAACAAGAAATTAAAGACATCGTCTCTGGACTTGGCACTGAACGCATCAGTACTATGCAGCTTTCAGTCTCAACTGGGCCAGCAGATTCCATTAGCAAGGCGGGGGTCCAGTGCTTGAGTCCTCCGCAAGACGGTTCTGGTAGCCACACACGACATCACTGATCTGCTTACATCGAACCACGGTAGTGGCGAGCATAACATGTCAGGACCACAATGAACTGAAAGTTCAGAATCATTTTCGGATTCACGCCCTCTGGGGCCAACTTGATACACGCTTCCTGATGTCGCAGTCCCTCAGCTGGGGAATGCTAAGGAGTGCCAGCCCGTGTCACTGTAAGCTCTGGGCATGCTTCAGCGACCACCATGCGGCGCAGCAGTGGAATGTTGTGTGTCACGGGGAACGGGAATCTTGGCTAGACGACCCATTTAACAAAGAATGGTAAAAACTCTATGAAAAAACCCTCAATATTATAGTGTGCTGAATGAAGTTAGATGCACTGCTTTTGAGGTGGAACAGTCATTAGCGTGGAGTCTATGGGGAATTTGCCACATCTCAGTTGTCTAGGTGGACTTATTTCCCTAGCTACTCGTGTGACCGAGATGGAATCCTCGAAATTTTCTCTCATCCTCCCCCCTGCGGGTTGGATGGAGTGCTGGTAGGTACCAATACCCAGTCTGATAAGAGACCACACGTAACCAGTCCTCCAGACTCAGAACATGTACAGATTTCTCCACTCACTAGTAACAGAAAGCTGATAAGGTATCGCCTTTTCGTATTCAAAAGGGGTTAGAGGGCGCCGCAGGTACATCGAAATACCTCAAGTGATCGCGTATTGGAACGCTGTTGGTTGAAACTGCTAATTCCCAAAAAGCGACATACCTCTGAAAAGCTAAACGTCTTGGCGAAATGCCATAGAAACGGAGCTCCACAACACCTTAAATTACAGCACACATGTTCTATCATGAAGAGATCTGTTCGACATTCCCAATGAGGAACTGAGAGATGAGTGGGCTCAAGAAGGGACCTTTGACGTGCAAAATATATTGAAAAGGGTGGATAAGGATCTTTTAGCATCTAATTCCTTCCCTTACCTTCAATAGCACGAAACTCCCAGAGCATATCAAGAAAGGTTTCCTTCTCTGAAGCATATGGCCCTATGTCCTCAGCTCTGTTTTAAATGCCAGCACCTTGGGCACACCACTTTATGATATAAGGGTGAAGCAACTTGTGAAAAAAAAGGCAAATCTGCCCATGAGGAATTTGGTTGCTCCTCTCCTCCAAAATGTGTAGTTTACTCTGTGGGTGACCCTCCCTGGAGTAGGGACTGCAGTGTCTTTCTTGACGAAAGAGAGATGCAGAAAATTAAAACGTCGAAGAGCATCTTATATGGTGAAGCCAAAAAAAGGAATCCGTATTCAGGCCATAAGTGGCCAATCAGGACCATCCGACCGCCGTATCATCCTCAGCTGAGGATGCAGATAGGAGGGGCGTGTGGTCAGCACACCGCTCTCCCCGTCGTTATGATGGTTTTCTTTAGTTGGAGCCGCCGCTATTCGGTCGAGTAGCTCCTCAATTGGCATCACGAGGCTGAGTGCACCCGAAAAACGGCAACAGTGCGTGGCAGCCCAGATGGTCACCCATCCAAGTGCCGGCCACGCCCGACAGCCCTTAACTTCGGTGATCTGACTGGAACCGGTGTATCCACTGCGGCAAGGGCGTTGCCCATGGTGAAGCCAAGAAGATCTATAAAGCGATGCAGCCTTCCACCTTCACTACATCTTTTGCTTTGGCCCTTAACAAGCTTATTTCGACAGACAACACTTCTGTACAAACGGAGATTGGTTGTTTAAACAGTAGTACCTGCGTCTGTCAGTGCATTTGTCAATTTGCAGTGGTTTCAGAGCCCATAGCCCTCCTCAGAAAGTCAGAGTAAGTGACAGTTGCCACCACTGCGGAGATCCCAGCACCTCAAAAGGCAGTGCCAGGTGTAAAAACCAGGCACAGCCTCCACTACTGCTGTGGTACCTCCTACAAAGCCCCCCCCCCCCCACCCCCCCCCCCACCCCGACCAAAAATCAAATGTAAAGCTTCTACCTTAGGCGAAAACAGGCAGTAGACCGTCAGACAATGTCGATACTGTTATACTTGATGATTCTACTGGATCTGCTTCAGAGCCATGGTTTGCAATTTTCTTGCCCTAAGACTGAACTTCCACCTGTTGCAGGCTCCCCGTGGCGACGAAACACATATTGAAGTGCTACCGCCATGACATGTCACTGCCATATTATAGCGGAACGTACATGGTTTCAGGACTCATGTAGAGCAACTGAAACTTCTGTCTCAGGCACACCCCCTGTGATTGCGTTTACAGGAAAAACATTTCAGAGCCAACTGGCACTCCTGTGCTTTGGGGCTGGATCTTTCACTGAAAGGATAACCTGACTTGGGAAGGAGCTAAGGGAGGAGTTTCTGCATTCGTCAATAACACACGGCTCTCCCTTGCTCTTTCCTTGGTTTCTGACCTACAAGTAGTAGCTATTTCTGTTCATGTGGGCCAGAATATCTTCTCCCTGTATCTACCTCCACAGGATGCAACAGCCTCTGAGGCTTTATTGAACAACTCCCTGCTGTATGATTTCACTGTCCATAATATATTATAGGGCTCGTATTATACTTGCCATAGAGGTCGGGTGTTGGAGAACAGTATGATGTCTCATGAGCTGTGGATCCTGAATCCAGGCAGTCCCACTCACTTCTCGGTTGCTACTATGTCGTCCTCAGCTATCATCCTCTCTTTCTGCTCTCCCGCCCTTGCAGACAAAGCATGGTCGGCAACACCTAATGAACTGCATTCCAATGACCACTTCCCAATGTGAATCCACCAACGATGGAGGTTCACTTGAAGAGAAGCTAGCAAAATGAATGGTCAGCAGGGCTAACTGGACACTGTTCAGTCAGCTGGCTGTGTCTGAACGTCGCAACAGCCTCCAGGAATGGGTGGTCCACATAACTCGAGTTATCAACCATGCCACTGACTAATCCACCTCAAGTCTGCAGGTTGTCTTGGGAGGCAACCAGTACCTTGGTGGATTCATGAAAGCAATTCAGATACACAGGAGCGGCCACTCAACAACAGACAAACTGACAAACTTGCAAGTTTTGAGAGCCAGGGCTCGATCATAATTAAGGAGAGCAAGAGGAGGTCATGGCAAGCGTTTCTGTACTCCATCGCGTCGGAAGGATTTCGGTAAACACAGTAATTTACCAATAGCATCAGTGCAGAAACAATGGTGTCTCCAGACAACACCCAGAGACATTGCTCAGAAAACAGCAGATAATTCTGCAGCGACTATGGCCAGTGTCAGTCAGTATCCAGTGTTTGCCACTACCGTGCGACTGCAGAGAGAGAGTCATGCTGGACTACAGGTCCCAATATTCTGAGCCTTGCAACTATCCTTTCTCCATGTGGGAGCTGGAGTCGGCGCTGTCCGACACTCGTGATACTGCACCCAGTCACAACCAGATCCGGTAATGCACGCTTAGACACTTGCCAACAGTATCAATGGAATTCCTCTTCGAATGTTTAAATTTTATAAGGCAGTCAGGCAACTGAGAGGCAATTCTGATACTTGTCCTCAAACCAGGAAAGGACTGCACATGGTCCAGTAGTTGTCAGAGCGTCACATTAACGAGCTGTGTAGGAAAGGGTGCAGAGCGAATGATTAACCATCGTCTGGTCTCAGAGATAATTCAACTCGTTAACCGCTCTAGTGCGGATTGCTGAGATTTCGATCCACTGTTGACAACCTGACTCTGCTATAGGCGGCTATTCAGCAGGCTTTACTATGTAAATATCACTGTCTCGCTATATTCTTTTATATCAGAAAGATGTGCGGCATTTCTGGGAGACACAGTATTCTAGAGGAACTCCAGCATTTCGTATCCACTTCCCCATCTTCATACGGTTCTTCCTGTCTCAGCGCTTTCTTAGATCCTGAGTTGGTGACGTGCTGTTGGATCGTTTTGAACAGGAAAATGTTGTTTCTCAGGGCACCGTTTAAAGTGTTACCCACTTCGCCATGGGTAAAACAGCATCACGTCTACCACAAGAAATCCTGTACAGTGAATATTATGTGTGGACAATTTAGCTGTTTTCTGTTACTCCTCCAGTGTTACAGCAGTGACCTGTCAGTTGCAACTTGCAGTGCGGAGGTTAGTGGAGTGGGTTGCAATGACGGGTTTTCAGTTTTCTATAGATAAGTGTGTGTGTTCATTTTAATCCTTCTCGTTGTATTTGTAATGTACCTGAATTGCATGTGTGCAACACGATTCTCCCTTTTGAAGACTCTGTGCGGTTTTTGGCTCACATTTTTTTCTTCTAGCTGTCGTGGTTACCATACCTGAAAGACCTGAAGGTAAGGACCCAGAAGGTACTGAATATTCTGAAGTGTCTTAGCCACAGGTCTTGGGGAGTGGAAAGGACTCTTCTGTTACCGGTTTATAGGGCTTTCGTTCGATCACGGCTGCACAATATTCGGGTCAGCGAGGCCATCGTACCTGAAAATCATGACGCTGTACGCTGTGAGGGGATCAGGACCAGCCCCACTGCAGTGTTCGTGCTGGTGAACCGCCACTTACTATCCGGTGGCAGCTTCTCATGCTGCGTGAGATCTGTCAGCTCCTGGCTACTCCCACTTCCCCAGCATACCATGCCGTTGCTCGTCCAGCTACAGAACGCCTCTTTACAAACCGTCCACGGGCAACGAGGCCATTTATTATCCATGGTAAGTGTGTGCTCGAGTCCCTCAGTGCGCGGCATGTCCAGGCTCAAATCCGTCGTTTTAATCGACTACCACCCTCATTTCTGCAGAGGCCCAGAGTAATCTTAGTTTTAGTGCAGGAGTGACTTCACTACTGCTACTGTTTTAATGCGTTGTTTTCGACGTTTTAAATGAGCAGCACAACTATGTAGCTGTCTTCGCGGATGGCTCTAAAAAGGGGGACTCCATTTGTCGCTGTGTTCTTTTGTACTTTTTCAGGTCGTTTCCTGAAGATTTACTTGCCTCCACTGTATTTGATCCCGAACTATCTACGATTTTGAGGGCGCTGGAGCAGATGAGATATGCCATGTGTGCTAAATTCCTGGTCATTCGAGTACTAAATTTCTTGTGTCTTCTGACTCCTTGAGTGCCCTTCAATCTCTGCACGCTTGTATCCATCCGATAAAGTAGTCCAAAATAATCAGGATGCCCTCTTCCAGCTACAACGGCTGGGGAAGGAGGTTTTTTTCAGCTGGGCGCCAGGGAATATGGGAAATGGCAGACAACAAGCCGAAAATGGGTGAAATGGCTCTGAGCATTATGGGACTTAACTTCTGAGGTCATCAGTCCCCTAGAACTTAGAACTGCTTAAGCCTAACTAACCTAAGGACATCACACACATCCATGCCCGAGGCGCAGTTCCAGACTGTAGCGCCTAGAACCGCTTGGCCACTCCGTCCGGCCATGACAATAAGCACCATCTAGTAAAGCCTACAAGAGAGCGGTGGTGTATTCTTCTTCCAGCCACTCAATCGGGACGAGGTTCTCCTTACTCGTCTCAGCACAGGCCACTGTCCTATGACGCATGGCTTCCTGCTTCAGCGAGAGGACCCTGCAACGTGTGGTGCTCGTGCTTGTGGCGTACAGATCACTGTTCGCCTCATTTTGCTGGACTGTGTTTTATTTTGTTAGCAGAGGGCGACAGTAGATTTGCCGATGGATCTGTCCTGTGTTTTAGGTTACGTTCGAATGAATGTGGTGAGACTTTTAAGGCTTCGTTACATGGCCAACTCGTTACCTATAATTTTAGGGACATATTCTTAATGTGTTAACAGGGCGACTGGTTCACCCACGTTTTTTGTAAGTGGTCATCCTGTCACATTTCTCTGTATCTTTGTTTCAGGTCTTATATGGTATCACGCCTGTTTTAAGCCCAGGTATAGCACCTTTGACACTTTCTCAGTTGACTTCAGCTAAGTGAAATACAGTTATTGAGTGGCTCCATGCGAGTGAGGCGGCAGTCTGTGAATGGGCGTCATTTTGTAGATTTCGTCCTCTCTGAGTACAATAATTTTAGAAACCTTAACCACATGCGTTTGTTTTAATGGGGTAAAAAGGGCTGAGAATCGCCCCATTGAGGGCCTATAGGATCCTAACACACATACACACACACACACACACACACACACACACACACACACACACACACACACACACATGAAACTATATCTTTACTTGTTTTTATCATTTAACAATGACCTATAGAATTTTTCCTGACAAAGACAACTCAAGCTTAAACTATTTATTTATTACCCACGCCATACAAGTCCAACGCAATCTGACTGCTACACAGTGACAACATGACTTCCAATAATTAACACAAAAGAATGGCCCTGAACTGCAAGAAATCCTAATAATAATAAAATTCCAAAAAAATTTGGAACTACCTCCAACTCTTTTAATTTCTTAAACTCATTTCAATCACGAATCACTTTTGTTTTTCTTTTTTTTCTGTCACTTACCTCACAGAAAATTTTCATAACAGGAACTACAGCCATTAGAGCAAGCAGCAACTACAACCAGCTAAATAAAAGAATTCTAACTGCTATATAGACTCTAACTACTAGGAGGCATGTGGTTAGGAAAAGAAAGATTTTGTTGAAGAGCAAACAATGTATTTAGAAAATTTTACCTTATTCATGTGACATCCAGTTCTAAAAATTATATAGTTGTCAATAATTCCACTGCCTAAATATTACCAACAACGATCCTCATACATTTCCTTCCGGTCTCACGTTACAATGCATGTCCTACCAACGCAGAGTCTCCATGTTCATACACTTCTCTATCCACTCGTTAACTGCTAGTCCGTCCAACCACAGAATCCCTTCCCGAGGGCGCAGAGCGCTGTGAGCGATACTTATACAGTCTATAGCGCAGCCAACATACAAAAAAGTTACTTACAACATGTCAAGACAATTCCACTAGCTGAGGTACATGCTCATAGGCTAACTCCGTCCCTACCAAGTAATTTCACCAATGGGAGGTTTGTTTACTTACTTCTCATAGTCAGTATTCTATGTTTGTAATTTTGGTGATTTCATGACTTATTTAGATGCTTGTTCATATCATGCCTTTTTGTCAGAAACATGGATCACTTAAAATGTGTCTTTTAAAAATATTAGATGTAACCAGGAAGAGACTATCTACTCCAGTCAATCAGCACATGGGTGTTCCCCACCTTCAGATACATCTACATGAAAACTCTGTAGTTCATAATTAAGTGCCTGGCAGGGGGTTTATACAACCACATTTTACCTGCTTCTCTACCGTCCCACTCATGAACAGCCCGCGGGAAAACTAGGTCTTAAATCTTTCCGTGGAGCTCTGATTTCTCTTATTTTATTATGATGCTCATTTTTCTGTATGTAGGTGGGAGCCAACAGCATATTTTCCCACTCTGAGGAAAATCTGGTGATCGAAATTTCATGAGAAGGTCTTGCCGCAGCGGAAAAACACCTTTGTTTTGGTGACTGCCGCCCCAATTCGTGTATCATATGCGAGGCACTATCTCCCTTATTTCGAGATAATGCCAAAGAAGGTGCCCTTCTTTGAACTTTTTCGACGTCCTCTCCTATCTGATGCGGATTTCACAGAGCGCAGCAGTACTCCAGAAGATGATGGACAAGTGTAGTTTAAGCGGTCGCTTTGCTAGACTTGTTACATTTTCTAACTGTTCTGCCAATAAATCGCAGTCTTTTGTTTGCGCTTGCCCCAAAACATTATCTATGTGATGGTTCCAATTTCAGTTATTCGTAGCTGTAATTCCTAAGTACTGTATTTAGATTTGCGTGCTTTATCGTGTAACTGAAATTTAGCGGACTGTTTATAGTACTCATGTGGATCACTCCAGAGGTTTGATTATCTACAATCACTTTTTGCATATTATAGATATCTTGTCTAAATGATTCTGCAATTTGTTTGAATCATCTGATGAGTTTACAGTGAGGTAAATGGCAGTATCGGCTGAAAACGATCTAAGAGGATTGCTGAGATTGTCTCCTAAATTGTTTATGTAGTTCAAATCAGAAACAACAGAGGACCTGGAACACTTCCTTGGGGAACGTCAGATATTACTTCTGTTTTACAAGATGACTTCCTGCCAATTGTTACGATCTTTGACCTTTCTTACAAAAAATCACGAATCCAGTTGCACAACCTAGACGGTACTCTATAGGCACGCATTTCAATTAGAAGTGCGAAGAACGATGTCAAAAGCCTTCTGGAAGTAAATAATGTCTTTTTGACGTCCCCTGTCGACAGCCCACATTAGTTCGTGAGAATAAAGAGCTACTTGCGTTAGATCCAGTTGTGTTTCATAAGAAAGTTATTCTCTGAATCCGTGTTGACTGTCAATAAATCGTTACTTCGAGGTGATTCATAATGTTCGAGCACAGATTGCAAGGGCTGTGATCCTCCACAGCGTTAATCATTCCGTTGCGAACATTTGTTCCAGCATCGGATATTAAGTGTGTGTCTGCATCACGATTATTTTTGATTTACTTCTCTCAAGCACGTGTGACGTTTCGCCCTTCCATTCTTTATCAATACCAGCTCCTGTAGGAAAATACGACACTCTTTTTAAACACCCTGCAGGACTGCTATTTTATTCCGCTGGTTCTTTCTGATTACATCTAAAGGCTACCTCTCTATACATCGTTCATCGTAAGAATATCAAACACAATCGCTATGATTGGTCAGCAGCCATAGCACACGTTCACTGGTGCTGTTGCGCTCTTGGAAGTACGTCCAAATTATTTATTAGATATCTTATAAGTGTGTCACTATAAATGAAACTTCAAAATATTCTACTGTGTTAACACTCAGAGACGTATTTCTTAATCATACTTTGACTACGTAGTTTGCATTTCAAAAATCGTGTGCAATCGCAGTCTCTGTACTGTTGTGCTCCGGTTGCCGCGCTATTAATACGTATGGTGAAATTGGCCGACACGGCTTCCTGCTACGTTGTGAAACAAGCGCACAGAACACCGTTAACAGTGCTGAGAAACAAATTGTTTTTAACGATTTTGACAAGATTACGGAGAAAATTGGCTTTGAAGTTTTGCGAGAAACTGTATGTACTAAACAAAGGATTTGTGGATCTGTAGCAATGGAGACAAGTAATCGAGAACACTGCAATTCGAATCACGCTTTGGTTTTTCTTTTTTTTCGTTCATTTAGAATATCAAAAACATTTCAAATAACACAAACATTTTCTCATCAAAAAATGCACATCGTCTTGTTACTAATTACATATCGCATACAGGCAGCAGTAGCCGGCCACGACACAAGAAGCAATAGGGAAGTAACCGATTTTGTGACATTTACGAGTTCCTAACCAGGAGAGAATTTTATTGTATGATCTGTGTGCTTTAATAGTTTAGTTTCTTGTGTTTCTGCGTGTTTATTTAATATCTAATAGCCACAGTTTTCGCGTTTTCGTTTGTGTCGGATAGTAAGTTTATTTTGTGACTTATTACAAGTTCCTTATCAGGGGCTAATTATTTAGTTTCACCTAAGTGCTTCGGCAGTTAGGTTTTTTGAATCTCTGCTTGTTAATCTAATTTATTAGACACAGTTCCTGCGTTTTCGTTAGGGTTTACAATAGAGCTGCACAGCTCGTGCAGATAGTCCGTTTATCTGCATAGTTTAGTTTTCCACGGTCTTTAGTATGGACAGGGACAGCGATTGTTGTGTGCAAAAATGGTTCAAATGTCTCTGAGTACTATGGGACTTAACTTCTGAGGTCATCAGTCCCCTAGACCTACTTAAACCTAACTAACCTAAGGAAATCACACCCATCCATACCTGAGGGAGTATTCGAATCTGCGAACGTAGCGGTCGCGCGGTTCCAGACTGTAGCGCCTAGAACAACTCGGCCACCCCGCCCGGCTGTTGTGTGCAGGTTGCGACACTTCGCTCTCAACTTCAGGCTTTGGTGACTTCGGTTACACAGCTTGAGGCTGCAGTGGATGGGCACCACTGTTGTGGGCCGGCCGTGCAGTTCCAACGGACTTCAAGGACGTCCGAGTCTTCCGATCGGTCCTCACCGGTGGACAAACCTGTTACTGCTCGCACTGGGGTTGACCCCTCACCTGTGGTCAAGTGGCAGGGCGTAGGAGGCGGCGAAAGACTTCGCAGGGGCGCACGTAAGGTTCGTCTGACAAACAGGTTCCCGGCGCTGTCTGTGGCTGTGGCTGACGCTGTCGCTGAGCCAGATGCTGTCGCGTGTCCTATTTCAGAGGAAACCTCTCAGCCTTCAAGATGCGGGCAATCACAGAGGTTGGGAGCTTCAACGTTAGGCGCGTTATGGAGCCCCTTTGGGACATGGCTGCCAGGAAGGAAAAGAAAACCAACGTGCACTCCCTGTGCATACCGGGTGGAGTCATTCCAGATGTGGAACGGATCCTCCCGGATACCACGAAGAGCACAGGGTGCAGCCAAATGCAGGTGGTGGCTCACGTCGGTACCAATGACGTGTGTCACTTTGGATCAGAAGAGGTTCTCTCTGGTTTCGAGCGGCCAGCAGAAGTTGGCTTTGAAGTTTTCGGGAAACTGTGTGTACTAAATAAGGATTCGTGGATCTGTAGCCATGGAGACTAGTAATCGAGAACACTGTAATTCTAATCCCGCTTTTTCGTTCATTTCGAAAACCAGGAAAATTTAAATTTAAAATTCATCAAAAACATGCCAAATAACACAAACATATTCTTATCAAAAATGCACGTCTTCTTGTCACTAATTACTTATCGTATACATGCAACAGTAGCCGGCCGCGACCCGAGCAGCAACAGGGAAGTAACTGTGGTAAAGGCTGCCAGTCTTGCTAGCAAGATGAAAAAAATGGTTCAGATGGCTCTGAGCACTATGGGACTCAACTGCTGTGGTCATAAGTCCCCTATAACTTAGAACTACTTAAACCTAACTAACCTAAGGACATCACACACATCCATGCCCGAGGCAGGATTCGAACCTGCGACCGTAGCAGTCGCGCGGTTCCGGACTGAGCGCCGAGAACCGCTAGACCACCGCGGCCGGCGCAAGATGAAAGCAGAGCTGACCATCGACCGGACCGATTGCGGACCTCTGGTACGGAGCCGAATGGAGGGTCTGAGTCAGAGGCTGAGACGGTGCTGCGACCGTGTAGGCTGCAGATTCCTCGAAGGATGGTTGGGTTTCGGGCTCTGCTGAATAGGTCAGGTGTTCATGTCCACCATATGCAGTGTAGCGGGACTTTGAATTTCGCCGCGCTACACTCGTCCCCTCAAGATGTAAATTATACCGTCGCAGCGGTATAAGCGCTCGACGGCACAGAAAATAGTAAAATTCTACCTCTTTTTTGTTTTCTATCCGTTTCTTTTTTTGTGTCTCGAGAGCGGAAGCTTAAGGCAGACGTAAAAATCTTATTAGCTAGTCTTGATCTGATTTTAATGTGTAGTCATATTGAGAAAGTTTTAATGAAATTCGGAGGATGGAAGTAGCAAAGTAAATTAAATTGCATTCAGTATCAAGATGATTTTCATTTGTATAAATTAGTGATTCCTGTACAATTGCAAGATTGCGGAGCAGACTTTTCACGCAGAAATGAAGTAGGAGATTTTTGAAGACCTGGACGCCGCACGAAAAAAGACATGTTAACATGGTAAAGGATGAACTTTTATCTACGCCATTTCCCCCTGTCAGTTACATTTTGTTATTCTCTGTTCTATTTCAATAATTTTTGTAGTGGA
Organism: Schistocerca gregaria; assembly: GCF_023897955.1. Classification (NCBI taxonomy): domain Eukaryota; kingdom Metazoa; phylum Arthropoda; class Insecta; order Orthoptera; family Acrididae; genus Schistocerca; species Schistocerca gregaria. The sequence goes on from NC_064925.1 coordinate 5,489,101, forward strand.
AATTGGTTTAACTTTTGCTGAAAAGCGCCACAAGGACCACTCCAACAATAGCTTTTCCGAATCACGAAGTCCTATAGCTTTTCTGTAATACGAAGTCCGATTTGCAACATTTACGATTTTAAAAAAACCCTTTTTATTCACCATTTCATACCACATTTTCAACCTTTTCTTTTCTTCTCATCTTCTTATTTTAATAAACACTACAGCAGGAGGCGGCTACACGGGTAGCAGGAAGTGTGTGGCGTGGACTGGGCAGTTTTTTATGTTAGATGGTCTCGGGAAAACACAAGAAGGGCTTCAGCCACAAAGGGTGCAGGCCGAACACAGGAAGAACGTAGATAATGGAACCATCGGAATAACAGTTGTAAATTGTCGTGGCTATGTTGGGAAAGTACCAGAGCTCCAAGAGCTAATAGTACGAGGTGCATTCAACTTCTAATGCCTCCGATTTTTTTCTCCGGACTGGAAAGAGATAGGAATATGCGCATTGTTTTAAAATGAGGCCGCGTTCATTGTCAATACGTCCCAGAGATGGCAGCGGCGAGAATGAGAACTGTTTTAAGTACTTAAAATGGCGACGTTTTCCTTACTTGAACAGCGTGCAATCATTTGTTTTCTGAATTTGCATGGTGTGAAACCAATTGAAATTCATCGACAGTTGAAGGAGACATGTGGTGGTGGAGTTATGGATGTGTCGAAAGTGCGTTCGTGGGTGCGACAGTTTAATGAAGGCAGAACATCGTGTGACAACAAACCGAAACAACGTCGGGCTCGCACAAGCCGGTCTGACGACATGAACGAGAAAGAATTGTTTTGGGGGATCTCCGAATGACTGTTGAACAGATCGCCTCCAGACTTGGCATTTCTGTGGGTTCTGTGCACACAATCCTGCATGACAACCTGAAAATGCGAAAAGTATCATCCAGGTGGGTGCCACGAATGCTGACGGACGACCACACGGTTGCCCGTGTGGCATGTTGCCAGCCAATGTTGACGCGCAACGACAGCATGTGTGGAACTTTCTTTACGTCGGTTGTGACACTGGATGAGATGTGGATGCCATTTTTCAATCCAGAAACAAAGCGCCAGTCAGCTCAATGGAAGCAGACAGATTCACCGCCACCAAAAAAATTTCGGGTAATCGCCAGTGCTGAAAAAATGATGGTGTCCGTGTTCTGGGACAGCGAGGGCGTAATCCTTACCCATTGCGTTCCAAAGGGCACTACGGTAACAGGTGCATCCTACGAAAATGTTTTGAAGCACAAATTCCTTCCTTCACTGCAACAAAAACGTCCGGGAAGGGCTGCGCGTGTGCTGTTTCACCAAGACAACGCACCCGCACATCGAGCTAACGTTACGTAACAGTTTCTTCGTGATAACAACTTTAAAGTGATACCTCATGCTCCCTACTCACCTGACCTGGCTCCTAGTGACTTTTGGCTTTTTCCAACAATGAAAGACACTCTCCGTGGCTGCACATTCACCAGCCGTGCTGCTATTGCCTCAGCGATTTTCCAGTGGTCAAAAAAGACTCCTAAAGAAGCCTTCGCCGCTGCCATGGAATCATGGCGTCAGCGTTGTGAAAAATGTGTACGTCTGCAGGGCGATTACGTCGAGAAGTAACGCCAGTTTCATCTATTTCGGGTGAGTAGTTAGTTAGAAAGAAATCGGAGGCCTTAGAACTTGAATGCACCTCGTAAGCACTGATGCTCAAATCGTTATACGCACTGAAAGCTGGCTAAAGCCGGAGATAAGCTCAGCCGAAATTTTTGCGGAGAACCTAACGGTGTTCCGAAAGGATAGGCTGAACACGGTTGACGGTGGCATGTTTGTTGCTGTTAGAAGTAGTTTAACTTGTCACGAAATTGAAGCAGACACTTCCTTTGAGTTAGTATGGGCAGAGGTCATTGTGGACTCTTACGATTTTAGTTGATAGTGACATTAATTTACCCTCAAAACGTTGGTGAAAATACATGCTTATTTTCGGAGGTACGCATAAAACATCATCCGAAATTGTGCTAAACGCATTCTCTGAAAGTTATTTCTAGCAGTTGGTTCATGAGCCCACGTGGATACTAAACGGTTGTGAAAACACACTTGACCTCTTAGCAACAAGCAATCCTAAGTTAATAACGAGCATCAAAATGGATACAGGGATTAGTGAACAGAGGGTTGTCGTAGCGAGACTGAATATAACACCCCCAAATTTTCCAAAAATAAACGAAAAACATACCTAACCAAAAAACAAATAAAAATTCATTTGACGCCTTCCTGAGAGACAATCTCCACTGCTTCCAAAGTAATCATATATAAGTGTTGACCAGATGTGGCTTGAATTCAGAAAAAATATTATCAGCAGAAATTGAGAGATTTATACCAAATATATTACCAAACGACGGAACTGATCCTCCTTGGTACACAAAACTGGTCAGAACACTGTTAAAGAAACAACTAAACAAACATGCCAAATTAAACAGACGCTAAATCAACAAGATTGGCGATCTTTTACAGAAGCACGAAATTTAGCTCGGATTTCAATGCGAGATGCTTATAACAGATTCCACAACGAAACGTTGTCTAGAAACCTGACAGAAAATCGAAAGAGAATCTGGTCGTATGTGACGTACGTTAGGGGCAAGAAACAATCAATGCCTTCTCTGCGCGATAGAAATGGAGATACTATAGAAGACAGTGCCGTCAAAGCAGAGTTGCTAAATACAGCCTTCCGTAATACCTTCACAAAAGAAGACGAAGTAAATACTCCAGAATTCGAATCAAGAACAGCTGCCAACATGAGTAACGTAGAAGTAAATATCCTCGGAGTAGTGAAACAACTTAAATCACTTAATAAAAGCAAGTATTCTAGACCAGATGGTATACTAATCAGGTTCCTTTCAGAGTATGCTGATGCATTAGCTCCATACTTGACAATCAAATACAACCGTTAACTGAACGAAACATTCGTACCCAAAGACTGGAAAGTTGCACAGGTCACACCAATCTTCAAGAAAGTTAGTAGGAGTAATCCACTTAATTACAGACCCATATCTTTAACGCCGATATGCAGCAGGATTCTGGAACATATATTGTGTTCGAACATTATGAATTACCTCGAAGAAAACGGTTTACTGACACACAGACAACATGGGTTTAGAAAACACAACTAGCTCTTTATTCGCATGAAATGCTGAGTGCTATTGACAATGGATTTCAGATCGATTCAGTATTTCTTAATTTCCAGAAGGCTTTTGACACTATACCACACTGGCGGCTTACAGTGAATTTGCGTGCTTATGGAATATCGTTTCAGTTATGTGACTGGATTTGTGATTTCCTGTCAGGGAGGTCACAGTTCGTAGTAATGGACAGAAAGCCATCCAGTAAAACAGAAGTGAGTTCTGGCGTTCCCCAAGGTAGTGTTATAGGCCCTTTGCTGTTCCTTATCTATATAAACGATTCGGGAGACAATCTGAGCAGCCGTCTTAGGTAGTTTGTAGAGACGTTGTCGTTTATCGACTAATAAAGTCATCAGAAGATCAAAACAAATTGCAAAACGATTTAGAAAAGATATCTGAATAGTGCGAAAATTGGCAGTTGACCATAAATAACGAAAAGTGTGAGGTCATCCACACGAGTGCTAAAAGGAATCCGTTAAACTTCAGTTACACGATAAATCAATCAAATATAAAAGCCGTAAATTCAACTAAATACCTAAGAATTACAATTACGAACAACTTAAGTTAAAAGGAACACACAGAAAATGTTGTGGGGAAGGCTAACCAAAAGCTGCGTTTTATTGGCAGGACACTTAGAAAATGTAACAGACCTACTAAGGAGACCGCCTACGCTACACTTGTCTGCCCTGCGCTGCGTCGGATGGACTACATCGAAAAAGTTCAAAGAAGGGAAGCACGTTTTATATTATCGCGAAATATGGGAGAGAGTGTCACTGAAATTACAGGATTTGGGCTGGACATCATTATAATACAGGCGTTTTTCGTTGCGACGGAATCTTCTCACGAAATTCCAATCACCAACTTTCTCCTCCGAATGCTAAAACATTTTGTTAACATCGACTTACATAGGGAGAAACAATCACTACGATAATAATGGAAATCAGAGCTCGTACTGAAAGTTATAGATGCTCGTTCTTTCCACACGCTATACGAGATTGCCCCCCCCCCCCCCCCATGAACCATGGACCTTACCGTTGGTAGGGAGGCTTGCGTGCCTCAACGACACAGATAGCCGTACCGTAGGTGCAACCACAACGGAGGGGTGTCTGTTAAGAGGCCAGACAAACGTGTGGTTCCTGAAGAGGGGCAGCAGCCTTTTCAGCAGTTGCAAGGCCAACAGTCTGGATGATTGACTGATCTGGCCTTGTAACATTAACCAAAACGGCCTTCCTGTTGTGGTACTATGAACGACTGTAAGGAAGGGGAAACTACAACCGTATTTTTCCCGAGGACATGCAACTTCCCTTTATGGTTAAATGATGATGGCGTCCTCTTGGGTAAAATATTCCGGAGGTAAAATAGTCCCCCATTCGGATCTCCGGGCGGGGACCACTCAAGAGGACGTCGTCATTAGGAGAAAGAAAACTGGCATTCTACGGATCGGAGCGTGGAATGTCAGATCCCTTAATCGGGCAGGTAGGTTAGAAAATTTAAAAATGGAAATGGTTAGGTTAAAGTTAGATATAGTGGGAATTAGTGAAGTTCGGTGGCAGGAGGAACAAGACTTCTGGTCAGGTGAATACAGGGTTATCAATACAAAATCAAATAGGGGAAATGCAGGAGTAGGTTTAATAATGAATAAAAAATAGGAGTGCGGGTGAGCTACTACAAACAGCATAGTGAACGTATTATAGTGGACAAGATAGACACGAAGCCCATGCCTACTACAGTAGTACAAGTTTATATGCCAACTAGCTCTGCAGATGACGAAGAAATTGAAGAAATGTATGATGAGATAAAAGAAATTATTCAGGTAGTGAAGGGAGACGGAAATTTAATAGTCATGGGTGACTGGAATTCGACAGTAGGAAAAGGGAGAGAAGGAAACATAGTAGGTGAATATGGATTGGGGCTAAGATAAGAAAGAGGAAGCCGTCTGTTAGAATTTTGCACAGAATCATAGATAACACTTGGTTCAAGAATCATAGAAGAAGGTTGTATACATGGAAGAATCCTGGTGATACTAAAAGGTATCAGATAAATTATATAATGGTAATACAGAGATTTAGGAACTAGGTCTTAAATTGTAGGACATTTCCAGTGGCAGATGTGGACTCTGACCACAATCTATTGGTTATGAACTGTAGATTAAAACTGAAGAAATTGCAAAAAGGTGGGAATTTAAGAAGGTGGGACCTGGATAAACTGACTAAACCAGAGGTTGTACAGAGTTTCAGGGACAGCATAAGGGGACAATTGACAGGAATGGGGGAAAGAAATAAAGTAGAAGACGAATGGGTAGCTCTGAGGGATGAAGTAGTGAAGGCAGCAAAGGATCAAGTAGGTAAAAAGACGAGGACTAGTAGAAATCCTTGGGTAACAGAAGAAAAATTGAATTTAATTGATGAAAGGAGAAAATATAAAAATGCAGTAAATAAAGGAGGCAAAAAGGAATACAAACGTCTCAAAAATGAGATCGACAGGAAGTGCAAAATGGCTAAGCAGGCATGGCTAGAGGACAAATGTAAGGATGTAGAGGCTTATCTTACTAGGGGTAAGATAGATACTGCCTACAGGAAAATTAAAGAGACTTTTGGAGAAAAGAGAGCCACTTGTATGGATATCAAGAGCTCAGCATGGAAACCCAGTTCTAAGCAAAGAGGGGAAAGCAGAAAGGTGGAAGGAGTATATAGAGGGTGTATACAAGGGCGATGTACTTGAGGACAATATTATGGAAATGGAAGAGGATGTAGATGAAGATGAAATGGGAGAAACAATACTGCGTGAAGAGTTTGATAGAGCACTGAAAGACCTAAGTAAAAACAAGGCACCGGGAGTGGACAATATTCCATGAGAACTACTGACGGCCTTGGGAGAGCCAGTCCTGACAAATCTCTACCATCTCGTGAGCAAGAAATACCCTCAGACTTCAAGAAGAATATAATAATTCCAATCCCAGAGAAAGCAGGTTTTGACAGATGTGAAAATGACCGAACTATCAGTTTAAGAAGTCACAGCTGCAAAATACTAACGCCAATTATTTACAGACGGATGGAAAAACTGGTAGAAGCCGACCTTGGGGAAGATCTGTCTGGATTCCGTAGAAATGTTGGAACAGTAAACCTACGTTTCTCGCATTTGTAGACTTAGAGAAAGCTTTTGACAATGTTGACTGGAATACTGTCTTTCAAATTCTAAAGGTGACAGGGGTAAAATAGAGGGAGCGAAAGGCTATTTATAATTTGTACAGAAACCAGATCGCAGTTATAAGAGTCGAGGGGCATGAAAGGGAAGCAGTGGTTGGAAAGGGAGTGAGACAGGATTGTAGCCTCTCCCAGATGTTATTCAGTCTGTATATTGTGGAAGCAGTAAAGGAAACAAAAGAAAGGTTTGGAGTAGGTATTAAAATACAGGGAGAAGAAATAAAAACTTTGAGGTTCGCCGATGGCATTGTAATTCTGCCAGAGACAGCAAAGGACTTGGAAGAGCAGTTGAACGGAATGGACAGTGTCTTGAAAGGAGGATATAAGATGAACATCAACAAAAGCAAAACGAGGATAATGGAATGTAGTCGAATAAAGTCGGGTGATGCTGAGGGAATTAGATTAGGAAATGAGACACTTAAAGTAGTAAAGGAGTTTTGCTACTTGGGGAGCAAAGTAACAGATGATTGTCGAAGTAGAGAGGATATAAAATGTAGACTGGCAATGGCAAGGAAAGCGTTTCTGAAGACTATAATTTTGTTAAGATCGAATATAGATTTAAATGTCACGAAGTCGTTTTTGAAAGTATTTTTATGGATGGTTGGTTGGTTGGTTGAGGATTAAAGGGACCAAACTGCATAGGTCATCAGTCCGTTGTTTCATAAACACACAGAGCACAGTGAAACCATCCATTTGTCATTCGAAGCACAAGATAAAAATTCCAAGGGAAGAAAATCCCCACGGTCAATAATAAAGAAACATGGAAAACCGAACACAGCAACAAAAACAACATAGAGAAGAAAGGCAGAAAGAATTAAAACTGTACAGCAGAGGATCGTGGCTGGCTGATCACGAAAATAATAGGATGAGCCAGCCACTCTGCAACACGTTAAAACCTCCACCTAAAGGATTAGGATGGAGTCGAATTACAACAGAAAACTAATTAAAAATACAGCTCAAAAGTGGGTGATGTAATAAAATTAAATGGAGCTATAAAAGCCGCTTGCGCGAATAAAACGTAAAACCCTATCTGCCATAGAGACATTGTCACCTAAAAGAGATGATAGATCACCCTGGAGATTAAAAGCACGCCTGAGAGCGGTTAAAAGAGGACATTCGAACAACAGATGCGCCACCGTCATGGTTGCACCACAGCGACAATGTGGGGGTCCTCTCGACGCAGCAGATGACCATGCGTCAGCCAAGAGTGACCAATGCGGAGCCCACACAGAACAACAGAATCCCCGCGAGAGGCCCGCATGGAGGAACCGCACACAGTTTGTGGTCTCCTTTACTTGCCGCAGCTTATTAGGTGCAGACAGAGTGCGCCATTCGTCTCCCCACATCCCAAAGACTCGACAGTGCAAATTCTTTCGGAGATCAATTGCCGGTAGGCCGATCTCCAGCGTCTGTTTGCGGGTTGCCTCTTTGGCTAACTCGTCGGCAAGTTCGTTTCCCGCGATTCCAACGTGTCCCGGGGTCCATATGAACACCACCGAACAACCACGCTGTTCAAGAGTGTGAATGGACACCTGGATGGCACCAACAATGGGATGGCGTGGGTAGCAATGGTCAAGAGCCTGCAGACTACTGAGCGAGTCACTGCAAATGACGAATGACTCTCCAGTGCTGGTACGAATATGCTCAAGGGCACGAAAAATGGCTGTCAGTTCTGCGGTGTAAACACTGCAGCCTTCTGGCGAGGAGCTCTGGTCGACATAGTCCGCATGAGCATAAGAGTACCCCACACGGCCATCAACCATCGAGCCATCGGTATAGATAACCTCCGAGTCACGGTATGCGCCGAGGAGAGCAAGGAAATGGCGGCGCAAGACTGCAGGAGGAACCGAATCCTTTGGCCATCGGGAAAGTTCCAGCCGAAGCTGCGGCCGACGAATACACCAAGGTGGTGTATGTGGGCGGACCTGGTAAGCAGACGGAAGAGGCAAACACTCGAGTTCACGAAGGAGCGACCAAACACGGATCCCAATTGTATGGCCTGATCGTGGCCGCTGGTGTGGGACATGGACTGCCGCATTAGCGAAAAGGAGACGGTAGTTAGGGTGACGGGGCGAACAATGCACGTGGGCGGCATAGTTCGCTAACAGTTGCTGACGCCGAATACGAAGCGGAGGAACCCCAGCCTCAGCAAGGAGGCTATGAACAGGGCTGGTGCGAAATGCTCCTGTCGCCTGTCGAACCCCACAATGGTGAACGGGGTCCAGCAGTTGCAATGCTGAGGGCGACGCTGAGCCATACGCCACACTCCCATAATCCAGTCTGGACAGCACGAGGGCTTTGTAGAGCTGCAGAAGCGTGTTACGATCTGCACCCCAAGTTGTGTTGCTGAGGCAGCGGAGGGCATTCGGGTGTTGCCAGCACTGACGCTTGAGCTGACGAATATGTGGGAAGCCACGTAAGCCGGGCATCGAACAGCAATCCCAGAAAACGGTAAGTGTCAACAACCCTGAGCATGGCATGCTGAAGGTAGAGCTCAGGGTGGGGATGGGCAGTTCGACGCCGACAAAAGTGCATGACACAAGTCTTCGCAGCAGAAAATTGAAACCCATGGGTTAGGGCCCATGCCTGCGCCTTGCGTATGACTCCCTGGAACCTATGTTCTGCAACACCAATGGTGGAGGAGCTGAAAAAGATGCAGAAATCGTCATCATATAACGTGGGTGAGACAGACGACCCTACTGCTGCTGCAAGGCTATCAATGGCCACAAGGAAAAGGGGCACGCTCAATACAGAGCCCTGTGGAACGCCGATCTCCTGGATATGAAGTGAACTATGGGATGCGCCAATTAAAACGCGGAATGTCCGAACAGATAAAAAATTCTGAATAAAAATGGGGAGAGAGCCCCGGAGACCCCACCCGTGCAACGTGGCGAGAATATGGTGCCGCCACGTCGTGTCATATGCTCTGGAGAGGTCGAAAAAGACGGCGACGAGGTGTTGGCGCCTGGAAAAAGCAGTGCGGATTGCAGACTCAAGGAAGACCAAAGTATTGGCGGTGGAACGGCCCTGACGGAAACCGCTCTGGCAAGGAGCCAGAAGACCCCGAGACTCGAGCAGCCAACACAGCCGTCGACTAACCAGACGTTCCAGGAGCTTGCACAGAGTATTTGTCAAGCTGATGGGCCGATAGCTATCCACATTAAGCAGATCCTTACCAGGCTTCAGCACCGGAATGATGGTACTTTCTCGCCACTGCATCTGATTGTGGACGCTGTCTGGCCCAGAGGCTGTATCGGGGCACTGTGCCAGGGCGCTTTGGAGTTCCCACAAACTAAACGGGGTGTTATACGCCTCAGGGTGGCGAGAAGCAAAAGAAAGCCGTTTGCATTCCTCCCGGCGTTTTAGCGCGCGAAACGCGGGCGGGTAATTCCCTGATGCACAGGCCCGAACATAGCGCTGCGCGAAATGCTCGGCAATTGCATCGGCATCGGTGGATAGCGCCCCGTTGATGGTAATCCCTGGGACACCTGTAGAGTGCTGCAATCCAAAGATGCGCCGAATCTTCATCCACACCTGGGAGGGTGAGGTACGGGAACCAATGGTGAAAACGTACCTCTTCCAGCACTCCTGTTTCCGCCTCTTGATGAGCCGCCGTGCCTGAGCACGGAGACGTTTGAAGAAAATGAGGTTCTCCAAAGACGGGTGCCGCTTGTGTCGCTGAAGAGCCCGCCGACGTTCTTTAATGGCTTCAGCGACCTCCGGGGACCACCAAGGCACTGACGTCCGCCGGGGACACCCTAAAGAAAGAGGAATGGTATGTTCCGCAGCGGAAACAATAGCTGCAGTCAGTGTCTCAACCACCACATCGATGGTACCGTGGGGGAGAGAGTCTGCAGTGGCAGCAGAGGAGAACGTTTCCCAGTCGGCCTTGCTAAATGCCCATCTAGGCAAGCGTCCACGGGAGCGATGCTGGGGTAGTGAAAGGAAGATGGGAAAATGGTCACTACTACACAAGTCGTCATGGACTCTCCAGTCGACCGATGGTACAAGCCCTGGGCTGCACAACGACAGATCTATGGCCGAGAATGTGCCATGCGCCACCCTGAAATGTGTGTCGGCGCCAGTGTTTAAGAGGCAGAGATCAAGTTGGGAGATGAGATCCTCGACATCTCTGCCTCGGCCAGTAATCTTCGTTCCACCCCACAGGGGATTGTGGGCGTTAAAATCCCCCAGGAGAAGAAAAGGCGTGGGAAGTTGGGTGACAAGTGCAGCTAATTCGGTCAGGGAGACTGTACCACGTGGAAGGAGATAGGCACTGCAGACGGTTATGTCCTGAGCAGTCCTTACTCTGACAGCCACAGCTTCCAATGATGTTTGAAGGGGCACAGGAGCACTATATACAGAGGTAAGGACATACACGCAGGCTCCACCTGACACAAAATTGTAAGTGCTACGGTTGCAGTAATAACCCCTGTATCCACGAAGGACAGGGGTCCGCATTGCCGGGAACCAGATTTCCTGGAGGGCAATGCACAAAGCAGGTGTCGTGCTTAGAAGCTGACGCAACTCTGGTAGATGGCTAAAATAACCGCCACAATTCCACTGGAGGATTGTACAAAGCGTGTCCTGTAGGGGCATGCAGGCACGGAAAAGGCAAATTACTTCGCAGGGTCACATGCTGCCATGGACTAAATGACGAACGTCGCTACGTCCATCGTTTCCGAGGAGACGGCGAGATCCAGGTCATGAGGGGACGCAAAGAGCTCGATCTCATCCTCAGAGGCTGAGCTGACAGGAAGCGGTGGTGCGGGAACCACTGGGTCCTTATCCTTCTTAGAGACCTTCCTCTTCTCTCTCTTGTCTTTCAGAGGAGGGTTTGCATGCTGGGAAGGCTTTCCTGATGCATCAACAGGAACAGACGAAGAGTGTGAAGCCCTTCGACCAGCAGCTGGTGGCTTCTTCAGCCACTGGCTAGTGTCTTGCGAGACACTGGGGAAGTCCTTGGAAAGGACTCCTCCAAGGGATCCCTTCCGTACAAGTGAGGCCGGAGGAGGCTGTTGCGTCCCCGGCTGAGCAGCCGGAGAGGGCTGTCGCGTTCCCGGCTGAGCTGCCGGAGAGGACTGTCGCCCCCCCAGCTGAGAGCCGGAGAGGGCTGTCGCCTCTCTGGCTGAGAGGTGGGGACTGACGTCACCAGTTGTTTGGGGCACACTGCTCCCAAACTGGGTGTTTTGGGAGCAGTGGCAGAGAGAGTGGCCTGTCCCAGCTGTGGGGCAGGCGTTACTTGATTTCTCTTTGCAGGAGCTGGTGGCAGCAGTGTGACGGTAGCATAACTCCTCAACATAGGTGTGGGGTTGAGTCATTCTAGCTTCTTATTTGCCTCTTGGTAAGTTAAACGGTCCAAGGTCTTAATTTCTTGTATCTTTCGCTCTCGTTGGTAGACTGCACAGTCTGGCGAGCAGGGAGAATGATGCTCCCCACAGTTAACTCAGGTAGGAGGCGGAGCACATGGAGCATTAGGATGTGAAGGTCTTCCACAATCACGACACGTGGGTCTGGCAGTGCACCTGGAGGACATGTGTCCGAATTTCCAGCACTGGAAGCATCGCATAGGGGGCGGGACATAGGGCTTGACATCGCACCGGTAGATCATGATCTTGACCTTCTCAGGCAAGCAGTGGCCCTCAAAGGCCAGGATGAAGGCACCAGTAGCGACCCTATCATCCTTGGGTCCCCTAAAGACACGACGGACAAAGTGCACACCTCGTCGTGCCAGGTTCTCACGAAGCTCGTCATCAGACTGTAGCAGAAGATCTTTATGAAAAATAATTCCCTGGACCAAATTTAAGGACTTATGGGGAGTGACGGTAACGGGGATGTCACCGAGCTTCTCACAGGCGAGTAATGCCTGAGACTGTGCAGATGAAGCTGCTTGGATCAGAATAGCCCCGCTCCGCATTTTGGAAAGAGACGCCACTTCCCCAAACTTATCTTCGAGATTGTGCATAAAGAAAAGAGGCTTAGTCCCCAAAAAGGAATCCCCATCAGTTCTGCTGCATACAAGGTATCATGGCGAATACGGCTCCTGTCTGTCTGCAGCCCTACGTTCCTCCCATGGTGTGGCTAGGGAAGCGAACGAGTTCGGGTTATATGTCACAGCGTTAAAGTCCACCTTACCACGCTTAGAGACATTGGCGACCACCAGAGTGAGATTTCACCAGCTTCATTGCAGGGCATCCGCCCCAATGCCACCCACTCCGACCAGGGGCTCTCCCCACGGGCGCTACCCAGCCACAGCAAAGGCCACCTGGCAGGATGGCCGTTGCCAGGAGTCCCGATGCCCCAGAGAGATGGGCACCTACTCCTTGGCTTACGTGGGGAGGTGTCGGCTCAGGCATCGGCAGTACGATCCCTGTGTTGTCTGGGGGCTACAACCTAGAGGGTACATGACGACCCCACCACAACGGGCTGGCTACCGTGCTGGATTTTGGGTTCCATGGGTAGTCCATAGTGATCGAGGGTGCAGATGGTGACGCACTAATGATGTAACTTACACAATCCATCTGGGGTGTATGCCCAAAATAAGGGATGGAAGGTGTAGTTACGAAGCCAAGACGATAAAGAGTGCCAAGGTCTTAGGGCACAGAGGACTGATGGTGCACCACGTAAGGTGTCCTTCCCCAAAAGGCTCGTACTTCTGTTGAATTCGGAAAAATGGAGGTCAAACCCCAATGGGGACCATCACATTAAAGGCCGAAACGTTTGAGACTCCTTTTAGTCGCTTCTTACGACAGGCAGGAATACCGCAGGCCTATTCTTACCCCCGAACACGCAGGGGGAGTATTTTTATGGAGTGTAGCCATGTATGGAAGTGAAACATGGACGATAAATAGTTTAGACAAAAAGAGAATAGGAGCTTTTAAAATGCGGTGCTACAGAAGAATGCTGAAGACTAGATGGGTAGATCACGTAACTAATGGGGAAATATTGAATAGAATTGGGGAGAAGAGAAGTTTGTGGCACAACTTGACTCGAAGAAGGGATCGGTTGGTAGGACATGTCCTGAGGCATCAAGGGATCACAAATTTAGCATTGAAGGGTGGCGTGGAGGGTAAAAATCGTAGAGGGAGACCAAGAGATGACTACACTAAGCAGATTCAGAAGGATGTAGGTTGGAGTAGGTACTGGGAGATGAAGGAGCTGGCACAGGATAGATTAGCATGGAGAGCTGCATCAAACCAGTCTGAGGACTGAAGACGACAACAACAACAATATGAGATTGGAATAATAGAGAATTGTGAAAGTGGTTCGAAGAACCCTCTGCCAGGCACTTAAAAGTGATTTGCAGAGTATCCATGTAGATGAAGATGTAGAAAATTTCAGTTTTCACTGCAGATAGAAATTCTTAAGTATTGTAATTTTATAAAAGGTTGTTAATAAAGATCGTTTAAGGTAAGAAAACAATGCATAATTAAATTTTTGTGAAAATCAAATACTGTCCACTGGTTTGGTCTCATACGAGCCAGGGAGATAAGCGTCACGAAAACATGGAGAAGTAAAGTCTGTAGTGCTATCGAGCACATTGTATAAATGTTGTACTCTTACTGTTGCCACCGCACTACTGCAGGCAGAACCCAAGAGAACCGATGTGGAGCCAAGTGAAGAGCTTTGTCGCGAGAAATGTAACATTTAAGCTGCCAGAAGTGGAGATATGCAGAACAGTAGGTCATAAAAGAAGAGGGAAAAAACGTGGCTTTCGGGTAGCTTCGTGGATTCTGTGGTTGATTGCCTCGTTATTATCGTAGCACATGAGAGTTCCAGAGCAAAGACATATTCCTCGGATTTGGGTATAGAAGAAGTTCGGAGATTAACAGACAACTGATTATAAAGAACACCTTCAGTGGCTTCAACATTTAACTTTAAGTGAAATTCCTGCAACACGCCTTTACGTCGCACATAGAACACGCTGAAAAATTACCCTCTGTGTATGTAAGGTATTTTCACAAGTTTTGTTTTCATTTGCAATACTATGTTACCTAAGAACGGGAGCAAGTAACGTTTTCCGTCTGTTCACCTAGGAAGCGTACTACCGGGGTTTTACGGCACGTTATTTCACTTCGTTTGATAATTAAATGACATTCGAAGCTGTATTGCTTCTCCGCTCGCCCTTTTTACGTCTTAACTGCAACTCTTCACATCACTGCAGGTTGATTGGACCAGCTGGTTGGCCAGTGCTGCCCAAGTTAAATGTTCCGCTGAAGCTGTTGTCCCGTGTCAGAGATGAGTCGATGTGCGCGGAACGCACAGCGTAAAACGTACCTGACCATACTCCAGATAGCTTGGCTTCCGCTCTGCGTGAAACGAAACCCAGTACGGTTCCGGCAAAAGTGGAAGAATACATAGAGTTTTCCAAAGGCCGGTAATTCAGAAGGGGTTATGGTAGGGAAAGAACAAATTTAAAAAAAAAGTTATTATCTGCCTTTCAATTTTGGTAAGCGTGTCAGAATAGAAGCTTTTCGAAATGTGGTGCTACAGAAGAATGCTGAAGATTAGATGGGTAGATCACATAACTAATGAGGAGGAACTGAATAGAATTGGGGAGAAGAGGAGTTTGAGGCACAACTTGACGAGAAGAATGGACCGGTTGGAAGGACATATTCTGGGGCATCAAGGGATCACAAATTTAGTATTGGAGGGCAGCGTGAAGGGTAAAAACCGTAGAGGGAGACCAACAGATGAATACACTAAGCAGATTCAGAAGGATGTAGGATGCAGTAGGTACTGGGAGATGAAGAAACTTGCACAGTATAGAGTAGCATGGAGAGCTACATCAAACCAGTCTCAGGACTGAAGACCACAACAACAAGGTGTCTTAGACTGGCTAACCACCACGGCCGCGCCAGGGGATGTTCACTTGGGTACAACTCAGCTAGCCACAGGTAAAAATGCTGAATTCGCGGCGCCGCTACTTCCAAGATACGCTCAGAGTGAACCAACAGTGCGCGTGGGATGTATGACGCGTGGCCGAACAGACACTCCTACTCTTGTCTCCTTGACGGCTTCCTCTCAGCCCCTGTTTCAACACCTCTGAACTGGTGGCGTCATCCTGGGGACGCTGTATACCGAACTTGAATGAATTTCCATAATGGTTTAACCTGACAAAATGATTCAAATGGCTCTGAGCACTGTGGGACTTTACATCTACGGTCATCAGTCCCCTAGAACTTAGAACTATTTAAAGCTAACTAACGTAAGGACATCACGCAACACCCAGCCATCACGAGGCAGAGAAAATCCCTGACACCGCCGGGAATCGAACCCGGGAACCCGAGCGTGGTCTAACCTGACATTTTGCTTCAAAACGAAAGTACCCGCCAACCTGACCGTCCCCTGTGTTTATTGCTGCGGTGAACGCAGTACAGTAGAGAAGCGGCCTCCCTCCAGTAAGTTCCAGAGCGGCCTCCGCTGCTGGGCGTGGCGCGTCACGATGCGGATCAATAGCCGGCGGCCGCAGCCCAGGCAGAGGCAGCGCCAGGCCCAGCCAGCCAGCCACGCACTTGTTGAGCCCGGCTCCAGCCAGCACTTGTTGCCGGGCTGCGACGGCGGGCGGCTGAGCGGAACGGATGGCCCGCACACCGCCGCCTCTCCCTTAAGGAGCAGCCGTCTTGCCTCATTCCGTATGACGGCCGGCACTCCGCGTTAAATGGGCCGGCAGAGCGCGGGCGCACCGGGGCTTCCTGGACGAGCAGCGGCTGCGGCGATCACTCACAAAGTAAAAGTTAAAACTGACTGGCGACAAGAAGGAAGAGCAACAGCGGAAGCTCTGACTTCATCATCTCGGACTATATCCTCGTCTTTGGGCTCCGTTACGCCTACAAGCTTACCCTGAAAACCAATGTCAAGTACTTGGCAGCCAATTACTTTGCACCCAATTACTTGGCAGCCAATGCTACCGATGCCTCTAACAGTACCGCCTGTTACTCCTAGAACTACACTCAAGCCCCAAACAAGCTGTTATGCGATTTCAAATGCAGAGACATGTAAACAGGCAGAATACAGCGCTGCGGCCAGCAACGCCTATACAGGGTGTTACAAAAAGGTACGGCCAAACTTTCTGGAAACATTCCTCACTCACAAATAAAGAAAAGATGTTATGTGGTCATGTGTACGGAAACGCTTAATTTCCATGTTAGAGCTCATTTTAGTTTCGACAATATGTACTGTACTTCCTCGATTCACTGCCAGTTGGCCCAATTGAGGGAAGGTAATGTTGATTTCGGTGCTTGTGTTGACATGCGACTCATTGCTCGACAGTACTAGCATCAAACACATCCGTACGTAGCATCAACAGGTTAGTGTTCATCACGAACGTGGTTTTACAGTCAGTGAAATGTTTACAAATGCGGAGTTGGCAGACGCCCATTTGATGTATGGATTAGCACGGGACAATAGCCGTGGCGCGGTACGTTTGTATCGAGACAGATTTCCAGAACGAAGGTGTCCCGACAGGAAGACGTTCGAAGCAATTGATCGGCGTCTTAGGGAGCACGGAACATTCCAGCCTATGACTCGCGACTGGGGAAGACCTAGAACGACGAGGACACCTACAATGGACGAGACAATTCTTCGTGCAGTTGACGATAATCCTAATGTCAGCGTCAGAGAAGGTAACGTTGACCACGTCAGTGTATGGAGAGTGCAACGGGAGAACCAGTTGTTTCCGTACCATGTACAGCGTGTGCAGGCACTGTCAGAAGCTGATTGGCCTCCACGGGTACACTTCTGCGAATGGTTTATCCAACAGTGTCAATCATCATTTCAGTGCAAATGTTCTCTTTACGGATGAAGCTCCATTCCAACGTGATCAAATTGTAAATTTTCACAATCAACATGTGTGGGCTGACGATAATCCGCACGCAATTGTGCAATCACGTCATCAACACAGATTTTCTGTGAACGTTTGCGCAGGCATTGTTGGTGATGTCTTGATTGGGACCCATGTTCCTCCACCTACGCTCAATGGAGCACGTTATCACGATTTCATACGGGATACTCTACCTGTGCTGCTAGAACATGTGCCTTTACAAGTACGACACAACATGTGGTTCATGCACGATGGACTCCTGCACATTTCAATCGAAGTGTTCGTACGCTTCTCAACAACAGATTCGGTGACCGATGGATTGGTAGAGGCGGACCAATTTCATGACCTCCACGCTCTCCTGACCTCAACACTCTTGACTTTCATTTACGGGGGAATTTGAAAGCTCTTGTCTACGCAACCCCGGTACCAAATGTAGAGACTCTTCGTGCTCGTATTGTGGATGGCTGTGATACAATACGCCATTCTCCAGGGCTGCATCAGTGCATCAGGAATTCCATGCGACGGAGGGTGGATGCATGTGTCCTCGCTAACGGAGGACATTTTGAACATTTCCTGTAACAAAGTGTTTGAAGTCACGCTGGTACGTTCTGTTGCTGTGTGTTTCCATTCCATGATCAATGTGATTTGAAGAGAAGTAATAAAATGAGCTCTAACATGGAAAGTAAGCGTTTTCGGACACCTGTCCACATAACATATTTTCTTTCTTTGTGTGTGAGGAATGTTTCCTGAAAGTTTGGCCGTAACTTTTTCTAACACCCTGTATAAGACAACTAGTGTCAGGCCCAGTTGTTACATCGCCCACTGCTGCTACAATGGTAGGTTGTAAAGATTTAAGTGAGTATGAACGTGGTGTGTAGTCGGCGCACGAGGGATGGCATTCACAGATGAAGTGGGGATTTTCCCCGTGCGATCATATCACGAGAGTACCGTGAACATCAGGAATCCAGTAAAACATCAAATCGACATCGCTGCGGCCGGAAAAAGGTTCCGCAAGTCCGGGACCAACGACGGTTGAACAATATCGTTCAACGTGACACAAGTTCAGCCCTTCCGCAAATTGCTGCAGATTTCAATGCTGGGCCATCAACAAGCGTCACTGTGCGAGCCATTCAAGGAAACATCAATCATATGGCCTTTCAGAGCCGAAGGCCCACTCGTGTATCCTTGGTGACTGCACAACACAAACCTTTACGCTTCGTCTAGGCCCGTCAACACCGACATTGGACTGTTGATGACTGGAAACATTTTGCCTGCTCGGACGAGTCTCGTTTCAAATTGTATCGAGCAGATGCAGGTGTACGGATATGGAGACAGCCTCACAAATCCATGGACCCTGCATGTCAACAGGGGACTGTTGAAGCCGGTGAAGGCTCGGTAATGGTGTGGGACCTGTGCTGATATGGGACCACTGATACGTCTAGATACGACTCTGACAGCTGACACGTACGTAAGCGTCCTGTCTGATCACTTGCATCCATTCATGTCCATTGTGTATTCTATTATGAAAAATGGCTACTCTGCTCTAATCCAACCACGACTGAGGTGTGTGCTTTCCACTTAAACAATAAAATGTGAACTTCTGTGAACAAAGAGTCAAACACAACTTCAACCCCAAATACCTTGGCATAACATTAGACCGCTACCTGACTTACAAAAAACGTCTAGAAAACGTAAGCCAAAAGCTAAAGAGTCGCAACAACATCCTGAGAAAATTGGCTGGTTCGACTTGGGGACCTCAAGCATCCACCTTACGTACTGCCGCAATAGCCCTGGTATATCCTGTTGCCAAATATTGCTCTGCTGTCTGGCATTCGAGCACTCATACTAAGAAAAGCGACGTTCAGATGAACGAGTGTATGAGGATATTAACGGGTACTATTAAATCCACCCCAGTCCCTTGGCTGCATACTCTAAGCAATATCCCACCTCCACAATTGAGAAGGCAAGAAGCAGGAGCAAGAGAGTCAAAAATTCATGACTCAGATTACCCACAGAATCTACCAATCTAAGATGTTTTGAACGAAACACCATCAACCCGGTTGAAGTCACGGAAGCCTACATGGGTAAATACACAATAACATCAACCTGACATCAAGGAGCAATGGCGGTACTTTTGGAATGATTCTGGAATTAATAAACAAGGTATCCAGGATCCTACTCTGGAATTACCAGGCTTTGACCGGAAGAGATGTACCTGGACTAAATTAAACCGTATCAGAACGGGCGATGCAAGATACAATGCATATAAGTACAAGTGGGCTCTATGCGACTCACCAGCCTGATCTGTGGAGCACCAGAACAGAACGTCCGCCATATTATTGAGGAATGTCCCTTAAGACGATACGCCGGACCTGCCTCTGAGTTTATATATGCGAAACCCTCTGCTTTCGATTGGCTGTGCAATCTAGATATTGAGCTTTTAATATATGCATGAGTTTCTAGTCAGGCTTGCCAAGCTATTAACGTGTAGTTATTTTGTCTTGAGTGTTTGTACTTTATCCTTTTGTGCTATTGCTTGTTTTTTACACATGAACAATTTACACATTGTTTTGTTTTATACATTTCGTTTACATATTGTTGTACTTATACAAAATATTGCCGCTGTATTGCCACACGCAAAGTAAAAATAAATAAATTCAGCATTCTGACGGACTTAGCAATTCCAGCAGGACAATGCGACACCCCACACGTCCTGAATTGCTACAGACGGACTCCAGGAACGCTCTTTTGCGTCTAACACTTCCGCTGGCCACCAAACTTCGCAGACATGAACATTATTGAGCATATCTGGGATACCCTGGAACGTACTGTTCAGAAGAGATATCCACCGCCTCGTCCTCTTATGGATTTATGAGCAGCCCAGCGGGATTCATGTTGTGGATTCCCCCCAGCACTTTTCAGACGTTGGTCGAGTCCGTGCCACTTCGCGTTGTTACACATCTGAGTTCTCGCGGGGGCCCTACACGATATTGGCCAGGCTTACCAGTTTCTTTGGCTCTTCACTGTATGTCTACATAAGTACAGGTGGGCCACTGTGCAGTGATAGAGGGCGGTAGTTCGAAACAATATTCGGTTGATGCACAGGTTCGTAGCATTTTTCATAAGTGCAATAAACACAACAGATACACATATCAGAGATTTAAGTCGTCAATGATATGGTATACTCTCCTCCATTATTTACAATAGTCTGCCAACGCTAGGGTAATTTTTAGATTCTAGAACTCGGGTTGTTTTGAAGAGAAGAACTCGTCGAGCCATTTTCATTCGGAAGGAAGTTCCTTCAAGGTCCTTCGATAGAATGCAGAAAAGGTGAAATATCGTGAGCACATGGCCAGGTGAATAAGTGCTTTTCCGCAGCGTAGTAGAATACGGGCTGGTATTACCTTGGAGTAGCACCACTTCACGCAGTCTTCCTCGTCGCTGTTCTCGAACTGCATCTGCCTGACGTCCCAGTTGTTGACAGTAAATGTAAGCAGCGGTGGTTACATCTCAGGGAAGCAACTCGTACTACAGCACACTGTTTCTGTCCTGCCTGATTGATAACACTATCTTTTATGGATGCGCGCAGGTCTTTGTACAGGGAGTTTCTGCTTTTTTGGGCTCAACCATTTGTTTCTTTTCCTTATGTAAGCCTAAAGACACCACTTCTCCTCAAATGGTTCAAATGGCTCTGAGCACTATGAGACTTAACTTCTGTGTCGTCAGTCCCCTAGTACTTAGAACCACTTAAACCTAAATAACCTAAGGACATCACACACATCCATGCCCGAGGCAGGATTCGAACCTGCGACCGTAGCGGTCGCGCGGTTCCAGACTGTAGCACCTAGAACCTCTTGGACATCCCGGCCGGCACTTCTTCTCAGCAGTAATGATACGGTATAGGAATGGTCGGTGTTGTTCACGAACCGATTGATGATGAGCAAGGAGAAATACACGTGTGGCCACCCAGTGATATTTGTAATTTCCGCTTGAACCTTCCGCATTGCATGCAAATGTCGCACGATGGTGAAATGATCAGAGTTCATCAAACTGGCCAGTTCTCGAGATCACTGTCATTGATCATTGCGTTTAAACGATCCGCGTCAATGAACCGTACGGTGTCGATAGGTCGTCTTCCTGATGCCATCTGTGCCTTTACTGGAGCCATTTTGACGTAAACATGTGGTGGTCTGAGAAGTGAGTCGGACAGCGCCAGGGAGCGGAGCAGGAAGGTATCTTCAGGCAGAGCGTGTTGTGATCTGAGCTGCGTGATTTCTCTATCGGACGATTGGACTTCAGTATTCCGTCTGAAGCCGCGTGTCCGAGAATTAGTTTACGTACTAGCTGCTCCGGAGGACACGAGATGGAAATGTGGCGTCTCAGAAGTATCGTGAGGTACCTTACTTCTGTTGAGTAGATTTGGGAACAGTATCAGGTTCACAGAATGTCCGTTTCTATTGTCTTTCCCAGTGCGTCACCGTCTGCTTATGTGTCTTACCTCCCTTCCGGATTATGAGAATTCTAAAAAAAACCTGCTCAACCTTCTTATTTGCTTAAGCTTCAGTCATGGGGACGTCGAGTGCGAGTTGCACGTATTTGCACCAACTTCTTAGTGTACCACCAGTAAATCTGTGACTTTCTATAATTGACACATATTGTGTTTTTACCGTCTGGTGTAAGATAGCTTTGTGGACTTTGGTTTAAGGTATCGCATTTACTACTGTGAATGGCTTTGATGCTTGCTAGTTAACTTGCTAATTCAGGGAGAAAAGGATTAATGCCAATTGCTTGGTAACGTAATCGAAGTTCGTTTGCCTATCGAGTGCATCCAGTCAAACCATGTTGATTTTCCGACCCCCGTTATGGCCCCTTCCTACCATCACGCCATCGGGCGTTGTTTTGAAACTGAGTTGCGGTTGGCGGGCGAATCTTCTTATCTCTTTTTTGAGATTTTGGTGTATGGTCAGTAATAAGGCCCAAAGGCCTATTTTGCTGTTGATACTGAAGGACTTGGTATCTGCCTCTGTATTGGTGTGTGGGTGTGTAATTACGCTCTTTGCCATAGTGTGTTCAGTTTCGTGATTGAGGGGTTAAAGATCATTTATGATTTAATTATTTGTTTAAATTAAAGATCCTTTTTCTTGCCAGATGATTATAGCAGTTATTAGCGCCATGGACAGAAATATCTCGATAACTGGGAGGCGACTATATCTCATTTACACTGAGTAACTACCAGGGTGCAGTTAGCTGAACTCTGAAATGGCGGATTGCGATTGCCTCTTGAGCAACAGTTCTCGTGTGGGTCAAAGAAAAAACAGCTTGATGCAACATTGTACCTGTGTTGGCTTTTTTTAATTACGTATTTTTTGAATGTGTGTGTGTTGTTTAGGAGAACCGGAAATGTGAAGGTCATTGTTTTAGTAAGTTTTCATTTATTTTGTGAGTGGTGTTGTGGAACAATTGAGAGACCAAGCAAATTGTGAATCAGTAAACTGGCTGTCGAAAATACGATAAGGCGAATTGTGAAACTGTTTGTCACACAAATTATTCATGTTATAGCTGTCATGTTGAACTATAGATACTGTATTAAATTTTTGCGTCGCTCTTATGTCATATAAACTTGTGCTAAAATTTTTTGGTTTCGTGATAATTATATGGCATCTCATTACGGGAACTGAAACTTAGTGATAAGCAGTTAACTCTCAAGGAGCTGCAACAAATTTTCTTGGCTTTGCGATGTGCCTTTTGACAAGCATTGTCTTCCATAACTGTGAAAAACATATTTGTTTTCTTTGAAGGCAGATATTTTCATAACAATTTACAACATTTTGGGTTGCCTATGTTTTTATAAAAGTATAGTGTGGCTCAGTGTAGCAATGTATTAAAGCCTCACTTGAATGGAAAGTAAACACTGCAGCACATGTCGTGTAACTACATACTTATGAAATTCTATTGAGACTTGTTGTTGTATTTCTTAATTAATTGTTGAAAGCTTACAAGTAAATTTTTCTTAATTGATTTGGTTGATTCTTTGAGCACAAAATGTTGAATGAATATTTTGGTCAGTAATGACGTTCAGCCCTTACTGGGGTTTAAAAAATGCTTCAAATGGCTCTGTCCAGTAAGGGACTCAACATTTGAGGTCATCAGTCCCCTAGAACGTAGAACTATTTAAACCTAACTAACTTAAAGACATCACACACATCCATGCCCAAGGCAGGATTCGAACCTGCGACCTTAGCGGTCGTGCGGTTCCAGCGCCTAGAACCCCTCTGCCACACCGGCCGGCCTTACTTGGGCTAGCCTTCTACCGCTACTAGACAGCCTCACACAGTGGCTGTTTTTCAACCATTTTCTCGCCGTCTCTGTCCAATGGCATTATTCGCATGCACGGCGCAAATGTTTCTGGCTGTCTCCGTTGCTGTTACCCCCATCCCCCCCCCCCCCTCTGCCCCCACTCCCATATCCAACTGAAATAGGAGAATATGTCGGAAATGTTCCGATTTCTCCACTTGGCACCCCCTTTTCAAGGGTACACGACTCGACTTACTATCTCTGAATTACAAAACGACAATATGTAAAGTGAAGCAACAACAATGAATTATAAATAAAAAATTAAAATCCGTGAATAAAATCATAGCAACTGGAATACATACAGGCAAACAAAAACTCTACGAACCCACCTAATGTTATCAGTATTAGTTGCCCTTGCATGGAAAATGATTACCTATGTGCTCTCTCTAACCTAACCGGTTTCTGAAATAACCGATTTTCGGTTTTTCATTCCTATTATTTCTTGCAACAAAAGTAAAAATCGACCAACGATTGAAAAAAAAGTTGACTCCCTCAGTTTCAAGACACACAGAATTAAAATATTAAATTAAACAGGCAAATAAAACAAAAGCTTAGTCCATCCATCGTTCGCTGCTTTTCTCGAAAAGTAATAAATCGTAGGATACTACCAAAAAAATCACCAGTATTCTCCTATTGATTCTACTTTTTTGAAACATTGCTCAAAAATCATGTCGTAATCGAGGATCGTACAACTGTTTGGGCATCACGAATAGTCAGTGCTGAATGCTGAGAACTAACGTTGGAGGACTGGAGAATTCTATGTTTCGAGTTAATTTGTTCATTTCCAAGGGCTATAAGCAGATAAAGGCATATTATGTAGACACAGACAACAAATATGTGTGTGTTTGGAGATTACGGATGCTCAACGCCGAGCGTATCAGTGTACTTATACATATTAAAAGCAATGAATGTGGATAAAAGTTTAAAAACTGTTAGCAAGCAGTGAGGAGGATACCTTGAAAATGACACCCATTCACTAACTCCCACCTCACTCGCATGGAACGTCACAGCCACTCTACGTTACGGACCTTAATACAACGAATAAAGGTGACAGGTGCTATACTTCAGAATAAGAAGTAAAACCACAGAATAGTTCAAAGAAAAACGCAGGGAAATGTTACTGGCTTACCATTTACAAAAAGCGTGGGTGAGCCAATCAGTGGCCTGCACACCACAAGCACCAGACACTGGAGGATTGTCTACCGCAGCAAGAATCCAGGCAACATGTGTAAGTAGGCTGTTTAGGTTTTTTTATTGGTAACGCCGCCGCCACGTAGCGCTCTGTATAAAAATCACTGGCTGTGCCGTGTGCAGTCTGTGGCTGGTTTGCATTGTTGTCTGCCATTGTAGTGTTGGGCAGCGGCAGCTGGATGCTAACAGCGCGTAGCGTTGCGCAGTTGGAGGTGAGCCGCCAGCAGTGGTGGACGCGGGGAGAGAGATGGCGGAGTTTTGAAATTTGTAAGAATTGGTGTCATGAACTGATATATATATATATTATGACTATAAAGGTAAATACATTGTTTGTTCTCTATTAAAATCTTTCATTTGTTAACTGTGCCTATCAGTAGTTAGTGACTTCCGTAGTTTGAATATTTTAGCTAGCTGGCAGTAGTGGCACTCGCTGTATTGCAGTAGTTCGAGTAACGAAGATTTTTGTGAGGTAAGTGATTTGTCAAACATATAGGTTAATGTTAGTCAGGTCCATTCTCTTGTAGGGATTATTGAAAGTCAGATTGCGTTGCGCTAAAAACTATTGTGTGTCAGATTAAGCACAGTCGTGTATAAATTTTACAAAGGGGACGTTTCATATTGCGACCCTGCCAGGATTCGAACCTGGAATCTTCTGATCCATATGAAACGTCCTCTTTGTAAAATTTATACATGACTGTGCTTAAACTGACACACAATAGTTTTTAGCGCAACGCAGTCTGACTTTCAATAATCCCTACAAGAGAATGGCCCTGACTAACATTAACCTATATGTTTGACAAATCACTTACCTCACAAAAATCTTCGTTACTCGAACTACTGCAATACAGCGAGTGCCACTACTGCCAGCTAGCTAAAATATTCAAACTACGGAAGTCACTAACTACTGATAGGCACAGTTAACAAATGAAAGATTTTAATAGAGAACAAACAATGTATTTACCTTTATAGTCATAATATATATATATCAGTTCATGACACCAATTCTTACAAATTTCAAAACTCCGCCATCTCTCTCCCCGCGTCCACCACTGCTGGCGGCTCACCTCCAACTGCGCAACGCTACGCGCTGTTAGCATCCAGCTGCCGCTGCCCAACACTACAATGGCAGACAACAATGCAAACCAGCCACAGACTGCACACGGCACAGCCAGTGATTTTTATACAGAGCGCTACGTGGCGGCGGCGTTACCAATAAAAAAACCTAAACAGCCTACTTACACATGGGGTTGGGGCACGAGTAAAGTTGTCGGCACAGCCTTGAGCGCGCTGAGTTTCTGACGTCATAGCGTGGAATAGAATGTTCTGGAATCTTTCCGAAATTGTAGAGCAATGTCTGGCATGTCAGATATTCTGGGCGTGCGTCTGAGCGTTGACCAATCAGGTGACACATCGCCACCTACGTCACACGCACCCCATCTCCCTCCAGCACGGAGTTGTGAGGCGCCATATTGGCATTCAGTTCAAGACTATACGTGTATATGCCGTTTCTGAGCAGCAGAATATTGAGAATCACTCGAAAACACGTTGTTAACTGTGTGATTCCTTGCAGTAACATAATGAGAAACATCATATTCGTGGCAAAAGAATTATTGTAACTTGGATATTATAAGACTATGCCATTTGAAGGCAACGACACACTGAGGATCCACCATAAACGCATTGTTCTTGGTACAATTTGTTATCATTAAATTTGTTAGTAACGCAGCTACTATTAAATCTTTTACAGGCTAATATGGGCTACAATTTGTGTGTTGTCGATTCAGCGTCGTGAGTAGCTGAACAAAGTGAGAGAGATGTTAGTGGATCGCGTCTCCCCTACCCATCAATTTTTTCCTAACATTCGCCTTTTTAATAGGTTCTGATGCTTTATTATTAGTTTAATGTAAGTATATACTATAATATTTGATGTTATTTAAATATAAGTTCAAATTTTTTTGAGGAGTGAGTTTGTTCGCTTGGCTTAATCTACAGGACACCTTGCGCTACTTGTATAAAGATATTTTGCCCTTTTTTCTTTTACGTTTCGTAATTCACATGTTGCAAAGATTCTGCTAATAGGTAGTAACAGTAATCAAGTATGGATGACCTTGGGGTTTTACTATAATGTGAGAATGATGAAATAATGTTTATCTTATGCAAACTTGTATCGCACTGTTTGTAATGGAACGTTTGTAAGCATGTGTGCTTATTGATTGAACATGGTACCTTCCTTTTCGTCTAAAAACATGTACATGGATATTGAAGTTTTTATTTGTGTATATTACATATAGAACAACGTGACTAGCAAATGGACAATAGAGGAAATGTGCGTTTTAATAGAGCTAAGGTGAGAATTTTACGTGCGCCCGTTTAGCAAACAGTGTGATTTACGAACTAGAAACATCCCGCAACTGCAGCTGGAGTGCGTTGCGATCGCGTGTAGCACGTTGGGGCCCACGTACTGTCACATCATTTCTGATCGTTCAGCAGCACTTTGAACTCAGCACTCTCAACGTTGACGTTCGACAGCACGGTCCGTGTGCCGGCGGCATAATGAGGACCTCGTGACCAGAAGGAGGTACGCTGTAACACGCAGGGGGAGGGCACACTGAAATAACTGAGGATCACGACACGCCTCCTTGGCTGCTACGCCCGCCCCTTCGTTCCCCACATCGTCCACGTGCCGTGGCACCCAGGAGGAAGACACCTTTTCCCTAGTCCTTGTAGTTGTCGGACGGTGTATTGGATATTGTGGACTACTATGTCCGCTGGGTACAAGCGTTGTAGGGAGTGGAGGACACTCTGAGAATCGGAACAAATAAGGGATTTAGCATTCGAAGCACGCTTCATCTGCGTCAGCCCCCGCAAGATCGCATACGTTTCCACGTCGAATCTAGTATATTCTCGAGGCAGTCGAACTTTGGGGACACGATCATGGAACGCAACAGAGGAACCAGCCGAGTGCTACTGTTTAGGCCCATCCATAAAGACAACTGTAGAATTGTGGTTCTCAGTTAAAATGGCAGAAAGTAGAGTATTAACGTATGCAGAAGTGGAATCTTTCCTGTAATGCACTAAATCTTAAGTTATAATGGACCTCATGAGTAACCAGAGTGGCAGGCGGTTAGAACCACGCATCTGGGGCTGTACACGCTCCACACTAAGTGACCCCAGCACAGGCTGCACGTGGATCCCAAACGGCCTATTTGCTGGTGAACGATTGGAGAAGAGAGGTTGAAGAAGTGGGCCAGAAACAGCATGGTATGCAGATGAAGTTGGAGCAGCATGGAACTTACCTGTCTGACGCACCATGAGGAGCTGCCTCCGGATGGTAAGCGACGGTTCCGCAGACCTGGCACAGAGAATGATTATGGGACTGGTCATGTATGCACCTGTGGCTATCCTAATCCCCTCATAGTGTGTAGCCGCAAGATCGTAAGATGGCCTCTTAACCATAGTATAGCCGTAAATGCACAAAAGACCTATAAAACTGGAACAGATGTCCCACGACCTATAGCTAATGCACTTTATGATATACAGTGCCTTCTAGGTTCTGGCTTTCAGGTCTCTCAGGTGCGATAACCATGACATTTCGGAGTAAAAAATGAGGTCCAGAAACCTCACTGAGTCTTTAAAATATAGAAATGTACTCCTCACATGCAAGTCAGGTAAATTAAAAATACGGCGAGAACAATTAAAATCAACGCACCGCACTCTACAGAAAACTAAAAACCCATCACTCCTCTAGCCTCTGCACTGTAAGCTGCAACTGGCTTGTCGCTGTTGCAACACTACAGGAGGAACAGAAAACAGCAAAATCATCCACAAATAAGGAGCGCTATATAGGACTCTGTACTGAATATGTGATACTGTTCATGGCTATGGCAACAGGTAAAAACATTGCCCTGGGGAACACACACTTTCCTGCTTAAAACGATTTGACAGCACGTCACCAACTTGGGACCTAAAAAATGCCAGACAGGAAGTACCGTATGGAGGTAGGGAGATGGCTACGAAAGCCCCATTAATGGTGTTGCTCGAGGCTACTGTGTCTCCCAGTAGTGCCGTACACTTTGCTGCTATCAAAGAATACATCGAGACAATGATATTTACATAGAGAAGACTGCTGGATGGCCGCCTCTAGTGAAGTCAGGCTGTCGATAGAGGACCGAAATCTCAGCAATCCACACTGAGAGCGGCTACAGAGTTGCTCGATCTCTAACAACCAGATGGTTAACCATTCTCTCCAGTCTTCCTACATAGTTTGTTAAGGCGACGCTCTGATGCTACTGGGACTTATGCAGTCCTATCCTGGTTTGACGAGAGGTGTCAGAATTGCCTCTCTCCACACGATCTGGGGGTTACCTGTCCGTCATATAAGAGTAAAACATTCGAGGTGGATTTCCTGTGACGCTGCAGGCAAATGTCGTAGCACGCAGTAACAGATTTGATTGCGAGCAGGTGCAGTATCACGAGTGTGAGACAGTGAGTTTCCAGTTCCCACATGGGAACTGGCTGTAGGAAGACTCAGAATAGTTGGATCTCAGTCCAACTTGCCCCTCTCTGCAGTCACATGGCAGCGGCGAAATGCCACATCCTGGTTGGAACCGGCAGTGGTAGCATTAAAATGCTTTGCTATCATCTGGGCAATATGTCGGACGCTGTTTGGAGACAACCCTGTTTCAGCACTGCTGCTACTGGCAAATTGCTGTTTCTGGTTTATTTGATGGCTTCCCATATTTTTGTAGAACAAGTGGTACAGTTGATGAAGACCAAGATCCTAGCTATGACCTTTTCCTGCTCTCCTTTATTACATATCGAGCATTGGCTCTCTCGACTCAAGACTGTGAGGTTGTCGGTCACTAGGCGCCAATTAAACCGTCGAAGAGCCACACGCCGTTCCTGGATCGGTGAACAGCACTCATCAGTCCACCAAGGTACAGGTCGCCTCCTACGAGTACCTGAAGACTTTGGGATGGACAAGTCAGCAGCACGATGGGTCACTCGCATGACGCAGTTGTGGTGTTTTAACACAGCCAGTTGTCTGAACAGGGTCCAGTTAGCCCTGCTGACTAATTTCAGTGGCTTCTGTTCAAGCAGTGTTCTATCCAGAACATGAATGCAGAGAGGTAAGTGGTCTCTGGAATGAAGGTTGTCAGTGACTTCCCATTGAATGGAGGCTGTGAATGCTGATGAGCAGAGAGAGAGAGGTCGATGGCTGTGAATGACCCTGTTCAGGACAGAAATGAGTGGATTTACCTGTGTACAGCTAGTACAGCTCTTGAGACATCACAAGGCTCTCCATAATCCGACCCCGTGGGTAAGTGGAAGTGAAGCCCCACAAATCATATAGGCGTTGGTATCTCCTAGGAGGTGAAATGGTCGG
This sequence comes from Schistocerca gregaria, assembly GCF_023897955.1. NCBI lineage: Eukaryota > Metazoa > Arthropoda > Insecta > Orthoptera > Acrididae > Schistocerca > Schistocerca gregaria. Next base: position 5,519,233 of record NC_064925.1, read on the forward strand.
GGGAGTTTCTCATAAGCTACGTGAGAGAATCAGAGTTTACTGCAACTAGCAGAGAGCGAACTGTAATCCTCACCATGAGTGAATTTCAAGTGCAATTGCTTGCAGCTCAGTAGCCATGGGAAGAACAGAGGAGTGGTGCGAATTATTTACTAACACAGAAATCCCTCCCTTGGCTGTTTCCCCAGTCGATTCATCCTTGTGTTTGTGTGTATAGCCCCAGATGACAGAGGGATCTAATCCTTTAAAATATGTATCCCTGCTAACAAGTGCATTAGGTGTGTTCATATTCTAGAAGCTTCAGTTCCTCGATATGCGTCCTGGATCCATTAATATTCTAATGAGGATGGTAGCTACATATCTTGGAGTTTCCACTTTCACCCTATTTTTCCGCCTGGGAGGCGAGCCTGCCATGAGTGGAGACTCAACTTCCTGCCGAGATGCTTGCGCCAGTCCGACGTCAATGTCCAATAGTATGACGAAGAATCGAGGGATAAGACAAAGAGCATGAATTTCACATCCTCAGACACACCGGCTGTCAGTGGTTGACCCTTTGCCTAAGATGTTCGTTCTTTGGAGCCACAACCGTGGCTGTGGTAGTAGCAGTACTGGACGCTATACCAGGATGAACCTTTGAAGAGGCAGGGAACTGCGCAACAGCGGCAACTACAGCTTTGTCTGATACTCCGTGGGGAGGTGTGGACTTCGAAATGGGATTCAAAATAACTGCGGCAGAACAAGCGTACTCACACGTGGAGGTGCCAGTGCTGACCCTGGCAATCTCAGTTTGTGAGTCCGCAGCTCGTGGTCGTGCGGTAGCGTTCTCGCTTCCCGCGCCCGGGATCACGGGTTCGATTCCCGGCGGGGTCAGGGATTTTCTCTGTCTCGAGACGACTGGGTGTCGTGTGATGTTAAGACCAAGTGTCGGCTGCTGGAATGTGATGTCCTTAGGTTAGTTAGGTTTAAGTAGTTCTAAGTTCTAGGGGACTAATGACCATAGCTGTTAAGTCCCATAGTGCTCAGAGCCATTTGAACCATTTTATTCAGTTTGTGTAGCAGCATTGGTTATTTATGAACAGACGCAAAGGAGGTATCAACCGTTGGGGGGCTGAATGGCCTCATATATCTTTTTGGCCTCACCATACGAGATACGCTCAGGGATTGCAACCAGAGGTGGTCACAACCCAAACAGAGCACATTTACCAGTTGTCACAAATTTGTGTGCAAATCCTTTCAGTTGGAGATAAACGAAGAACTTCTCTGTCTACCGTTATGCATGTTGCAGTTAGCTACATTCTGTATTCTTTACATTGATTCTACTTTACTATCACATGTTTATACTGTTTGTGGCAAAGTAAACGCAAACCTGCAAAATTTCCGATTGCTGCTTTAATTTTGGACACCTGTGCAGGCTAAATGTTATTCCCCACATGTGGTTCGTCATATGGAAAACTTTATCTGCTTGAGGTACAGGGAATAATTTAAATCAGCATCGCTATTCTTGCAAATATAAAAGATACATTATTCTTGAGCAAAACACGACAGGTATTCAGTCAAAGAGAGGCAAATATTGATGGAACACCGTTACTAAAGACAGGGTACCAGGTCAAGCATTAATTGTGAAAATTAACTGAGAAAATCAAGAAATGAATCAAGAAGCGTCTGCTCTACATGCTGTGAAATAATCTAAATGATTTTTTCATAACTAACAAAAACCTGTTTTCGCTAATCGGAACAAAAACCATACCAAATGTGTTCGAAAGAACATTAA